>NC_067142.1:51991545-52315524 GCF_903995435.1 Acomys russatus | reverse complement strand
GACGAACCCACCGCCGCAATAGGAACGACTAATTAAACGAACCAGTAAGAGAAAAAAAAGAATGTAAGAAATACGATAGTAAAAACAAGAAGACTGAAAACAGCCGACAAAAAATAAGCAAACGAACGAAAAAGAAACCGACGAAAACGTCTAAGACAAAAAAAATAGGAAAGAAGGAATAGTAAGAAAAAAAAAACGACGACGTAGTGAACGCGGCCGAGATTCCACCTGCCGCCGCCGCCACCGAAGTCCGCACACAGAACCACGGCCGCATGCACCAGCGACGCCGCGGCCGTCAGTCGCAGATCGACCACCGCGCCGCCGTCTTCGCCACCACCTCAGCCGCGGTGTGCGCCTCCACCGCCGCCGCCACGATACACCAAAGAAGAAGCAGAAAAGCAACCGGCCGCCGAACAAACCGCGTCGCAACCCAAAAGCAGCCTCCGCGAACTGGTATTTTTATAGGAAAGAAATGACCTCTGGACTCTACCTTCCTACATAAAAATTAACCCAAAATGAATCAAGACCTAAAAGTAAAAATTAAAACCACAAAACTTTTAGAAGAAAAAAAATATGTAAGAAAATCTTAGCCGGGCGTGGTGGCGCACGCCTTTAATCCCAGCACTCGGGAGGCAGAGGCAGGCGGATTGCTGTGAGTTCGAGGCCAGCCTGGTCTACAAAGTGAGTCCAGGATGGCCAAGGCTACACAGAGAAACCCTGTCTCGAAAAACCAAAAAAAAAAAAAAATCTTTATGGACTTGGGGTAGACAAAAGCCTTTTTGGACACACAAAAACCAGAAACCATTAAAAGAACTTGGATAAATTAGACATACAAAACTCTAAAACTTCTCACTGAAAACATATCTTAAGAAAATCCACGGGCCATTTAGCCAAGAGAAGTTTTGAGTTTGCCAAAGACTTGCATCCAGTAATTTAGAAATATAGAACTTCTCTGTGCTACTAATAAGACAGTCAAATCTTTTATAGGAGAAAAAACATTCAGTGGCTACTTCACAAGGGGAAAAAATAATGAAGAACAGATGAGAAAGAGTGGCTGAAATATAACCTGATCTCATATTGTTCAATAATATGTTTTCTAGTCTCAATTCTAAAACCTGGAAAGATCCAAGTTCAGAGATTCTAACGTAGGCACTGTCTTCTTTATTGCCTGCCCTCCTCTAACCTGCCTCTTACCTTGAAAGCTGGTCCTGCAGACTATATAATCAGAGAACCCTCTCTGCTTTCAATTGGTTTGGGCCAATAGGAAGTACTGGCCAGGACCACAGGACTAAAGAAGAAAGAGTTGGAAGTTATACTTTCCTGGAGCTTCCCCACTCTCTCCAGCTTCCTCATAATTCTAGCCACAGAGGCATTCTGTGGTTACAATTCCAGTCTGGCGGCCTCTCTTACTGGACTCATTAGTTTTCCTCAGTAAGTATCCTCCCTCTCCGCTCTGGGTTAGCTAGAAAGGCTCTTAGCTGTTGTCAGTCTCTAAGCTAGTCCACTTTGCCTACACATGCCGCTATAAAGCATCCCTCTATTAAGTCTGTCCAGCAAGTGTGATGGCTAGTATTGTGAAGTCAATGGAACTTACGAGTTACTTACGAGGCACACCCGAGTCTATGCAGGGGCATTTCCACAGAGAGTCAACTGAGGATGGAAGATCCATCCTGAACGTGAGGAGCACCATCCCACTGGATGGGGTCCTTGACTGACTGAATGAGGACAACAGGGTGGTGAACATGAACATTCATTTCTTTTCCTGACTGAAGATGAAATGTGACCTCTGCTTAACCTTTCCACTGCCACATCTTCCCGGCCATGCCATGACTGTATCCTCTAAAGCTGTGAGCTAAAAACAACCCCTTCCTTCCTTAGCCTTGTTATTTTGTCATAGCAATAAAAGAAACTAATGCACAAAGCCTTTTGAATGTGCCTTCTCTCTTTTCTGCCACACCTGGTAGATGCTTTACTTCTTTTGAAACAGAATGAGAATTCTTATTTCCCGCAACTATGGACAGTACAATAGTTCGGATATTGTTTGCGTAGATACATATACCCCAATGTTTCATGTGTTGGAATCTAAAACCCATTGTGAAGTACTAAAAGGGCATTTACTCTAATACAGTGGGGCGGCACATTGTCAATATAAAATGACTCAGAAGGCTGAAGCAGAGTAAGAGCTCAAGGCCCAGGGGACTGCATAGCGAAACTGGGACAAAACAAGAGCGAGTGGCTACAATCTGATGGTGGCATTAAAAAGTGAGGCCTTGGAGAGTTGATCTGGATTAGATAAAGTCATCAGGGTGGAGCCAGGACTGAATTCTGAGATTACAAGAGGGAGAGAGTTGAGTGTGGTGGTGAATGCCTATCACCCTAGCAGCCAAGGCATGGGAAGGGCAGAGGCAGGAGGGGCTCTAGACAGCCGCTAGATCTCCGCACGGCCTCATACAGATCTTGTCTTTAAAAAGCAAGGGCTATGTATGTAGCTCTGCAGGAGAGCATACAAACACAAAGCCCGGCAATGCCTAGCACTTCAACAGCTGAGGGAAGTAAGACAAGAAACGTGTGCCCCCCCCCCTCACTCTCTTACCAAGCTATCCTGCCAGCAGGAAGGCCACCACCTCTCTTTTTATTTATAAGCTACCCAGCATGTAGTATTGTGCTTTTAGCAAAAGAAAAGGAACTCACCAATACCAGAAATTTATCTGGAGGACTCCGGGCAGGTTTAAAGGGACAAGACACCTGTGCCTTTTCTTTTGCTGGCACTTCTCCAAGCACACACACCCCTCTGATTCTTGTGCAAATGAGTAAGTAGAAAGTCGTCTAAAGCTGTTACCTGGTGACTTGTCTTAGCAAACACTCCTTTGTTGCTCACCATAATTATGTTTTTGTGGATAAGCCGCATTCCTCTCACCATCTATCTCATTAGATCCCCCAACTCCCTCTCTTTAATTCAAGCATAAAACAGAAATGACTCATAGGTGGGAAAGTCAACAGGGCTTCTTGTTAGTCTCAACTGTAAAATAGAACCATATCAACTTCACAGTTAGAACAAAATGTATCTGTAATGTCAGTATTCTCAGCTAAGTCAGTTCGCCCATTCCACTGTGATTTGTGAAGGAAGAAAGGGGGCTGCCTAGGAATGGCTAAGTCCCCCTCCTACTCTCAATGGTTTCTTAGTACCCCATCCACTCTCCACATCTCATTTCAGAGAGATTTCCTTTTCTGTCACTTTTTCATCCTAGGAAGCACAATGAGGTTAAACTGGGATGTACTGTTATTTATTTATTTGGGGGGTACCAAAGTGAAGAAGGGGAAATCAGAAGTTGGTTCTCTCTTGACCACGTGGGGATCATGGGGCATCAAATTCTGGTAGGCAGAGTCCGCAGCAAGCACCTCCACAAGCTGACTCATGGAGCTGTGCTTCTTATGTTCTGCTAACTCTGGACCAACAGTTCCAGAGAAGCCCCAGAGACCACAGAGAGTAGGAACTACTTTACTCTTGGCTTGGTGTTATCGGTTAAGTTTTCTCTCAAAACTGAACAGAGGCTTCCAAGAATAAGAAAATCAAAACTGTAGACATTATAAATGCCAGTCCTAATCTTTTTTGGCCTCTCTACTTAATTCAAATACTTTGTATTCCATCCTTTTCTGATTCTCAGAAGATAAGGGGACAAGCCAATCTTTGTGTTTTTCTCTTCCCTGTCTTTTTGGTCTCCATACAATGTCCCCAATTCTCTGGCCTCTGGGGACACTAACTACACACTTTTAACAATAGAATCATTTAAGGCACATTTTACTGGCACCTGACCTAGCGGCCACAGTACTTCTAATCCCTGGAATCCAAAATTCCTAGGAGACATTTCAAGACTAGGGTGAAGCCGGAGTCCTATTAGTCTCTAGGATGGATGGAGGTGGGGCCACACAAGCTGGGCAGGCATGAGTCCTGAGGCGGACTGCCCACCACATGGTATTGGCTTAGGGTTAGACAGGAACCAATCTTCTGGTTAGTGATGTAATTTCCTTATGGGTTTTATTTTATTTTATTTTATTTTGGTTTTTCGAGACAGGGTTTCTCTGTGTAGCCTTGGCCATCCCGGACTCACTTTGTAGACCAGGCTGGCCTCGAACTCACAGTGATCTGCCTGCCTCTGCCTCCCGAGTGCTGGGATTAAAGGCGTATGCCACCACGTCCGGCTTTCCTTATGGGTTTTAAATGTTAGGCAGAGAAAATATAAATACTTGAAGGAAGCAAAAGCCCCAAGTGTTGGACCTCTTCCTGGAATAGTCTGAAGCTTCCTCCTAAATGTCATTCGAATCTTTGATTCAAGTGTTTCCTCATAAGAACTTCCTTAAAATTGGAACACCCCAAGCCCAACCCTGGGGCTCTCTTCTTTCAGCTTCCTCATTTCCACAGAGCTAGAAGCCCATGTATGCCCGGGATAGTGAAGGCAACACACACCTTTAATCCCAGCATTTGGGAGGGCAGAGGCAGGAGGGTCTCTGTGAGTTCAAGGCCAGCCTAAACCACTACACAGTGAGGTCCAGGCAGCCAGAGCTACATAACATACCCTGTTTAGCCCACTCACAGCAGCTGCCTCTTACAGACAATTTTGCTGCCAATGTCTGAGACCCTAAAACGCTGCCTAAGAGCAACACACAGCACTGGGCACACACATTGCACTGACCCTTCCCAAGGTCTCTATTTCTGAAGAGCCAAGTCTGCTGGTAGGAAGAGTGTATGCAGCTCAGGTATGCAAAGAAGGCTGTTACAACTGTACCCACAATGGGAACACAGCCGAGTACAAACAGGAACAAAAAGCGGAAGCCCGGGAACCAGTTCGCCTCAAAGCCAACACAGTCCACTGGACATCCCAGGAGAGTTCAAGAACTCCAGAAAAAGAAACTGGCTTCCAGATTATTATGAAAGTATAAAAGGCTAGGGATTTAGCGGGCGAGGTGGCACACATCTTAAATGCCAGCAATGGGAGCCAGAGGCAGGTGGATCTCTGTGAGTTCGAAGTCAGCCTGTCTACAATTTGCCTGTTTTGTTCTTTGAGGCACTATGAAGCCCAAGTTGATCTGGCACTCATATTGTTCCACCCCAGCCTACAGAGTAGCT
This sequence comes from Acomys russatus, assembly GCF_903995435.1. NCBI lineage: Eukaryota > Metazoa > Chordata > Mammalia > Rodentia > Muridae > Acomys > Acomys russatus. Next base: position 52,310,399 of record NC_067142.1, on the reverse strand, counting down.
AGGATGATATAGACATGCCCCACCACACTCAGTGGTTTGTCGGTTTTTAAGTATACAAACCTATGGGATCTTCAGTGGTGCTGTTGACTCACTTCTTGCAAATATTAAAATGTCCCTGTCCCTGACCACTGTCTAACCACCCCTGTCACTCTATTATAACCATATTTCCCCATAGTATTTGTCATCGGCCAATCTACATTTAGTTGTATATCATCGCTTTATTCCCAATGTAAGTTCCACACCCCTCGGTCTTTTATCACCTTATTCTTAATATCTGGTGCATGACTGGCACCAAGACAGTTTCTGTTGAAGAAAATGAGTAATAAACCTCAAGGGCTCGCCAAGGGCTCACAGGGAGGGGCTAAGCCAGAGATCCAAAAGGAAAAGATCAGTGTGACCATCCTCTGAGGACCACCTACTTACTTCAAGATATCTCACAAGTCACCCGAGGTACAAAAGGTGACCAAGGGGGGGGGGGGAGACATTATCACCTTGGTACTTGTGAACACAAGAGTAGTTGCTGAGGGAACACAGGCGTTTGGGACTGACTGAGTAGGCTTATGGGCAATAAAAGCACTTGGGCTGTGGGGAGCCCGAAGGAATCAACCCAACAACCTCCAGAACGGAAGAATGTAGAAACCCTGACTCCGCGGCCACGGAGGAGAGGGGGTTCTTGTCCGTGTGTAGGAAAAGGCCCCAAGCTATAGCTCCCTAGACCGAGGGCCTGCCGAGGCCTTGGCAACCACATTCTCCTACCTCGTGGCTCTTTTCTCCCACCTACTACGAATCCCCACTGTCAAAATTGCGTGAAGGAGTCCCTGGAACTTTCCAGGAGCTAGATAGATCAATAACGACCATTCCAACGGATTCCGCTCCCAGCGGATACGGGGGCCGGGAGCGGCCAAACGCTGACCCCCGGGAACCCTCCGCAACGACCCGGAGGCTCGGCCTGAGGCCCGGAACGACACCTGTTTCCGGTGTCGCGGGACCCAGCTCGGAGGCCTGGATCGCTGGGGGCGGAACCGGCTAGAGCCGGCCTGCACCTGGGCCCTTGTCCGCGTCGGCTCGCGCGCCGCCTCTCCGCAGCCGGTGGCCTGCAAAGGGCGGCCCCGGGAGGCGGTGCCGGCCTGGGGGCGGAGCCTCGTAGCTCCTCCTCGCGGGCGGAGGCCCGAGGTGCGCCGTGGCCTCCGGATCCCGACGGGTCACAAACTTGAGCGAGGTGGACGTTCCAGCCGCCTAGGATGAGGAGGTGCGGCCGCCACTCGGGGCCGCCGTCGCCGCTGCTGCTGCTGCTGCTCCCGCCGCTGCTGCTGGCGGTGCCCGGCGCTGGCGCGGCCCGGCTCTCGGTGCTTTATTCGTCTTCAGACCCGCTGACGCTGCTGGATGCGGACACCTTGCGCCCGGCTGTGCTCGGCTCCAGCAGCGCCTGGGCGGTGGAGTTCTTCGCCTCCTGGTGTGGTCACTGCATCGCCTTCGCTCCGACGTGGAAGGAGCTCGCCAACGACGTCAAGGGTGAGAAGTGGAGGCCTACCCCGGCCCACCGGCGGCTCCCGCCAGCTGTTCCGGTAGTCTTGCCCCCTCCCCTCGCGACTTCCTTGGCCCAGCGCAGCCCCTCCCCTCCCCTCCCCTCCCCTCCCCTCCCCTCCCCCAAATTCATAGCCTTAAAGTTTAGCCACGGGCCTGCATCCTCCGCTCGCTCCTGGGTTCTTCCTCTGTCAAGTCTTTGTCCCTGTCCTGCGAGAGGGTTTCCTTATTCCCTGTGCTGGTCCCTGGGCCTTTGTCCGGTCCAGCTTTGTGGCAGCCCCCCTCCTTGTCTGGGGATCCCCTCTTGCCGATTTCTCCAGCTGTTAAGGTGGGACAGTGCTTGGAAGAGAGTTGACATCCGTTCTACCACCCCCAGCACCCTCTCCACCCCCATGGCTAGCTGATACACCCATTTCCTTTCTCGTCCTTACCTTAGAGGTGGATGCCTTCATCGGTTTGCCTCCCTGTTTGCCTATTTCCAATCCAGGCCTTTTTCGGCTTGCTACCTCTAGTTCCTTAGCTTCCTGTCTTTCTTCCCCTTGAGTCTGGGCTCTCTTAGACCTTAGCCTTTAACCCCATGAGACCAAACTAAATGTGTGGTTGGCCCTTGCTCCATCCTCCAGTCACTGACCTGGACATTAAGACCATGTTTCCTTGATTCTAAAATGCCAATTATGGGACCCACTGTTCATTTAATTACAGCCTAAGGGGTAGCAGGATAAGAAAACTACAGAATGTATAGAGATTTTTTTTTTTTTAAAGTGTGCTGTATTGTAGCAATGTTAAGATATTTAAAAACTTAAGACTCAGAGATGAGGGAGCATGGTAATAATAGTAATTATTATATACTGAGTGCTTAAATAGTAGGCACTGTGCCGTGAACTGGACGGAATGTCCTCTCTGCAGCCTAAAGATAGATCCCTGCTATAGCACACGTCTTCCTAACCCAAGCCATGGGTGTCTGTGGGGGATTGTAGTCGCATGGTGATAGGGACTGGTTTCTGATTGTTGTCACTTCTTTGTCACATCTCTTGCTCCCTGGTTTGTAGTGCCAGGCAGGGCACTAGCAGAGCTCTTAACCTGAAGTAACCATTGGATGAGGCATTTCTAGAGATGGGAAAATTAAAACTGCAGTTCCTGTTCTGTACCGTTGATGGTCGGTCCCCACCCCTCCGCTAAGCACAATTTACAGCCAGCGCTTCTCTCCCGGCCTCCCCGCCCCCTCTCCCTGAGCAGCCAGCAAAGTGGTTACCAAAGTGGCCACATGGAACAGTGTGTCTTTTCCAGAAGTAATTTTTTTTTCTTTCAAGGCAGGGTTTCTCTGTGTAGCCCTGGCTGTCCAGAAACTTGTTCTGTAGACCAGGCTTGACCTTAAACTCATAAGAGATCTGCCTGCCTCTGCCTCCTGAGTGCTGGAATTAAAGGTGTGCGCAACCACTGCCTGGCCTCAAAATAATTTCTAACAACACTTAGACGCTTTTTTTCCCCCTGCCTCCAATTTATGCTTGCCCACATGCCTCTCTGGCTCCATCATCCATATGAACAGTCCTTAACACTATTTTAATGATGTCAACACATCTGGTCAGAGCAGGAGGGAGAAAGAATGTGGACTCTGGGACTGAAACATTAAAGGAAATTATATAAGCATCATATAAGTCCCCAGACTGTTTCTAAGTTGAGTCTCTGAGAGGTCTCTAATGGCAACATCTGGACTTGTTCTAGAAGATTCTTGTATGCTAAGAGTGCTAAAGGGAAAGATTAGCTTCCAGCTGACTCACATGTTTGGCCTCCTGCAACCCCGAGTTTTCCTATGAGTCGCCTATCCAGGTGCTGACACAGCCTGTTTCTATCTGAGGGTTACCATTTCCAAAATGGGTCTTGCATGGTGTAGTAGTCCTTCCCTGAAAAGAAAAACAAAAGCAAGTCTTAACTTCTGGAAGAAGAAATGGAGATTTCAACGTGTGTGGAGATAAACCAGGAGGAAAAGGGAGGTGGAGGTTTCAGTGGGAACTGGGCTTTCCTTTTGGCCATGGGGGTGAGTAGTTCCTTCAGAGAGATTGTATAGGTGCACACAGAATCTGGAGTTGGAGTCACGAGTGTCTTCTGCTCCAACCTAGAGGTGAGCTCTCTGCTGAGAAGCCAGCGCTTGCCTCACTCCTGTGTTCTGGGATTCCTGGAGGTATCTCAGGGATTGTGGGCTGGCAGATGGCTGCTCTCAGACCACTCTGAGTCAGGTCCTAGTGGTGAACTGCCCTGTGCTGCTACAGGAACGAGGGAGTATATGAAGATCATGGGAGTTGGGAAGACGCTTGGTAATCCTGGCCAGCTGGCTCTAGGCATTTAATTGACTGGATCGGGCTCATTTCTTAGTGAGTTGGATGGTAGGTTTTTCAGGAAATCGCTGCCCTTGGGCAGAGCACTTGTTCCTGGGAGTGTGTTTGCCCTTTTCTATTCCAGAGCAGCGCCTGTTGTCTCACCATATGTTTGAGAAAATGATTGCGTCCAATTGGGGCCTGCATTTCTATTCATTGGGTAATCATTAAGCAAATATTTGTTGAGTCACAAAGCATTGATTGCATAGCAGCTAAGGCAATGAACTATACATAGCAGGAAAATGGGCAACAGTATGAAGCTGTGTTTGAAAAAGACAGGAGTGGTTCATCTATTTCATGGTAGGAATTCAAGTAAAGGGACGGTCACAGAAGGATAGGCTAGTTGCCAAGGCCGCTGTTCAGGTGGTCGCTGCACACTCCTCTTCCGCCAGCTCCTTGCTAAGGACTTTTCATCTTCATCTGAGGAAATGGATGGTGAAATTCCGCCTCTCTCCGCCCTCCATTTACTTTGGCTCTTGACTATGAAGGTTCAGGTTCACGACAGAGTAGCCCGTTGTCCTGGGCCTTTGGGAAATAATACATCATGTCCTGAGTGCATATCAGAGTGAGTGCTCACAGCCTACACCGGGAAACAGAACAAAAACATGGCCTTAAAAAAAAAAATCAACAGATAGTATGCCTATAAAAATGCTAGTGGAAGTTTTTTTTTTCTTTTCCTTAAATTTTTGTTTGTTTTTATTTTATGTGTGTGAATGTTTTGCCAGCGTGTATGCCTGTGCACCACATGTATAGCTGGTGTCTGTAGAGGCCAAAGGGGACATTGGGTCCTCTGGTACTTAGTCCAGATGGTTGTGAACTGTATCCGTGCTGGGAACTGAATCCAGGTCCTCTGCAAGAACAGCAAGGGCTCTGACGCCATGAACCATCTCTTCAACGCCCGGTGGAGGTTCTTAACTTAGCAATTTCTGACTTCACAGCATAGGCAGGACAAGTGCTGGCTGAAGGAAGTAGGGTTATCCATGCAGGAAAGTAGCTTATATCAGGCTGAGGTTTATAAGACATGCATATTTGAGCTTCACTGAGCGTTGTTGGCTTTGCCTTTCCTTCTGAGGGCATGGATGACATCTTGTACTTGTGTCCCTGTGATGTCTACCACAGAGAATGGTTCAGGATGGGAACACACTCACGACAGCCAGTGGCCAAAGCCTCCCAGGATTCCAAATAATGGTATGGACAAGACAACTTTCAGCTGGTGCTGTGGCTCCTCTTGACTCACTCGTCCATCTTGTGTTAGGAGGAGAGGAGGCGTTTTGCCCATCGCACGACCTCACTGCCTTCAACAGGGAGCAAGGGACAGCTGTGGTGGTGATGGTGCTGTGTTGACTAGCAGGCCTGATGTAAAGGAGCTGTGCTTAGGTGAGGCCATCAGGAGCTAAGAACAGGCAAGCACCTAGTTACCAGGGCTTATTGGCTCTGGGTGGTTTGGGTAAGTTTGTATTCCTGTCTTAGTAAAGGATCAGGCTTGCCTAACATTCAGAGGTAACATGGCCATTTTTCTTGCCAAGAGTTGTTTGCCATCCAGAGCCTGAATGGTTTTTGGAGTGGCAAAGGGCAGTAGAGACCATCAGTCCTGGCCCCTCAACCCATGAGGAGATGAGTCCCAGAGAGGAGGCACGTGGATAATCCACATGCTGGCTAGGTTATTATGAGTCATTACTCTGCCTCTGGGCTCAGTGTTCTTCCTGAACCAAGGCATTGAGGAGGTGACACTGCCTTAAACTCCAGAAGACACTTGTGTAAGGGATAGCAGAATTCTCACCAGAGGTTTCCCCTTGCCCACCATTCCAAAATCTATTCCTCTCTTGGCCTCTCTTGCCATCCTTCTTGTCCACTGTCCATTTTCCATTTACTGTGTTGCTCCTGGTCATTATTCGGCTCAAGTCTAATTGTAGTGGGTAGTGTTTCTCTACGGGATCGAGTTGGTGGTGTAAGAAGCCAAACACCAAAAGCCCCCTCACTGACTACAAAGCACTTAACCACTGTCCACACAGCTGGACTGGACCATGAGGACACGCACATAAAGAAAATTTAGTTTAGATGTCTTTTTTGTTTTGCTTTGTTTTTGTTTTTTCAAGACAAGGTTTTTCTGTGTAGTGCTGACTGTTGTAGAGCTCACTAGGCTGGCCTTGAACTCAGAGATCCACCTGCCTCTGCTGGGCTCAAAGGCGTGCTCAGCTAGTTTAAGTATCTTAACTGGCTTTTATTCTGATTCTGGCACCCTGTAATGTCTCAATCTATAACTCTGAGAGAGTATTCTGATGATCTTAGTTGAGGTTGTGGCTTTATAGACAAAAGGGCTAAAGACAAGAGGACATGGAAAAACAAAAAATACATTAGTAATTTCATAGTTACTTTCTTTGTAAGCTTTAGAGCAGTGGTTCTCAACCTTGTTAATGCTGAGACTCCTTAATGCAGTTTCTCATGTTGTGGTGACTCCCAAACATAAAATTATTTCAGTACTACTTGATAACTAATCTTGCTATTGTTCTAAATTGTAATGTAAATATCCGCTACACAGGATATCTGATATTCGACTCCCAAAGGGGTCACAACCCACAGGTTGAGACCACTGCTTTAGAACCGGAGACTTCATTATAATGTTGGCTAAAAGTGGCCTTTTGTGAATTTGGCTGTTATCTCTCCTCACTTATTGGGAGGTCAGATAATTTGGTTTCAACTTAGTGGCATAGAACTTCATGAGTTGATTCTATTTCTTTTTGTCTATTGCCCCTGGTGCATTTGCTCAGTCCAAACCAGTGGCCTTCTGGAAACTATATTTCTAGTGTGCTGTGCATCCTAGCACATTAGAATCATGAGTGCCCAGGCCTGCAGTGTTTAGTGTATGGCTCATGCCGTAGCTGTCTGCGTCATTATGGATCTTTACGGTACTGACACTGAGGCACCTGAAAAACATCCTGTGCTCAGGACTTAACCAGTACCTAACTGCCCGGGCTTTTACATCCACCACCCCTTGAGATTGAAACAGGTCAGAAGAGACCTAGTTTCATTTCATAGAGCACAGGGAATCAAGGTGTAAAGAAAGCAAGGCAGGCCGGCTTGGTGGCCCATGCCTTTAACCTCAGCACTCGGAGAGCTGAGGCACATGGTTCTCTGAGTTGGAGGCCAGCCTGATCCACATAGCGAATTCCAGGCTAGCCAAGACTACACAGTAAGACACTGTCTAGGGGGTTGGGGGTGGGGCAGCAAAAGCAAGCCCATGATTCATTTCTCCTCTTGTCCTCTACCACCTGCCTGCAACCCTTGTCCTTCCTGTGTCCCTATTGGAAATCCAGTGTAGAAGCTTTCATTCTGCTCTGACTCCTGGGATTAGCTCCAAGGCTCAAGTCCTGGGTTCAGATCTTAGATTTACCGTTAATTAGCTTACTATGCCTTGGGCTTGGTTATCTCATCTGTTTTTTCGTTAAGGAAAGCAGATTTGGAGATAAATGCCTTAGTGCTTCCTCATTGGATTGTTTAGAGCCCTGAACTAGATAAATTGAGCACACAATAAACTCACTACCTGTGCTGATAGCATAGTCCTTTAAGTAGGCCTGAAGCCCAGGTTGCTGTCAGTTGTAGAGAATATTTAACTGGAAGGTATGACTATTTCTGCCATTTTCTCTAAGAGAAGGCTGTAACTGTAATGCCCTGGCCCTTGTACAGAGGGGAGAGGAACGTGTGGGTTTGTGTAGTCTCGCAGGCCTCTGAAGCTGGGAGGTGCTGCGTCCTTATCCTCATTTGCAGATAAGGGGGTGTGATAGACACCTCACATGGGGGCAGTGAAGTGTGATGATACAGAGTGTCCTCTTCTTTCCTCATCCGCTGTGTGTGTAATGATATTTCTTGAGGACAGCTGTGCCCTTCCCGTAAGTCTCTCCAGAACAAAGTTCTTCCCTAGAGGCAGAACAAGAGGTACTAGGCTCAGAGTGTGCCAGACAGCCCTAGGAGATGACCTATATATCTCACTAGCCCTGGTCTTCCGTTGTCAGGGGCACAAAAGGAACTTAATTCGCTCTTGCCTGTGATCTGTTGTGAAACCCTAGACTTGGGCAAGGGTGACCATTGGTGAGCTCTTCTGTGACCTTGCTCTTTCTTTAAAGCAACCTGTGGGTCATGACCCCTTTGGAAGTCAAATAACCTTTCTATAGGGGTCACCTAAGACAATTAGAAAACAGAAATATTTATGTTATGACTCATAACAGTAGCACAATTACAGTTATGAAGTAGCAATAAAAATAATTTTATGGTTGGGAGGGTCACCACAACATGAGGAACTGTATTAAAGTGTTGAAGCGTTAGGAAGGTTGAGAACCACTGCTTTAAGAGATGAGTGGATAGTAAATGAACCCAGGTACTATCACAGGAGACTGCTTTAACTTCACCTACTACCCACACTGAGGGAAAACTGAGGCTGGAAACAAAGAGAAAAGTATTCTAGCACTTGAGCTACCAAGAGCTGAGAGCCAGTGCCTGGTCTGGGTTGAGTGCCTACTGAGTGCTGGGTAAGGTTGTTGGGTAGCTCAGGGTCCAACAAACCAAAAAACAGTAAGAGATGAACACTCTAGTCATTGTGTGGGTCCTGAAACTTTGGGCATAGTAGGCAGCTAGCTCTTCTTGGGAGAAAGTAGTATTCCAGCTGAGTTGGAGCTGAAAAGGGAGTTTGCAGGGAAGGTGAAAAGGGGGGCTGCAGAAAGGCCCTTGCTTTAGGGGAATGCCTGGAGATATGTGAAAACCTTGCTTTTAGGGAAAGAGGAAACCTTTGGCTTTGCTTTGGAGAAATGCTAAGAGGAAACTAGGTATGTGGACAGAGGACAAATATCCTAAAAATGCTCAGAGCTACCAAAGAGTATTGAGTAGAGGACAGCACCGTTAGAACCACAGGCAGAAAAGACTAGTTGCTAGCTGGACAGGCAAGTGAAGCAGAAGCACATTAGAACCTACATTAGAAGTGGGATATATGAGATTGTCCTGAGAGACCTTCTGTGGGAGATGCTGTACCAGCTCACTAGGCATGGACGGTGGCTTAGAAGGGACTTAAAGAACCCAGATTAGGTGTCCAGGCCACTGAGGACAGGACAAGAAAATGATGGCTTGATAGGAGAAGACAGGGTTTGGAGTCAGTCTCTGTGGACAGGCTACTGATTGTTCCTACCAGGGGGAGCCAGCAATAGGGGTGAGGCTAAAAAAGTCCATTCCTTGTCCCACAGAACTAATTTCTTTAGTGCCTCAAATCTTGGAGGTCTGTGCATTATAATTTGACAGTGGCCACAGCTTTCTCAAGGTTTATGTAACTTTGATGGTTCCTGGGGGCCCTAACCTGAGTCAGAGCTCAAGATGGTTGCTTAAGATATAAACTGGTCTGTGCCATTCTTTGCTCTGCTAATTACTTTATCAGAGAGAAGCCTCTAGGCATAGGGCCTGGAGAGGAAACATGGCCGTATCTTCCTGACTGTTGCCCCAGGGCTTCCTTCCTGAGGTTCCTGGATCTCTTGCTTTCTTCCATTCCTAGCATCTGTGCCTGTCTTGGCTAGGTACCCAGAAACCTTCCGGGAGGGCCACTGGGGAATACAAGCTCCCAGGGCATGTTCTTCCTTTGGGAGCTGGTTAGCATCTTAGGCATTTCTTCAAGGACAAAGGCAGTACTGAGGCTAGTATTATACACCTCAATTCATCTTTCTTTAGCTCCTCCAGCCCTTGCCACATCCAGTTTAGCACTAGGGAAGTGCAAATGTCATTACAAGGCACTATATAGTGCTACTTAACTGCACCCTAAGTATACGTCCTTTCTTGTGAGGCTGCCTAAATGAAGACTGAGGGAGTTGTCTCAGAGGTCATGTTCTGAAGAAAGGATGACCTTCCTCGTGGGAGTTTTGGGGATTAATGGCTGTGGGGCCTTGGGTGGAAGAGCAGCAGCAGAAGCCAGCTTCTCTTGCTTACTGGAGTTATCTTTGTCCTTTCAGACTGGAGGCCAGCACTCAATCTTGCTGTCCTGGACTGTGCTGATGAGGCCAATAGTGGTGTCTGCAGAGACTTCAACATTGCTGGCTTCCCCACTGTGAGGGTATGTGAAAAGGAGGGGATAAAGCTCAGGATGGGTCTGGCTGAGCATACAGCCATCTGTCCTGCGTTTCCCTGGCACCTCCCTGGAACGCTGAGCTCTGAGGAGCCCTCTGTTGCTCCTGGGCCCTGGCGCACTGTTCCTTATCTAATGAGGTACCTGTAAGAGAAAGAGGCCGAAAAGAAAAGAACGCCTTCTGAGAAAGTCTGTCTTTATGAAGGAGTGGGTGTTGGCGTGGGTAGATTTGCTTATTGAGTTGTGAAGTAGCCATCACACAGGCTAGTGAGTTCTAGGATCTCAAGGTCCTTTTCAGTTCTTCTTGCTTCTCATCCCCACTCTTGGAGGTCTAATACTATGCTAAAGCCAGGATTCTGGCTCTGAGGCATCTGTGGGCTGCATCATCCTCTGGGGGCCTGCTGGATCATCAGAGAATGCTTCATTCCAATCAGGCAAGAGCTTTGACCCACAAGAGTTCCAAAATGACTTAAAGGGATGACCTCACCCATAGTTACAACGTGCAGAACTTCAGATGGCAGAGCTTCCAGGGATGGAAGTCACCAAGTCACCAACAGCCAAGGCACGAGGGTTCTCATGCCCTAACTCTGGCAGAAGTGACATGAACTCTCTGATGATCCCTTGTCAGGAATCATAGGACACCAACAATTTCTTTAAAATATATTTTTAATTTCATGTGCATTGGTGTTTTGCCTACATGTGTGTCTGTGTGAGAGTGTCACATTCCCTGGAACTAGAATTACAGACATTTGTGAGCTGCCATGTGGTTGCTGGGAATTGAACTTGGGTCCTCTGGAAGAGCAGCCAGTGCTCTTAACTGCTGAGCCATCTCTCTAGCCCTTCCAACAATTTAATGACTAAACAATTGCCATGGTTCTCAAGAGCCCTTACACAGCCCAGAGCAATATAGCTGCAGCAGCAACAGTAACAGTAAGGCCCGCCCAGGGCTCAGCCCTGCCCGCCAGAGTGGCATCTAGATAAGCAGTTTCTCTGCAACCATTAGGAGGATCAGGAGGTGCCTTTGAAGTCCAGAATGCCAAGTATTGCCCCCAGAACAAGATATCTCTGAGCCCGGGGACCTCAAGTCTCAGATCCACGAGCTGGAACAGCCTGACCACCCAGCAGTTCCATCTCAAGGAGTGTCCATCTCTGACCCCCACTGGACTTAGAGGCCCCCTATCCCAGAGTCATCGCTTCCTAAATGGCAACCACTTAAGGTCAGGACCCAGGCCCATGCTTTAAGACCAGGCTAGTTTGGGGACTAGTGTGGCAAAACAGTGGCTACTGCCTCATCATCCAGGAAGGCTCATATCAGTCACCCTTTTAAATAGAAAATCTCCCTGGCAGGGACACAGCTTGTCTTCAGCCCCAAGATATGTAATAAAGTATGTCAGTGGGGTGCCAGAGTGAGCAATACTAAGTAGGAAGCTGTGGGGACACCAAGGTGGCAGCTGCCATCATCCATTGGCTCTAGTTTTCTCTCAGTGAGTCCTGAACACTGTCTAGCCTCTGAGGAGGCCAGGAGGCCACTCAGGACATCCAGCTGGAGTTCTGTAGAGCTGACACCTGGAGCTTTCTGTTAAGCCAGGGAGGGGCCAGGCACCTGGGTGTGAGGAGGAAGTCTAGGTAGTTCAGGTCGGGAGGCTTCTCAGCACCTACCTAAGTCACGCAGTACACGCAGACTGGATGCCTCAAGTGATTAATCACCTTACCTGCCCAGCTGCTATGGGAGAGCCTGGGAGGGGCCTTACCTGGTCGCTCTGGCTTTCCCCTGTTTCCAGACAGGTAGCACCTGCCTGGGCCAGTTCAGTAGACAGCTGTCCATTTCCTAACTACTCTTCTCACCTCCCTTGGCAAGACTTTCCATGACTTCACTGAGGAACCTGCTGATTAGTTTCATCTGAGAAGTGACACTCAGTACCACGTCCTCAGCACTCTAGACTGTGGCTGAGCGGATTAAGCTGTTGGTAGGCCTCTGCTCCTAGACTTGAAAAGACTGTAAGAAGTGCCTTTAAAATGACTTCTTACTGTGAACTGCAATAGGAAACAGATATTTTACATTGTGGTCCTAAATTTGGTTTGTGTTAACTATTGCTAAAGTAAGAGTTTAGTGATATTTTCTGTTACTGTTAAAAAAACAATACCGGCTGTCATTCACTAAACTGACATTTACTTTTCAGCTTACTACTAGGTTGTTTATAATGTGTTTTAAAATAGTACTCACACATATTTCAGATCTCCAAAGTCTTGCTTATGAAAGCCTAAGTAAAGTGACTGTGGACACCTTGGTCAGGCTCTCTAAACAGCAGAACAGATTTGTAAAGTTAGCCAGCCAGCCAGATAGCCCTGTTGCCTCACCACAGCCTGTCTTTGCTCACTACTCATAGAGGCTGTGAGAGCCCCAGGTGAGGACCATGTTGGATAGGGGCCCTCATATGGAGAGAATTTTGCTGGTGTGATAGGGACATGACTACACATGTCTGGCCACTATACTGAGTGACATGTGTCACAGCTCTTTTTCTCTGCCTCCAGCCCCTTGCCGCTATGAGCCCAGCCAGTTTAGAAAACAGCCTAGCCCTAAAGGCCAGGATCTTGCTCCACCAGGTCCCCATTAGGCTGGCGCAGAATACCACTGAAAGAAAGCAGTAGTTTGGGGGGAGGGGTGTGAGTTCGCAGCATGGTTGTAGCTGAACACACCCCAAGCCACAGCTGTGCCCTCTTAGGTGGTGAAGGCCTGCTTAGTGGGAATCCATGGAGAAGGACAATGCGTAGTCTTCTCTCTGAGAAGATCACTGATGCAGATTCAAGTTCACTGTTCCATTACTGTGAGTGGCCTGGGAAGTCACCTAATGTCCCAGCTACAGCTTCCCTGCCTATGAAAATGGGATGACACTATTTAGTAATAAGATTGCCAAGTATAAAGAGAGGCCTTACCTGTGAAAGTGCCCAGGCACTGGCATTTTGGGGGTAGACATTAGTTTTCCTCTCGTCGCCTGGATCCAATGGTAGTTTGTGGTAGTATATACATCCTAGGCGTCCCCTAAAATAGCAGCTATTGAGGGGCTGTCAGCTGGGTGCTTAAGGCTGTATTCCCAACTTGGGGAGAGCCTAGGAACATCTGGCGCAGGACACAGTTGGACATCTGGTTGAGAGGCAGGGAATGGCCTGTATGGAGAATGCTGATGGAGTTGGCCTTTCTTCCTGAGCTCTTTGTCTGCTTGTCAAAGAGGACTTCCTGTGGGAGGGTGACTCCAAGTGTTTTAAGAATGGGTAGAGTGCGGCTGGCACCAAGGAGCGTGGGCAGGGAAGGTGAGAGTTAGGGCCTATTGTGAGCAGAACTGTGTGGTGTGTTGCTGAGAGGCACATGCTCAGAGTGAAGAAGGCAAGGGGAGCCCAAGAATGGCAGGTCCCTGCAAGCCTGGCAGAGTATGGAGCACTTAGGGAGCACAGAGCCTGGAGGCTCCTGCTGGAACCCTGTAGCTCGAGGGTGACTTCTCAGGACAGAGAGAATTTGGGTGTCCCCTGCCTTTCCAGGAAAAGGACATGGGCTTCCATCTCCACTGCCACCTACTGTCTTCCAACCATTTCTACACTCATCTTTCTTAGCACAGAAGTTAAGTCACTAAGGCTATCGATCTTTCTGAGGTCATTATAAAATCCTTGGAGACCTGATTATATTTCTAAAAATGGGTTCAATACACTTGGCTCCAGAACCACCACTTGTGCTTTCTGTTTAGCTGTTTTGGTTCCTAGTGTCTTGTCTTGTGCTAACAGTTGTCCTGCTGTTGTGGAAAGATCAGAGGCTCACAGGAGCTGCAAGTCAGGGGAGGCAGAAGCTCCTTCATGTGTCCTGTTTTATGCTGAGGGATGAAAAGAAAGAGGTGGGTTGAAGAGATGCCTCAATGATAAGGGCCTTGTTGCTCTAGCAGAGGACCCAGGCTCAGTTCTCAGCACCCTCGTGGTGACATAGAACCATCTTGAACCCTAGGAGAGCCAAAGTTCTCTTCTGACCATACATACATACATACATACATACATACATACATACATACATACATACATACATACATACATACACCTACATATGGGGGGGGGGGAGAATGAATATGAACGAACTGTTGCCTGCTATCAGAGAAAGGACTTACTCCTGGATGCTCTGTTGCTTTTTTTCAAGGGTAATTGACCTCAGATAGGCATACACCTCCATGGCTGACTTAACAAGGATATATTTTCCTAAGAGGACAGAAATGTGCCTGACTAGATTTCCACTTGAGCATTCAAGATGATGAAAGGCCTGTCGCTGCTGGATTAGACAGAGGTCTGCTAAGCAGCTAAGTGTGCTAGACACCATACCAGGCACAGTGCGCCTTGCAGGGACGTATAAGCTGTTAATACTACCAAAGTCAGGCAGGTGGGTGAGTGTCTTAGTCAGTGTTGTATTGCTGTGAAGAGACACCGTGACCAAGGCAACTCTTATAAGAGAAAACATTTCATTGGGGCTTGCTAACAGTTTCAAAGGCCTAGTCCATTATCATGGTGGGGAGCGTGGCAGCACGTAGGTAGGCATGGTGGTGGAGAAGTATTTGAGAGCTACATCCTGATCTGCAGGCAGAGAAAGAGAGACGGACGGACAGACAGACAGACAGACAGACAAATAAACACTGGGCCTGGCTTGGGCTTTTGGAATTTCAAACCCCACTGCCAGTGATACATTTTCTCCAAAAAGGCCATACCTACTCCAACAAAAGCCACACTTCCTAAGTCTTCTCAAACAGTGCTACTTCCTGGTGGGTAAGCATTCAAACACATGAGCCTACGGGGGCCGTTCTTATTCACGCCGCCACAGTGGGCTGCTAGATGGAGTGTTCAGGTTGCAGTTCACTATGGTTGGAGTGTATGGAATGGTGAAGGCCGGTTTGGGTTCAGATCTTGAAAGGAAGGCCTGGAAAGTATTGAGTTTGGATCTTACTCGTAGGCCGTGCGGAGCTATGGCATCTGAAGAGGAATCCCGTAATTATGCCTTAGATAAGGAAACTGTAGCCAGGAGGAAGCCAGCTGAAGAACAGATTGAGAGGATAGCATTTCTTTTAAAGGAATTGTGTGTGCGCATGTGCATGTACACGTATTTGGAGGTCAGAGGAACTTTCAGGGGTCAGTTCTCTCCTACCATGTAGTCCTAGGCATTGAACTTAGGCAGTCAAAGTTGTCAACATACACCTTTGCCTGTTGAGCCACCACCCTGGCTGAGGACTAACATTTCTGACTCATGAAGAGAAAGCAAATACAGACTGACGTAAAAGATCAGGAACTAAGTTTTCACCTGTTGGCCCTGGTCTAGACAGGGTGAGAGGGCTGCTGAAGAAGTATTTCCAAGGTAGAGTCACAAAACTTGCCAGGTGACTGGGTGGGGGTTGTAGCAAAGGGAAATGCTGGGCTGGGAAACACGAGGGAGGAGTGATTGCTGGGGAGATAAAGCACAGGTGCAGGGGCTTTGGTGTGCGTAGGGTGCCTTCACACCTCTCTGGAGATTCCTGTGAGGAAGTAGAGGTCTAGGACATGTAAGTGCTTGAGGCACAAGGCTCAGGTAGTGAATCAGTTGGACAAAGTGTGTGACCTGGTAGCAGAGAAACAGTAGGCTTGTGCTTGATTCATTTATTTATTCATTCATTCATTCCTCCTGACAGTGCCTTTAAGGGCACTTTAAACAAAGAATAAAGCCAGGCATGGTGGCAAACACCTTTCATCCCAGCACTGGACTGGGAGGCAGAGGCAGGTGGATCTCTGTGAGTTCAAGGCCAGCCTGGTCTACAAAGCGTGTCTAGGATACCAGGGCTGTTATATATAGACAACTTGTCTCAAAAAACCTAAAGAAAAGCAAAACAAAACAAAAACCAACTAAACAAAGAACGATACGATTTGATCTGTAGCAACAGGAGAAACTAGGAGCAGCAGATGGTAATGACCGTGGCACAGGAGAGCAGTCAAGCATGAAGTTAGGACAAGGGTTAACAGTAGCCAAGAAGAGCTGGTCTGTCCAGCAAACCTGGGAGGGTGGAAACGTGAAAAAAGAAAGAGATAGTTTCAAGAAAATGTGTGTGAAAAACAAAATAAAAGCTAGGTAGGGAGGTGGAAAGCAGCACACAGCTCCTGCTGAGAGCACAAGCAGCTCCCTGGAGAAGTCCTGCCACTGCTAGAGAGAAAGTCACCACTCAAGTTTTTCTGAATGATGTTAGCTGAGTGCTGGGCTCACAGGAGTGGGGAGAGATGTCTGCGGAGCAGAAGAGACATTTGGCAGTGCAGGGAAACAAGAAATGCAGAGCCGGAAGAAAGAAGGAAGGCCTCTCTATAGTCCCGCCTTTCCTCCCTCCTGTCCTTTTACAGTTTACATGAGGATGCTTAGCCTATGAAAGGGGTTGGTAGAAAATGCATTTAATGAGAAAGATGTTAATTGGTAAGAAAAAAAATGTCCAAAGATCATGAAGTATGGAGCCATGTTCTCAGAGAGTGATGCTGTCCTGGAAGATAGATGGGAGGCTTCTGGTGGCGAGAAGGCTGAGCAGGATGTAGAGCTTCCTTTAGCATGCAGTCTGTGGGAGGGCCTCTTGAGGTACTCTGGGTTCATTCAGAGTTCCTATGGTAGATGAGAGCCTAAAACTTAGGGCAAAGGAAGTACCTTTTGTTGTGTGTTGGGGGTGATGCCAGCTCCTTTTAAGATAAGCGCTTGCTCAGACGTGGGCAGCCTGGTGGCTGATGAAGGAAAGGTACCATGTTGTTCTCTAGATTTGAAAGTAACTGCTGCAGCAGTGAGAAAGACACACTTGAAGGCTGGTCTAGAAGTAAATTGATGCTTGCCTTGTCTATACGAAAGTGAGTGAGTACAGCCGCAGTACCATGTTGACCCAAGCACCCTGCAGAGTCACGTTTATTGTGTTTCTGAGAAGCACTGTCTGTTCATAAAGATTCTTATGTATGTTATGAACTTGATTTTATGTTATAATTCAGGAAATTGTCATCATTTTACAAGTATTAGAATAATACTTTTACTTAGTTAAGATTTCTTCAGTAACTGTCAAGAACATGGGTGCATGTGTGACAATATGTAAATGTGTTGCTTTCATTTATGAATAAAGTATTGCAGTCATGTTTTGAAGAAAGAATGGAGTAGAGATCAGGAGGAAAAGCAGTGAGGAGGGAAGCAGGCAAAGCTCACAGGTAGGGGATGGCTGGTCACTAAGGTCTGTTCCTCGTGTGAATTTTCCCTTCCTGCCGACACATAAATGGAACAGGCCAGCTCTAGCTGGCCCGTGTTTCCTGGTGCTAAAAGGGTGTGCATGTAGGGTGGAGCGGTGGTGATGGAACTGACACTTACTGAGTCAATTAGTATATGTACTGGTTACTGGGCCTTAATTTGCTTAGATTTTTGGTTATTGGATCTTATAACAACCCTAGGCCTGTGGTTTCATTCTCATGTTAAAGAGCAGAATGCTAAGGTTTAGAGAAGCAGAAGGGTTTTCCAAGGTCACACAGCAAGAACATACCAAAGCCAGGTCTGGAAGCGGTTCTGTCAGACACTGTGGCCTACACCCAGCCAGCTGCCTGAGACAGAGGACAAAACTAGCGGAACATAGTCCTGAGGCTGAGGTTTGAGACCCCCGTGAAGGAGCCTTCAGGCTCTTCTGCAGACAGCTAAACATCTTCCAGGGTAACCGACATCTCCTCTTCAAGATAGGAGGGTGTAGGCAAGAGCCCTGCAGCTGTCTTGCCCCTCTTTCCTCTCACCCCAACGGCAGACTAGGCCCGAGGTGTTGGGGAAAGAGTACAACATGATGTCAGAAGGACCTGTGTTTTTCTGGGGCTCGCTCAGTAGTACCTGCCCTGGATCCCTGACCCTTGGCTGAATGCCATGGTGGCCTGGGAGTTCTCACTGAGGAGACACCAGCCGCAGAGCCCATTTTCCAGGAAAAGGAGCAAGGGCAGATCGGCACATAGGAAACCTAGCATTTGCCAAGGGGCCACTTTCTTTTTCAAATGGTCTGCATAAAGACCATCTGTGTCTTCAGTGTTCACTAAACAGCTTCCAGTGACTATGTGCACATGCCAGGACTGTATGGAGCTTGTCTCTAGTTAAGTTTCTGAGCTGCTACCTCCAGGTGCTAAGAGTGCTCTAGCATTGGGAGGGTGGGGTGAATGTGAGGACACTGGAGAAGGGGCCCAGAATAAAGCCTCCCTGATCGGCCCAAAACCACCTAGTTCGTAAGCAGCTTTAAGTGCAGACCTGCCCGACACCTCCACTGACACTTTTCTCTTGTTTTCAGTTTTTTAAGGCCTTTTCCAAGAATGGTTCTGGAACATCATTACCAGGTGGGTGCTCTGCCTCGGGCCATTGTGTTGGCATTGCCAGCATCTTCTCCAGCTCTTCTGTGTTTACCTGGGTTCCCTTCACAACAATGAAGAGATCCCCAAGTGAAGTCTGTGCTTCCCCATATGTCTTCTCAGTCACTCTGGGAGATGTCTCAGCAAAGTCCATTTGAGTAGCTCTTCAAGTGTGACCTAACCAAAGTCCTGGGTTTGAGGGAGGGGCACCATGTTCCCAGAATAGCCCTTATGTCCAAATAGTATTGGTTTCAAAGAACAAACCTACAGCCAGTTCTGAGGGACTCCTTTCTGCCCTCTATAAGGATCCTTCACCCTTGCCTGAGTGCCATGATGGGCTAGGAGTTCTCACTGAGGAGACACTAGCCTCAAAGCTAAGGGCAGATCAGCCATGGGAAAGCTAACATTTGCCAAGGAGTCACTTCCTTTCTCAGATTGTCTATATGAAGACCCATCAGTGACTTTTCAGTGTTCACGAAACAGCTTCCAGTGACTGTACGGGGATGGTCTCCTTGCTTTTCTTTAAGCCACAAGAGCCCTTGCCCCACCCCCTTCTCAGAGACAGGCCGCCACAGGCTTTTTCTGCAATTGGTTTGGGGACCGTTGTTTGTGAGTGAAACTGGCAAGGGTTCTAGAGTCTGTCCTGTCCTGATGCCTCTTCCTGTTTTCATTTATAGCGGCTGGTGCTAACGTGCAGACGCTGCGTAGGCGGCTCATTGATGCTCTGGAGTCCCACCATGACACATGGCCCTCAGCCTGTCCACCCCTGGAGCCAGCCAAGTATTTTGGGTTGGGGTTGGCTTAGTGTAGCATGGGACCCAAGCATGGAGAAA
Source organism: Acomys russatus (assembly GCF_903995435.1). Classification (NCBI taxonomy): domain Eukaryota; kingdom Metazoa; phylum Chordata; class Mammalia; order Rodentia; family Muridae; genus Acomys; species Acomys russatus. The sequence goes on along the minus strand of NC_067142.1, from coordinate 52,291,203 downwards.
CTGTTGGGAACCACAGGGCGGAGGACCCACATTGATCCTTCCTGTGGGGTAGATACCCCAGTATGTCAGATATACTTTAGAATAGCTGGGAGTGACTTTTTTTTGCCTCAGGTGTTGAGCCCTGTCCCTTAGGGGCTGCCTGGGGGTCAAAGGACCTGACCTGCTGGATGGAAGAAAAAGTGTGTGAGGGGAGCTTTTCAGATCATGCTTGCTGCTGTTTCTCCTGTCTGCTCCTCAGGAGTGTGGATGTAGGAGGTTTTCTCTGGCCTAGTCCAGGAAAGGCCACTGAAAATTAAGAGGTCAGAGGAGATCAGATACCATTAGGAAAAAAAGGCTAGGATGTTCAGAAGAGTAAAGCCCTGTTTGTAAACTGGAAATGGTCAGCTGGTTAACCGTGTTGAATCCAGTTCACAATGACTCCTTCGTCATCTTTCCCGAGGGCCTCACAGAGACCCTGGGCCAAGCATGTACTCCTCATGTAGGCTGGGGTTTTACAACCTGATTCTATCTACAGAAATTGTTGGCTTCTTCTTTTCCTCTGCTGTGACAAATACCTGAGAAATAACTTAAAAGAAAGAAAGAATTGTTTTTGCTTCATTATTTCAGAGGTTTCAATCCAAATTTGGTAGGACCCATTATTTGGGGTTTGAGATGATACAGAACATCATGGCAGCCACAGCATGTCATGTGACAGAGGCTGCTCACCTTATGGCAGCCTAGAAACAGGTGGGTGGGGGGTATTACAAAGAGGATTTCAGGATAGTATAGACCCCAGGGATGTATACCCAGTTGTGTACTTATTCCAACTAGGGCCCACCGCTGAAGGTTTCCATCACCTCCTGATTTGGCCATTAAATTATGAATCCATAAACTGGGTGATCTACTGATTAAGTCAGAACTCTGATGAGCCAGTCATTTCTCAGTGATTGAACCCATCAGCAGGGGACAAAAGCCTCCAATGCATCATCTTTATGTGGGGACAGACAAACTATAGTGTCATCCATTTAGGAAATGTGCATGTTAGCCTGTACCCTGGTGCTTGCTTCCATTTCCTGATGGCTATGTCTCTGTCTCATTCACTACACACACACACACACACACACACACACACACCTCCCTTTATAGTACATTTTCCAGCCCTGGGAACTTTAAAAGCAACAAACTGGCCACATTGTCATCCTATAAAAGCAACAAACTGGCCACATTGTCATCCTATCTCAAAGTGATCCTTTTGATGCGCCTCAGGAAGAATGTAGCCAGATACATGTGAAGATACATGTGAAGGTACATGTGAAGGTACATGTGAAGATACATGTGAAGAAGCTTGAACGCCTCTTCCAGAAGGCTGAGGACTTGCTTCTCTGCCAGCCTAGGATACACATGAGGGTGTGGTCAGAGAGACTGGCCACCCGGGGGCTGATGTTAGCCACAAAACCTCTTATCCAGCCAAAGTCCACCCCAGTCCCCACCTCTCTGGCTTATTTATTCATGCTGACACCAGGCTGGATTCGGGCACTGACCTAATGTCACCCTTTCTGTTTGAAGGCATTTGCTACATGGTTTTGGTTTAAGTGCAGGGAAGTGAGACATCAGGTTGAGGATAAAGGAAGATGCAGTCTCCCCTTACCCATGTGCCTTCTCACGTGTCCTCTTCCTAAACATGCTGGGGGGTTAAACATGATTGTGGGCTGGAAAGATGGCTCAAGGGTTAAGCACACTGTCTGCTCTTCCAGAGGTCCTGAGTTCAATTACCAACAACCATGTGGTGGCTCACAACCATCTATAATGTGATCTGATGCCCTCTTCTGGCCTGTGGGTGTGCATGCAGACAGCGCACTGTATACATCATACATACATACATACATACACACACACACATACACACACACACACACACACACACACACAAATAAATATGAGTAAAGGGAGAGCGAGACAGAGAGGGGAGAGAATTTTCTTGAGTTTTTAAAATAATCTGCAGCTTAGTTCTTTTGTTGAGAGAGAGAATTTGCCTTCTTAATCATTTCTACCCAAGAAAACTGGGCCTCCCTCTCCTCACCTTGAGTGAAAGAGGTTGGATTCATTGCATCTGCACTCTCCTGCACCCAGGACTCTAGTCTGTTGCTTCCCTCTTTGTTCCTGCTCCACTGGTCACGACTTGCCATGGATCAGGGCCTGTATTTGATGGGTTCTAATCACCGATCTCTTAGGGAACCAGTAAAACCATCTTCAGTAAGCCTGGGCCTTACCCAGAACATGGAGACAGCTGGTCTGAAAGCATTCCCACCTCTCCTCCCCAGCCTGCCTCCTGCTTACTCCTGACTCCTAAAAGGGACAGAAAGAAAAATATAAAACAATAAAACCCAAGGTGGGTCAAATGACATAGCGGAGTTAGGAAGCATGAGTAGCGTCCTCTGAGACTTAAGGGTTTGGTGTCCTTCCACTGGTGGGCTGCTGGAGGGAGGCCACAGGGTTAGGGGACATGTGTGTCACTGGAGTCTTACCTCATTTCCGCTGCCCATGGGAGAAGTGACCCTACTTATCTCTTGCAGGCTGCAGGAGATCAATGAATTCTTTGCAGGAAATAACACGGAGTACCTGGCCCTGATCTTTGAAAGGGAAGACTCCTACCTGGGTAGAGAGGTGAGCTGCCCAGCTTCCCTGAGTCTCAGAAGAGAGCCCTGTTCAGACCAGTGCAGGCATCTGGTCCCTGGACATTTATTAGTCTGGCACCGCTTAACCCTTGGTGGGACACATGGGAAGTGTTGGTCTAAAGCATTGGTATTTGTTCTCTTTTTAAAATTATGTTTCTTTTAAAAACATATACATTTATATTATTACACATGAATAAAATAAACTACATACAGCAGGAAGAACCACAAGACAATAAGGAGTTATATAAATGTTACATTCATAGTGATTTGGCTATTTGTATTTGGCAAACTTGAAGTAAACATCTTTCTTATTTTGTTGGGTCTAAATTTCTGAATGAAAATTAATATCTATCATATCTCATCTCTATTAACTTAAAACATCTATCTTGATCTAAAAACATCTTAACCTTTCACCAACTAAGCTTAATTGTAAGACTAAACTATCTGGTCTTCAACCCCGTCAGAGACTTGAGAAGGAATAAAACTTAATTACCTGAGTGAACTGCAAATGCATGTTAGCAACTTCCAAAATGGAAAAAAAAATGACAGAGACAGTTTGCTGCCTGAACAGTCACCCAAAACTCTCTATAACGTTGGAGCATCATTTTCTGCCTTTTAGCCCAATATATCTGACAGACATATTTGCAAGGCAGGACTATTGAGGACTTGCTTACCCTGTCTTGGCAGAGTTCGGCTGTCAACTCTGCCTGCATCTAAGTTTGCCAATTTTTAGGCAAAATTCTGTCTTCTGGCAGAAACAAGGACATTTTGCCCAATGGCTGATTTACCACATTTGAAGCCATCTCCATAAGGAGGTTCTTTGATGCTCATCATCTTCTTTGAAGTAGGCTAGCTGTTGCCAGGAGTTAACTTGTCTTGGTGTCAAAGAATCTTTAGACTAATAAAAACATCTTTAAATGCCATATTCTGCAGGTCTCTGAGGCTTTTGGAGACCTTATTTAGCTATTTTACCTTACATATCTACAGAATCTCCTCTATCTGTTAGACCTAGGATATATATTCTTGTGATAAAATGAGACAAATATTTGACATGACTATGATTTGTTCAACTAACAATTAGCTTGTCTTACTTAATTATCCTAAATATGCTGCAGCACCACTTTCAAGGTATTAGAAGTAAAGTTTGTATTATAATTGAGTTGGATGGGTATAATACCTCATATTAGAGTAGAAATATATATATACTGTGAAGAATAATCTTAGATTTGAATTCTATGCTGATATATCAGAATTATACTTATTTTGCATCAATATACAAAATTCTATGCCAATGAATTAATTATTTGTGAGTAACAATTAAGGCCTTGAGCTGAGGAGTAGATTCAATAATCTGCCTTTTGTTCTATCCTCCCTCTATATTTCTATATCCCCCTTTCTTTCTTTTCAGCTTCTATCTCCTTACCTGGTAAAGAAAGATAAAGGAAAAGTTAGATGTCCCTGAGTCCAACCTAGTTTCCTTTCTGTATAAGACCAATAATAACTTATAGCCAACTCCCGATGGAAATAAGCATCTGTAGACTGAGAAAGCAAACAGAAACCTACCCAACCCCCCTTAGAGGAAATGGGATGTCATTCTCTTAAGGTTTCTTCAAGCTGCTGTAGGGTGAATTATACCTTTGAAGGCCCCCCCCCCCCAAATGGTGAAAATGGTTAAGCAAGCCAGAGATAGCATTTGTGGTCCATTTTCTAAATGTTGAGAAATTGCAGGCTAACAGGAGTCCTGTGTGGGACAGTCTGAAATGCTGGACCACTTGACATCAGAAGCTTTCTACAATGCTCTCCTGTTCTGATGGGTAACAGCAAGCGAGGTGCCTGAGGCTGGAACATGGAGGATGCAGGATGTCGGCGTCCAGCATGCTGAGAGGAATGAATCCTGTCAGGGCTGATCCAGCATCAGCGTCTGGTTCTTTCGTTCTGAAAACATAATTTCTCACAGGCATTATACAGCTCTAACATGATTGTACGAGCTGTGTGGGATGCACAGAGCAATTAAGGCTGGTTCTCTGCTCATTGTATGCGCAGAAGACATCTGCAAATCTTCCTTCCTGCCATACTAAGTATGGCCTCTAATAATAATAAGTCGCAGAGAATCTGTGACCAACATGAACATGTCTACGTATAGGCATTCATATCTCAGCCAGTCTCAGAGCTATTCCCATGTAGTAGAATTAGCAATATAAGTTACTTGCTTGTTCTGCAGTTTGACTTCTTTACATCCTGATTGCAACCCCCTCCCAGCCCCACCCTCTTCCTCATCACCTCCCTATCCCATCTCCCTCATGCCCTCTCCCTCCTTCCTAGTCCTTAGGAAAGGGAGCCCTCCTCCCCTGATTTCTAACCTCAGCTTATCCAGTGTCCTTTGTACTACCTGTAACCTCTTCCTCTGTGGCCTGGCAAGGCCATGCTGCCAGCGGGGAAGTGAACAACATTAGGAGGCCCCAGTCCATGTCAGAAGTAGTCCCTACTCCCCATCTTGTGGGACCCACAAGGAGACTGTGCTGCCTACCTACTACATCTGAGCAGAGGGTCTAGGCCCTCATCCTACATGGACTTTGGTTGGCACATCATGGTGTCTATTCTTACCTCTCTCTCTGAAACTAAAAGCTAACACCTGCTATTTACTGAGTCTAGGACTAGATATCAACACATTGCTGCTAGTCCCTGAACTTAAAACAGTGTGACAAAATGTCTAGGATCACACATCCTGTTATGAAGAGCTGTCTGACTCAAAACCTGTGTTGCTTCCTCACTGCCCTAACTGCATAGAATTGGGGTTTTTTAAAAATGAGGATTAGCAATATAAGTTACCCGAGAAATAACCTGGTCCCTCATGAGGAAACTGGATCCCTGGCCATCAGAGCAGGCTGCACTTCTTCATTATTTCAAGGAATGTCTTTGGTCGTGTTGTCCAACTTTTTCTGAGCCTTATTTCCTAGCTACTGAATAGAAAGAAGTAGCTACGTTTATCCTTTACGTTTATCCGTATTGCTCACTAAGGTGATTTTCATAAGGAGCTCAAATCAGTGGCCAGCATTCAGTAGGTGCTTTATAAAGATCCGCCTCTTCACTTGCTGTAGAGAGCAACCACTGTGCTGCTGGCTCATGGACTTGCTACAGGTGATGGGGAGCTTTTCTCGGTGGGTGCACTTGCCCATGCTTGTTACATTCTGCAAGGTCAAACACAGATGATTGACAGACACTGATTAGAATCAGGTTTTCTTCCCTCTCCTCCCACAACATGATTCAGTTCTATACCTCAGCTCCTCAACTACAAATAGGATTCTGTTTACTATTACTGGCCACCCTGCTTACAGAATAGGGTTCAGTTTGATTGTGGTTTGATTTAGTTTTGTTGAGATAGAGTTCCATATAATTCGTATAGCCCTTTAACTCAGTAGGTAGCTGAGACTGGTTTTGTCTTAGTCACTGTTCTATTATTGTGAAGAGACACCATGACCACAGGTCATTTACATTTAAAAAAGGCATTTCATTGATGCTGGCTTATGGTTTCAGAGGTTTAGTCCGTTGTCATCATGGCAGGGAGCGTGGCAGCACGCAGGCAGACATGGTGCTGGAGAAGGAGCTGAGAGTTCTATATGCAGATCCACAGGCAGCAGGGAGAGAGAACCACTGGGCCTGGCTTGGGCTTTTGAAACCTCAATGACACACTCCTCCAATAAGGCCACACCTCCTAATCCTTTCAAATTGTGCCACTCCCTAAGCCTTGAAATATATGAATCTGTGGGGCCATTTTTATTCAAACCACCACATTCTAATTCACTCGCTGTCCATAGGCCTGTAGCCATTTCATAAGGCAAAATGCATTTAGTCCAACTTCAAAAGTCTCTTTAGAGTCCAAAGTTGAAAGTCTCTTCTGAGACTCATGGCAATCTCTTAACTGTAACCCCCTGTGGAATCAAAGTAGAAAAGCAAATCACATACTTCTAACATACAATGGCACAGGATATACCATACCATTCCAAAAGGGAGGAAAGGGAGCCTCAAGAGGAAAAGCCAGCCAGGCAAGCTCCAAGCTCTGCATCTCCATGCCTAATGTCAAAGCCCTCTTTAGATCTTCAACTCTGGGGCTGGTTCCACACCCTGTTAGCATCTCTCTTTGGCAGGTATCACATGACTCTGGCATCTCCAACATCTTGGGGTCTCCATTGAAATCCAGGCTTCATCTTCACAGCTTCCCACCTTGGCCACTCTGGGCCTCCACACAGGGGCGCCCTGACACACTCCTGGCCCCAGTGGCTTTCCTTAGCTGTGGAGGGAGATTCTACACCTCATTTCCTGTATCCTTGGCTCTAAATCCAGAACCAGAAGCTGCCATGTTCTGCTGCTTGCTGGGACTGGAAATTGGTCCCCTTGTCGAGTTATATCTGCATTAGCTTCCTGTTTTCAGTGGTTTCCTTCACTGCTGAAGCTTTTCTTTCATTCTTTCCCACAAGTTGGGAGTTAGGCTGGGTAGAGTCTTGCTCTGCAGTTCCCATTCCCTTTACCCCTCTTAGCATCAGCCTTTTCTTTAGACGGTTCATCTCTTTGAGACCAGACTTGGCTCTGTTGGACTCTCTAGTGCTTCTTTTCTCCTCCAAGTGAACTTTTTTTTTTCATCTTGGTTTGGTTTTTTCCCCTCAGGTTGTTACTTTTCATTGTAGATCTGTATAAGAGTAACTGTTAATAACCACATGACGAAAAATCATGTCTTGAAATCACCTCTGCCAATGTCATTAATCCAAAGCTCTTCAAGTTTGATCAGAAATCCTTGGCAGATTTTTTTTTTCATAAGGGCAAAGAGCAACCATATCTTTCACCAAAATATCACAAGATCAGTCTCTGAGACACATCCCCTCTGAAACCTCTTGAGCTAGGCCGTCATAATCTATATTGCCCTTAGCACCACTGCCTTACACATTCCTACTAGTATGGCCTACTGAGCCTTGCTTAAAGTGTTCAGCTGCTTTCCTAGTCCAAATTCTAAGGTCTGCATTGGGATGCCAAGTAGCATGGTTAGGGCTGCCACAGCAATACCCTGCTGCCTGGTACCAACTGGTACCACCACAGGCCTTGAACTCCTGACTCTCTTGCCTGCTCCTCCCAAGTGCTAGCATTACAGGTATATACCACCATACCCACGCAAATACTTTTTGTGTATATATGGTGTGTGTGTGTGTGTGTGTGTGTGTGTGTGTGTGTGTGTTCATACAGGCATCTGCATATCACAATGCACATATGTAAGTCAGAGGACAGCCTCAGATGTCCGTCCTTACCCTCTACTTTGTTTGAGGCAGGGTCTCTTATTCACTACTGTGTATGCTAGGCTAGCTGGCCCTTGTGCTTCTGCAGATTCTCCTGTGTCCAATTCCCAATTCACCATAGGCATGCTGGGATTACAGATGTGTGCTGTCACCTTCACCTTTTACGTGAGTTGTGGGCATCTGAAATCTAGTTCTCACATTTGTGAGAAAACACTAAGTATGGATTCATGTACTCAGCCCAAGTTACATATTTTTAATGAATAACTACTATGTGTTAGCCATTATTACAAGCATTTCAGTAGATGTTACCAGTAAGTCCTCATTACAGCCTCTAAGACTCACACTTGTTACTATCATCACTATCATTTTGCAGGTAAGGAAATTGAGTCAAGGAAAGATTGGTTCTGTGGAATCAGGATTCACCTGTTGCAGCCTCGGTATAAAGACCCTAGCAAGACTTACTGTCTCAGTGTTATTTGAAGAGTAAAAGTGGCATTCCAATACACAATATTACAGGAGATACCTTTTTCCATTATTTCTCCATAAAAACAAAACCATTGTGTCTAACTGGTACATTTTCTGACCTAGGAGATATATATACAGCTTTATACATATATAGACTTATAATAAAGGGGCTGGGGAGATGGCTGAACAGTTAAGAGCACTGGCTGTCCTTCCAGAGGTCCTGAGTTCAATTCCCAGCAACCACATGGCAGCTTGCAGCCATCTATAATGGAATCTGATGCCCTCTTCTGGCCTGCAGGCATGCATGCATGCATGCATGCATACATACATACATACATACATACATACATACTCATATATAAAAATATACATAAATGAACAATTTTTAAAGAAAAATAAGACCACATTTTGCCATATTCGGTTGGCACTTCTATAGTACACAGAATGTGGTCCTCACAGTCCAAAGGCCCCTTGTCTTGGGTGGTATTTGGTAGTTGTAACCTGAGGATTGTATGAACTCTCATCATAGTGGTCTGCTCTGCAGGGTTTCAAGTCTAGACAGAATACAGCAGCTACCTGGTATCTACCCAGCACCAGGCCAGGACTCAGGGTCTCTCTACCCACTGGGTAAGCCCCTCTGCATTCTCCTGTCTCTGCAGGTTATGCTAGACTTGTCCCAGTACCATGCCATGGCAGTGCGAAGGGTCTTGAATACAGAGGGCGACGTGGTGAGCAAGTTTGGTGTCACTGACTTTCCATCCTGCTACCTGCTGTTTCGGAATGGCTCTGTCTCCCGAGTGCCTGTGTGAGTGTGATGCCCCCTGTTTTCTCCTCCCTGTGTATTCAGCCTTCTGCCTAGAGAGGTCACTAGGAAGAACAGCCAAGTAGAAGCAGATGTCTGATCCTCCAGCCTTGCAGCTCAGGGTTCCTGCCTCAGGCCTGAATGCTAGCCCATCCACACCATGCCCTAACCATGTCACCATGTTGCTCACTCTGTCCGCAGAGGAGCACATTGACAGGGTGCAGCCCTGGCAAGGACTCAGGCCTGCCGGACCTTTCCTCCCTTTGCTTTCCTAATTGCAGAAAAGTTCATTAGGAGCCAGACAATAGTCTGTTCCAAATGTCAGGAGAGAACAATGAAGGCAGCCTCAGCTGCTCTGTCAGCCTCCTGCTGCTGAATGGCCTGTTCAATGGCACCAGATGGTGCCTTGGTGCCCTCCCTAGGCAGATGATTGATGTCAGCCTGGCCCTGTAGGCAGAAATTTGGGGAGCCAAGGAAATCCAGAACCTGCTTCTTGGGGCCATTAGTACCACCCTACACTGAGGCCGGGCTAGGCAGCCCCTTGCCCTTTCCCTGTCCTAGGCCCCAGGTGCCCCTGAGGCAGGCCTGTCAGAGTCAAGAAGCATGCTGTTCACAGGGGGCCAGAAGGCAGGATCGTGGGCAGGCCCAGAAAGTGCCAGTCCTAAAGGCAAGAAGAGGCATTGTTTCCTCACTTGGAGTTGGTGGAGGAGAAAATTGTTTGTGACGATGCTGCCCCTGAACCATCTGCTCATTGATGGATATTGAACCTGGATGGCAGAGCAAGGAAGCCATGCTTTCTGAGCTGGCTCCCATGGGACATCCTGTCACTGATGCTTGTCTTGGCCAGAACTTTTTGAGGAGATATTTCCTGCCGTTAAGACTCCTACATTAGGAAAGAGAAATCAGGAGGATTTGGATAAACCTGGTTTTCTGTTGTTATTATTTTTAAAATCACACGTCAAACTCCTTGACCTCTTTGGGGCGTAATTTCACCTTGTGATGTCTTCGAACAAGCTTGTGGGAGACTGGCTGCCTTGAGACCAGTCAAACCCAGCCATTCTTGTCATGGGCAGAAGTCGGGGGGTTTTGTTTTGTTTTCTGTCTTCGTGGTGCTGAGGACCCAAACCAGGACTTGCACAGCTAGGTAGGAGCGCTCCTATTGAACTGCCTCTGCAGTTCCTCATGGCAGAGTGGATGCTGTTCCCAGTAGGGCTCACTGCCTCAGAAGGCTTGCTGAGTAATTCTCAGACCCAGTTGCTTTTCCAGATAGGGGTTCTATATCTGACTAGTGTAAAAGAGGGTTGCTATTGCATAGACAGTGAATGGACAAGTTACAGCCAAAGACAAGATGGGACCAAGTCTAGATATTTCCTGCTCAGCCTTTCTGTTGGAGAAGCCACCTTGTTCCCTTTCCTGAAGAGAGGAAATGCTACGTGATTTTTTTCTTTGTACTTACTGCTTCCCTTTGCTCTCTTCCCAGGCTGGTGGAGTCCAGGCCTTTCTATACAGCCTACCTACGGGGCCTCTCTGGACTGACCAGGGAGGCTCCCCCAACTACAGCTGCACCAGTCACTGCTGATAAAATAGCACCCACTGTGTGGAAGTTTGCAGACCGGTAAGGGCGCCAAGCTTTTCCCCTACACCCCCTCTCCTACCTCTTCTTTGATCACAGGCCGCATCCCTTCATGAACATGCTCTGCCTTACAAGGATGTCTGACCAGGCAGCTCAGTGATGGCTCAGAGGGCTAGCCTGTAAGTGGGGGATGCACAAAGAACTGGGAGAAAGGTCCAGAGAGCACCTCATATCCTAACACAGGGCACTTTATGGGTGGAAGGACAGTGGAAAGGGCTTTAATAAGAAAGAAACTTACAAGGTGACACTGAGTACCTGGGAGATGGCTCAGTGAGTAAAGAACTTGTGCAAGCATGAGCCTTGAGTTCAGATCACTAGCACCACGTAAAAGCTGCATGTGGCAGTGCACCTACAACTTCAGCATTGAGGTGTGGACACAGGCAGCTCTCAGGGGCTCCAGGGCCAGCAGCTAGCTGAAATGGTGAGCTCCAAGTTGAGTGAAGAAACCATGTTTCAAACAGTAAAGTGGAGAAACAATAAAGGAAGGCATCCCGATGCTGGCCTCTGGTCTCTACATGCAGCCACACAGGTGAGCATATATGCACACACATGCACACATGCATATAGCACACATACAAGCATGCACACAAAGGTGCCATTGGTCATTTTTATCATTCAGATTATTCAAATTACTATAATAGCTGTGCCAACCTCTGTGCTTGCAACCTTCTACATCATACATTCTATCATGAGGCCACTTCTTTTTAAAATTCATTTTATTTTTATTATTTATACATATGTGCATGCCATGGCCAGAGAGGTCATCAGATTCCTTGGAGCTGGAGTTACAGGTGTGAAGCCCCTGGTGTGGGTGCTGGAAGCTGAGCTAAGGTCCTCTGAAAGAATAGCAAGTGCTCTTAACCGCTAAGCTGTCCCTCCAGCCCACTAAGGTTACTTCTTGAGGCAGAACATTGGAATGGTGAGGTAAACTGAGGCTAGAGGACACCATAGTGGAGATTTTGCCTGAGAATGAAGCATAGGTAGTGACTGTTCATCTTGTCAGTTGGCCTTGTCAGCTCTTTACCTTGAAAGAGGCAGAATGATTAATTTTACAAGTTAAGTAGTCCAGGGAAAGCCGGGTATGGTGGCACACGCCTTGAATCTCAGCACTCAGGAGGCAGAGGCAGACAGATCTCTGTGAATTTGAGGCCAGCCTGGTCTACAAAGATAATTCCAGGATAGCTAAGGCTATACAGAGAAACTCTGTCTCGAAAAACTAAAACAAAAAAGTAGTCCAGAGAATAGCAAGTGCCTGAGCTCATCCCTCTAAGCTCGCTGTCATGCTGAGGCCAGGGCTCAGGAGGCAGAGGTCAAGAAGCAGCTAACATTCAGTGCCTGAGCTGCCCCATGGAAGCATGGTATACTTGGGATGGCACATCTGGCTGCAGAGCTCCACAACTGACAGGGTCTAAAAGTTGTATGAGCCATGAAAGAGCTAGAAACTGTGTTTCCTATTCTGTCTTTCCACCAACCCAGCACCTGTCCTTGGTGGGCAGTTAGAGCCAAGGCCTTTCACTCAACAGAGAACCTCGCAGATATGGACCGCTGCTCTGTCTGTCTGCCCCAAGTGGCTTTGCTCAGAGGAGGAGTCTGATTAGAAGGGGCTGACTCTGGACATGGAAAGAAGGCCCTGCCAGCCTGCACTGAGCTGGTTTGCACCTGTTGTCAGTCAGTCCTCTTAGCAACCTACCTGTAAACAAGGTGCTATGCCTATTGTACAGGTGAGGACTAGAGACATCACTCACCCAAGGCACTCAGCAGATGGCTGCCAGAGCCAAGTGCTATCATTGCCGTGACATCGGGAACCTCCCTCTCTCCATTCCCTTAGCGCTTGCTCTGAGGTTAATGCTCCATTTCTTTCCACTTCTTCTTGATCCTCAGCTCCAAGATCTACATGGCTGACCTGGAATCGGCACTACACTACATCTTGCGTGTAGAAGTGGGAAAGTTCTCAGTTCTGGAGGGACAACGCCTGGTGGCCCTGAAAAAGTTTGTAGCAGTATTGGCCAAGGTGAGCAGGGCCCCAGCTCCTTTTGTCTTTGTAGTTCCATATGTAGTTAGTGTGCATATCTGGAAGCCGTATCTGACTGAACACCTGGGCCGTGGCTGTGATCTAGGCACTCACACTCACTCCATACCCTCTCCTCACAGCCATACTGGTTCCACATCGCCAGAGACCATCCACCCTGTAGAGTCAGGGGAGAGACACTGGGCCAGATATCCCAATACCTGGGAATAAGCTCAGCCATTCAATGACTTAGTCTGCCTGCTTACCTGAGTTCTCCATCTCTCTTAAGCCTCAAACTATGACTTCTCACTCCCTGCCATGGTGGCTGGAGAAATGGGACTATGGACCACTGAAGAGGGGCACTCTCTGCACTGCTGTCTTTCTCCTCAGTCTAATCCAGATCCGTAGCTTCAGCCCTTCACTGTGTTTTCTTGCCTCCTTTGCAGCGTGGTATCACTACCGTTTAAGAGGCCCAGGGGCTTAAGTAACTTACCTTATAATACAGGATCAGATCCAAGGCCTGAGGGATTGCCACATTGAGCTGCCTTTCTCTGGCCTCCCCACTCTATCTTCCCATCCACAGCCAGCCCTGGCTGCCCTGCTTTGCTGCTGAGTCAGGGCTCCTGTCCCCTGGGCCTGCCTGCTGACTCAGCCTCTCTCAGCCGGGCTGCCACCATCCCAACCCTCTTGGCCTGGTGGCCTATGTGTCTGTAACACAGAGAAAGACCCTGTGAGGAATGCTGCAGGCAAAGCAGAGCCATTCCCATGACAGAGACCTTGCTTCTGAGGCGTGCAGCCTGACCCCACAGTACTGAGGCATGTGGCAGACATTCTGTGGAATGTTTAGAGGGAGCACATCTAGAGCAGTCCTCTGGACTGTTTGTTTGTTTGTTTGTTTTTAAACCACTGCAGTGAGGGAACACTCCCATGTGTTCCCCCATGCTGCAGAGCCCCCAGGCCCAGGTCAGAAGCAATGGTTTCTCCATGCTGCTGTATCTAGTCTCAGCTGTAAGGAAGCTGGTGTTTAGTTTGTGTCCCAGCAATGCTGGATGAAGCTGCTGAGAGGAGGCAGCTTAGCTCATACCCTGCTTAGCTCAAGGCCTGAACAGTTCCCTCTCAGTGGGACACCCAGCTAGAGGGGGTATGGGAGGAAGGGGCCCTTCAGCCAGAAGCCAGGTCTCTCAGAGGAGACAGGGTGGCACTGAAGCAGAGGAGTGTGGGTGTCCCCCAGTGGGAGCAGAGTGACCTGGGACACAGGTATAGAGGCCTGTTTGACCTTTGCCTGCATGAATGGTGTGTTCTGTCTACTTTACTGGGGAGCTTCTTTCCTGAGGGATCGTAATCATAGCTACCCCCTTTTCCTCGAGCTCTGGCAGGCTGACAGACTGCAGACTGTACAGTGCAGTTTGTATTTGTTTATTTTCTGTTCTTAAACGCCATGGGTGGTACTCATCTTTTTAGAGATGAGGAAATGGCAGCCCAGAGAGGGGAAGCACCTTGTCAGAGGTGAAATCCACACCCACATTTCATTTAACTTCCTTCCTTTCCTATCACAAGGAGTGATCAAAGGATGAGAGCCTGGAGTGGAGAGGGGCTCCTCTGTCTGCCTTGCCTTGCCACGTGTGAGCAGCTCTCGGGCTGGCCACTGGGTGGCGTGTGCTCACCAAGGTTTCCCTGCTCTCTGCTCTCCAGAGCCTTTAACTTGACCCTCCTGATTCATGGCCTTAGAAGGCAGAAAGAAGGTGCCAAGTCAGGATGGCAGGCGGAGGTCGGGAAGAAATGCTGACTTTGAGCTGTAAATCTGTATGTGGGCCCAGAGCTCCCAGGAGCTGACCGGGAGTAAGCACAAGCTTTGCAGCCATTTTTCGCTCTGGGGCATGGCCAGCCCCTGAGGTTTGGCGAGGGCGTTTCCTGTCTTCTCAGAGGACTGGACCAGGTGACAGGTTTCTCTGGAATCATTCTCATCTCCAAGATTCTTGTCTCAGAGATTTTCCTTGTCTCTCCTCTCGGCACATTTCTCAGGACCATTGTCTTCTTTACCTACCTTTCCTCTTTGTGGTTTTAGCTGCCTGTTTCATTGCTGCATCTCCCTTTGTCCCCTACCCCACCCCACCCCCACGTGCATTTGTACATGCACACATATGCACGCGTGCGCGCGCGCGCACACACACACACACACACACACACACACACACATATTCCCTCCTCCCTTGAGTCCTTGTGGTTTTAAAGTGCTGATACTAATCAGATTTGAGTTGACTTATTGTCAGAGTAGCTTTTCATGTTCCTCTGAGGCTCTTGGGAGTTACCATCAAGATTTGGATCTCGGCCCTACGCCCTGGGCTGGCCTGTCCGCATTGGCGGCCCATGGGCTAAAAATGAAAGGTCTTTTGCCAGCCTAGCCTATTACCAATGAAGATTTCTCCTGTCTTTTCAAAAGAAAGAACTGAGCCAAGAAACCCTGAGAGCTAAAAACAGTTTACTTAGCAAAAGAAAGAAGAGAATACACTCCAGAAAGCTCGGAGTGGGTGTTCCAAAGGGAGGTGGGTAGAAACCCTGGGTCCAGCATTAGGGATTTAAACACTTTATATGGTTCCTCCCTCTTGTGATGCCATTGTAAAGTCCCTGCTCCTGAGCACTGTCTCCCTTTCACCTCCCCACTGAGAATGGCTCAAGATGTCTCTGCAGTTATTCTTTCCTTGCTTATCAGGATGTTTGTCATGGGGAAAGTGCCCTAGTATCCTAGAAGAGCCCAGCTGCTGCTCTGAGATGTTAGGACATAAAAGAGGGATTCTTCTGGGCATCAGAAAACGGTTGCCAAGATGCTGCTGAGGTTTTCCTCAATTACTCCATGTTTAACCCTTTACCTACCCCAGCTGGCCAGTCCCTGCATCAGATGATTATGTGAAAAGACGACTCATGCCAGCACTCACAGCAGTCCTGGGAGTGGTGTGCCCCTTGGACCGTCCTCTGAGTGCTGCATTGGTTAGGTCAGCATTGTAGCCTGAGCCTTGACAGAAGGAGACCCACAGGGCCACATAGAGTCTAGCCAAAGAGGGAAGCCCCCTGCCCAGAAAACAGGATACGAGTCCACCTTTGTGCCTATTGGTTTTGGAACATTCTAGTAAACTTGCATTGACCCACTTGTGCACAGTCTCCTACTCTTAGTAAGCCTGTGAAAGTCTGTAGAGTGTTTTTACTCTCCAATTGCCACTGTCCCTACCTGCAGTACTTCCCTGGCCAGCCTTTGGTCCAGAACTTCTTGCACTCCATAAACGACTGGCTCCAGAAGCAGCAGAGGAGGAAGATCCCCTATAGTTTCTTCAAAGCTGCTCTGGACAGCAGGAAGGAGGTGAGTCTAGAAGGCGAGTAAAGCTCTTACTGATGTTCTTGACACTGTGATCTCTGACGACATTGTTGGGTAGTTTGCATGAGTCATTCCACTTCGCACTAATAAGCTGCTCTTTGTTGGGTTCTGTGGAATCTCATCGAATCCTCATACCTTAGAATTTCCACTTAGCAGATGAAGAAACCAAATTGAAGAGGTTACATAACTTTTCTAGTCGAAGGCCCTAACATGCCTATAAGTGATTGGGACAAAACCAGTGAGGTCTGAGGCAGTGGAGTCCTGTTTTTGAGACAGGGTCTTACCCTGCTTCCAAGGCTACTGGCCTTGAAACTCACAGCAATCCTCTTGCATCGGCTTTCCAACTGTGAGAATTATAGGGATGGGCCAGCAGAGTTCTTAACCATAATTCCTGCCTGTCTCCAAGCAGCTTCCTCAGCGTGTCTGCAGACGCCACAGCCAATAGACACACAAGAGCATGTGGATGTGTAAGGTGTCAGGCTTGCAGGAGCCTCAGTTATCCGCACAGCTTTTCAAAGACAGACCTTGGCTTTTCAGATCTTCTGATCTTCTGATCTTCTGGTGGGTGGGAATAGCAGGGGTCCCCTGGGCTGTCGGCCTGTAGAAGAGCTATAGAAGCTCAGGAAGCTTCTCTCGCCACCTCCCTCCCAACCCTTTCTCTTCTCTGCTTGTGCACTCATGTTCACATGTGTCTCCTTCAGGGCTTTGTTCTTGCTGAGAAGGTGAACTGGGTTGGCTGCCAGGGCAGTGAACCACATTTCAGGGGCTTTCCCTGCTCCCTGTGGGTCCTCTTCCATTTCCTGACTGTGCAGGCACATCGGCACAGTGAAAACCACCCTCAAGAACCAGGTAAGTCCAGGGCCTGCTCACCTCGCTGTGCTCCAGACTCTCTTACTCTGTCCTCTGTGGGGAGCCAGGTGGACTGATCTTGTATTATGGGGAAACTGGATAAGAAAGAAAGAAAGAAACGAAACCTTTTATAAATACAATTTTGGAGCTCTTGAGAAGGGCGAGGCAGAGCCATCCACATGCAGGGGTGAGGGGCCATTTATACCTGGAATGGGTACAGAAGAAATGGCGCTTAGAAGGGAAAGGGCGCAGTGGTGTAGGCAGTGATGTTGGGAGGGGGAGGGGGAGAGAAAAAGAGTGAGTGAGCGAGCACATGAGTGCAAGAGAGCCTGTCTGTGAAGTCCTGGTGGGGGGAGGTAGGTTGCCTTTGAAAGGGCTGGAGGTGTCCAGAGGAGAGGACATTTAGGAGCAGCAGGGGAAGCAAACCCTGACGTACATGGATGGAGCATGGAAGAAAAAAGACATAGAAAGCGTGAGACAAACTAGAAGATACTCAGATCAGGGGAGTATCCCGGAGAGGCAAGCCCCACAAGAGAGCAAGTTGAATGGAAGCCTAAAGCAGGTAGGACCGTGGCGGTTAGAATGAATGCTCTGTCCCTGCCAACTGTCTAGTCATAGAGCCCGAATGTCCCACTGTAGAGTATACATGGTGAGGACCTGAGGAGAGGAGGAACTGAAGCTTAGGAGTTTGGGGGTAAATGGGACGATCTTTTAGTCACTCCTGCAAGCAGAGAAGCAGGCGAGGGAGCATCAGGCCTCTGTTTCCATGGGCTGGAGTGTGAGGCACTTGTGCAGGGTGGTCGCAGCAGAGTGGAAGAGGATAGGGCAGCCTGAGGGGAACTAGGACTGAGACAACAGAAACTGACGATGTGAAGGGCCTGTGTGTGGTGTCTCCTTCTCCTTGCAGCTGATGGCCAGGAGGTCCTTCAGGCCATGCGGAACTATGTTCGGTACTTCTTTGGCTGTCGCGACTGTGCTAACCATTTTGAGCAGATGGCTGCTGCCTCCATGCACCAGGTGGGAAGTCCCAGTAGTGCAGTCCTCTGGCTCTGGACTAGCCACAACAGGGTTAATGCTCGCCTCTCAGGTAAGGAAGGGCCACTTCCAGGGTTGGAGGTGGCATTTGGGGACCATGCTGATTGTCTCTTCAGTGACACCCTATGCTTCTATCTTTTGGTTTTTGGGGTTTTGGTTTTTATCTGTATCCCTCATCTCCCATCCTTTTAAAGTCTTGGTGAGCCTTTTTTTTTTTTTTTTTTTTGCAGGCAAAAATCTAGTGTTCTGAACAAAAGCAGCCTGAGCTCATAGGCAGACCAGATGTCACAACCAGACTTTATGTGCTTCTCTCCCCAGGCGCTCTGAGTGAGGACCCCCACTTCCCCAAGGTTCAGTGGCCACCCCGTGAGCTATGTGCTGCCTGCCATAATGAACTCAACGGACAGGTGCCTGTGTGGGACCAAGGTGCCACCTTCAACTTTCTCAAGGCTCACTTCTCCCCAGCGAACATCCTCAGAGACTCTCCTACAGCTGGACCAGCATCCCAGAATCCAGAAGCTAACCCAGAGCTGGTAATAGATGCAGTAGAACTGGAGACCAGAAACTCTGTGCTGAGCCATGAGCAGGCTGCTTCTGCAGAGTCCCCTGGGGCAACTGCCCTAGCTGTTCCACCTGAGAAGCCTGAAGCAAGTGGCCCCCAGGAACTAAACACAGGCCTTAGTACGAGTGGAGCTCCACCAGGGCAGGGCACTCCTGGGCGTGTGGAGGAGCTGCAGAGGAATGTGCAGGAGAATGCCCAGGTCCAGCAGCACTTGAGCAGGAGAGACACTGAGACCTTACTGCCGCCTGAGGTGAACCACCTCCAAGGCTCTTTAGAGCTAAGGCGAGGAGGCCGCAGCCCCAAGCAGCTAGCCAGTGTACTTGAAGGGGAGCCAGAAGCCCTAGCTGGACAGGGCCAAGGCCAGTGGCTACAGGTTCTGGGAGGAGAGTTTTCCCACCTGGACGTTAGTCTCTGTGTCGGGCTCTACTCTGTATCCTTCATGGGCTTACTGGCTATGTACACCTACTTCCGGGCCAGGATGCGGACCCTGAAGGGCCATGCCAGTCAGCCCACAGCCTGAACTGTCCAGGGAGAGGACAGAAAGGGAGTTGCCATCCATAGGACCGTTCTGTCCTGCTGGCTCTTTTGCTTCCCCTCTACCCCTTGGTTCATGGTATAGTTTAGGAGCGCTGCAAGCCCAAGAAAGCGAGTTGTGACAGTGAACCCCTTGAGTCTACTGTGAAGAGGGGTTCCATAAACAGAACAGAAGCACAGTGCCAGTCTCATCTGAGCAGCATGGGGTAGGGGGAGCAGAAGGTGGGGTTCAGGGGGGTTGGGGAGGCTCAAGCCCCGGCTTCAGCACCAAATTCCTGTTTTTCAGCTTATGTGAACTCCTGCCCCATTCCTGCTGAAGTCTCAATGTCGCCTGGTTGGTCTTGGCCTTAAATTGAGGCCAGCAAGTCCAGAGTTTCCAAGGTTTCTCATCCAGAGGAGAGTCTCCTGGGCAGGGTGGGCTGGAATGGACCTCCTCCCTGCATTCTGAGGCTCTGTCTGCTCCCCTCCTTCTCCATGTGAAGAAAAAGAAGCATCACTTCTGGCCTTCTCTGGCCTACCCAGCTTCAGAGCCTCAGACCTGGGTGGGGCTTGCTACAGGAATGGGCTGGGAGCTTCAGGAAATGGTTCCAGTCTCCCAGGTTCAAACTAGGGTTTCTTCGGCAAGAGTATAGTGTGAGGTTGGTGTGGGTAACAGTTGCTGGACAGTGCGGTACAATGCTTGCTTGGGGTTGGATGATGCTGGGCTTTGTAGTGCCTTAGTTCTGGGCTACCTGTGAGAGGGCAAGCTCTTTCCCTCTCAGAACTGGGCTCTTGTCTTTTATTCTGGTCTCTAAAATCAATGCTAACCATTGGATATGGAAGGTGCTGGTGAGCAGTGAGGGGTGTTTTCTCTCTTGGGGCTCCATTCCAGGCAGGTAGAGTTGGAAAGAGACTGGTGCACATGCTTCGTTCCCACTCTGCTCCTACTGCTTGGGAGAGATGTGGAATAAAATTATTTTTGTTAAGTCACACATAGTGTATTTGATGTGATCCTTGTAGACGTATCATCTGGGTCTATACCAGATGCACAGCATCCAGCCTCACTCAAGATCCAGCAGCAAGACCACTCCTGGGGACAGCAGCAGGTGCTCACCTCACTCCACAAAGCACATAAATCCCCACATGCCAGAGGGACAGGCCTTGGGGATGGCCCTGCCGCCTCCAGCTCTCCACCCTCCCTGCAACCTGCCTGGGTGTCAGAGGAGCTGTCTGCAGCTGCCACCTTCAGCTCTTCAGCAGGACTGACAGGCTTGTCCAGCCAGCCTGAGTTGGCTGCTGGGCTAGGAGGAGGCAGCCTGGATTAGAGTTTGCCCCTAATCCAGCCTGCAGGCTTTTCCAGGGATCAGAGCCGCTGATAATGAACCTCATTAGGGGGAAGCAGAAGTCTCAATCCGATTTGGGGTTTTCTCTGACATCTTCCCTCAGCTCAGATGGCCTCAGCACTGGGTGCAGCAGGTGGAATACCAAGGACACCTCCTGCGCTGGGGCAGCTGGGGCGGGGGAGGGGACGGCTGGCAGGGCATTTGACCTCTTTAGCAGCCTGGCTCCTAGGGTACCTCCCTCTGTGTATGAGCCCCACCCCACACCCTCCTGGGCCTTCCCTGCTGGACCCTGCTTGAAGGAAGGCCTGAGAAGCTGACAGGCTTTCCAAAAGAGATTACAGGGGCCGGTGGTCAAAGAAGTGGCCTGTCAGTCCTAGACCACAGAGGTTCCTTTCCAAATGAGCCCTATAGCCTGACTGCTCATAAAATGTCAATTAAGATTCCTGCCAGCAAATCCTAGAGCCCCAGTAACCATACTTTACCAAACCTGGGTACCTAGGATTGGGGTCTACTGGAAATGCTGTTGCTTGGCTGTTCCATAGGCCAGAGACAGGGGCAGGCCCCTATCTGAGACACTGCTGTATGGATTCCCTCCCGCCTAGTGAAGGAAGGAAAGCCCCTTAGCCCTGTCCAGACAACCTGATTGATAGGCGGGGTACGCTCCAGCCCCACTGTCTTTTACCTTGATTTCCCCAGGGCTCATGTGCATGGCTTGGATAAGCCAGCCTGCCCACCAGCTGCTCCCTGCAGCCATCCTAGGCCTGGGCCTTTCTGTGTCTTATGGGTCTCTTAGGCCGTTTCTCTGGGCAGCTCTGTGGTAGAAGAGGGTTCTCAGGGGAGACCTGCAAAGCAAAGACTCATTTTACTGGGTGGGATAGAGAAACCCATCTATCTGGCATGGCATGTTCTAGGAGTACAGGGTTTCCTCAAAGTGATAGCTAAGCTGGGCTTTGAAGGATGAAATGCCAACAAAGAAAACGTGAAAATTTACAGACAGGAGAGAGAGCACATAGCCAGTCCAACAAAGGAAAGAATGTTACTACAAAAGACAAACGACATACAAAAAAAAAAAAAAAAAAGAAAAGAAAAAAAAAAAAAAAAAAAACCAAACAAACAAACAAAAAACATCTATCACCTTCACCATCCTTATCATCATGTCAGGATTTCCTGTGCTGGGTTAGACTAGATCAGGGTAGAGGACAGACAGGGTCCTTGATGTCACAGACTGAGGAGGAGGTTCGATCTAGTGATCAGTGTATAGTGAAGGAGGGACACCAGCAGGGAGCTCTCGGCAGGCTTCTCCATGCCCCATTAGAAGGCCGTATGTCATTTCTGAGATGTATGTCATGTGATGATGACAGGACATGGCGACGCCCTGCCCCCAGGAAAGGGTCCTTTTCTTATGTTCCTTCTTCACACTGTGACCACAGCGCCCTCCTGAAGGGAGCCACACAGCCTGATGCTTTGTGTCCTGATGCAACCTCTCAGTCAGGAAAGGGCAACTCTCATATCAACATGAGGCAGGATCTCCACAGTAGTCCCGAGCTACCTGTCTGAGCCACCTCAGCTGTGGCTTTCCTGCCATCCCGAACCTGGTTTATACCTCAATTGCACTGCTAAATGCCGCGGATGGAAAGTTGTGCAGAAGCAGCACGTAGGATTTCCACTCAGCTTGAAGAGTAAGTTACATTCTGAAAAAAACAGGCTAATCTGCGGGCTCACGCTTTACCCCCACCACCCCGTGCTAGTTTTTATGCCCCCATGGCAGGGCAGAGCCCAGCAAACCAAACCTGGCCCAACTTTCTCTGGCATTCTGGTGGGGAATTTACACCCACTGTCCTTAGCCCTCCTCGTCCTCTGCCTACCCATAACAGGCCAAAACCTTGGGGTCCCAGCCCTTGGAGAAGACTTCTATCAGAACTTCGGCCTCACCCTGGAAAGTGGGCCAGCTGATGGCTGCAAGGAGGGCAACAGGGAACTACAGGTGGCTGAGGGCCTAGTCTTTGGTCACATTCACTGGCCCCTGTCCAACTTTCATTACCTAGTCCACGGGGTACCAGTCATAGGTCACAGACAGGAGAATTTGGAAACCACACAGCACAAGCAGACCACAGGGCTTAGCGCAGAGCTGAGAAAGACTCAAACATCTACAAGCTGAGCTGGAGAAACTCCCCTACCGGAGCTGGCCGTATCCAGGTGCCTTGTTGCTCACCTCTGCTGAGAGCAGCAGACCTTTTCCTCAGGCTGCCAGGCTCTTCCAGAGAAGAGTTGGCCTCGGATGCTGCCTGATAATCTTCCTAGCCCACCACGTCACTACTGAGGCGCGATTAGCCCTGTGGTGGAGTCTGTCAGGAAGCCTTCCTCCACCACAGAGCAGACCTCTTGCTGGGAGGGGCCTGGGTACTAATCCAGCTTGAATCTGCTTACACTGTCTCCATCAGCTTCGCAGCTATCTCAAGCCAAAGTCTATTTGGTTTTTCAAGACAAGGTTTCTTATTACAGCTTTAGCTGTCTTGAAACTCACTCTGTAGATGAGGCTAGCTTTCAACTCAGGCCTGCCTCAGCCTCCCAAGTGCTGGGACTAATGGCATGTGCCACCACTGCCAAGCTTAAAATACATCTTAATTTAATGAAAAAAAGAAAGAAAGAAAGAAAGAAAGAAAGAAAGAAAGAAAGAAAGAAAGAAGGAAGGAAAATAAAAATACAATTATAGATTTCACTGTTTTAGATTTTAAATTATGCTTAATTGATAAATAAAACCAAAGCCAGATGTAGTGGCTCACAACTATAATTTTAGCACTTAAGAGGCCAGAAGTAGGAAGGTAAAGAATTCAAGGTCAGATAGAAACCCTGGCTCAAAAAGGCGAAGCAGGCTGTGAAGGTGGCTCAGTGTTAAGAGTTCGTACCACTCCTGAAGTTCAGTTCTGAGAACTCACATCCAGTGGCTCACCACCACTCGAAATTCCAGCTCCGGCAGCTGCAGTCAGGTGCGCACACCCCCACATAGACACAGGGACACAAACAAGTAAAAATAAAAGTTTTTTTTTTCAATTTATTAATTATGTTATGTGTATATACACTTGCAGGCCAGAAGAGGGCACTGGATCTCATTTTAGATGGTTGTGAACCACCATGTGGTTGCTGGGAATTAAACTCAGGACCTCTGGAAAAGCAACAGGTGCTCTTAACTTCTGAGCCATCTCCCCAGCCCAAGTCATTTTCTTAAGCCAAAACAATAACAACACGACCAAACCCCATAAAAATGGTGCATACTGAGACCAGGGAAATGGCTCAGTCAGGAAGGTGTCTGCTGTGCAAACATGAGGGGTTGAGTTCTGATTGCCAAAGCCCACAGAAAAAGCCAGGTACAGCACCCTTTGGTCATCACAGTGCGGGAGAAAGGAAAAGGATGGGTTCTCTGAGCTCATTGCCCAGCTAGCCAGGTAAACTTGGGAGCTCAAGGCTCAGTGAGAGGCTGTCTAAAATGCATACATGTGTGCATACATACATTCATACATACATATGTACATAAAGTAGAGAATGATTTTGGTACATATATATATACTATGTAAATTTTAAATCATGTCAAAGCAGCACTGGAGAGATGGCCCAGTGGTTAAGTCATGTCAAATATGTTTACTCAAGCACTATCTCTAAGTGAAACCTTCCAAAAGTCTTCCCTTGTTTTGAAAAAAAAAAAAAAAAAAAAAACCAAAAAACTCAAACTCATAGATATTACAGTACAGGACCTAAAACATATTTTTAAAAGAATATAAAGTACCCAAATACCAACTGGGTGATACAAGCTTCCTTGAACTAACTGAAGAATTCCCAAAGAAACATGTTTAAAATCAGTCTAGATACATATTTATAGTTAGGTCAGTTACAGGGAACCATCTAACTTTTTAAAGTTACATTTATTTACTTACTTAGTGTAGTGTGTGTGTGTGTGTTTTCATGTGTTGTGCATGTGGGCATCAGAGGACAGCCTGTAGGAATGGATCTTTCCCTCTACCATGTGGGTTAGGCTTTGGCAACAAATACTTTCTCACTCAGGTCCCAGGAAAACCATCTTTCTTATCTTTGATGTGACTCTAAAAGATCTTTGATTTAAAGTGGAAAACAACAGTGCCGCCCTGTGTGCACCACGGTTATTTAGTAACACATCACATGAGTGTGAGCTCCTACTCACTAAGTGTTCCTTTTAGATGAATAGTGTAAAATCCCTATGACCTCAGGTACATACCATGCATGGTTACATTTGCAAATTCAAGTTCAAACCCAACTCTGCACTTGGCTGGGAGGAAAAGATTAGTTTGTCTGGAAGAGCCAGCCTCCTCTTCCCTCTCTTCCTAGAAACTGCCTAATTGTATCCCTTTGTCACTAAGTGACCTCCTTGGTCCTTGTAGGGCTGGCAAGGGGAATAAAGGAGCAATGTTTAAAGCAGGGTGAGACTGTCACATGCAAACAGTAGGCCCTTTAAGGCTTCTTCGCTAGAACAACTGTATTTTAAATGCCTGGTAGAAGTGATGGGCATATAACCCTGGAGTCAGAAGGCAGCTCTACAGGTGACCAGCTAGGGAGCCTTGGGAGCATGGAGCTCCTATAGGCACCGTCCCTTCACATCTAGGTACTGAAGCATTAGCAGGAGCCAGGGGTAATGTTAAAACCAAGGCATTGGAGGTCAGAATTCATCTCAGAACCCTCAGCTCGAAGCCTGTGTACCTCTTCCCCCACCCCAAGACTAAGGAAATGACCCCAGGGCAGGAAATTCTCCCTTACCTCTCCCTCTTTCTGTCTTTCAAAATCTTTTGGTTTTTGTTTTATTTTGTTTTGTTTTTTGTTTTTTGAGACAGAGTTTCTCTATGTAGCACTGGCTGTCCTGGAACACACTCTGCAGACCAGGCTGGTCTCAAACTCAGAGACTGAGCTGCCTCTTGATGCCTCCAGAATGGTGGGATTAAAGGTGTGTGCCACCGCCGCCTGTTTCCAAAATCTGAACATGGGAAAATTCACCCATAAAGGCATTTATTAGACATTTACTCAAAGGACCCTATGTGATAAAATAAGACAGCTGAGGCTGGGTGCTGGCTCAGCAGGTGAAAGTGCTTGCCGTGCAAGGCTGACAACCTTAGTTCTGTGTCTAGAACAGTTTTTAAAATGCAGTAGTATAGGCCCTGTCATCCCAGCAGCATTCCTACATGATGGGAAATGGGGACTGGAGAATGTGCCAGAAGCTTGTGGGCCAGTTAGCTGGGAGTACATGGTATAGTGCCAGGAAGAACAAGAGTGAGCCGGCAAGATGGGAGGGAAGGGAAGAACCAATACACAGAAGTTGTCCCCTGGCCTCCATATGCATGCTGTGACAGAGGTGTGTGTGTGTGTGTGTGTGTGTGTGTGTGTGTGTGTGTGTGTGTGTGTGTGATAGACTGATAGGAATGTGCATAAATTGAAGAAGAATACAGGGAAGAATGTTGTGCTATTTTCCCAATTCAAATTAATGTTTTTCATGTGTTAGCAAAAACAACTAAATTCTAATGATTTTTAATTTGCATCAGTCTGTTTATCTCCCCATACTGCCAAGATGGTGCACCCTTCACTCTGAGCAGGCAACTGAACTCAGGGTCAGACAATCCTCAATCAGAAGTCTCCACACTCCAAAGAGAAACCACAAAGAAACTACTGTAGATGTGGAACAGCATACATCCCAAGAGTCAAATTCTCAGAGACAAATGCAGACAGGCGGGAATGAGACGTGCCAACTGTGAGATCTCCTGAAGACAACATCACCAACTGGCACCACAGGCCAAGCAGACAAGCTGTGCCAGTGGACAGTGGACCTCTCCAGTGAATTCACTAGAGTAGCGGAGAGCAGATGGCCTGCATCTAGTAGAGAACGCATGGGATCTAACCAGGCAGGACTGTTCTGGTGGAAAGTCCAGGAGGACTTAAAGCATCCTTCCAGAGTCCCATTCCCTTGGAAGGTGGCAGCAGCAACAGCAGCGGCAGAGGTACATCGTCCCTAGAAGACTCTGCTACATTCTTTGCTCTGTAAAGATTCTACCAAGCAGTGTTCTTGGCTTTTTATGTGGATTCTGGGGCTTTAAGGGTCTTTGTCTTTGCCAGCCAGGAGCCTCCTTCCAAGGCCTTGTTTTATTGAGACAGGATCTCACTATGTAGTCCAGGCTATCCTGAAATTCACTGTGTACCCAGGAATGCTCTGCCTTTGCCTCTGCCTGTAATCTGGGATTACGGGTATAGGGTTCACACAAGGCTAATGATACTTAAAACAAAAACAAAAAACCATCCAAACCAAGCTTCGTATTTAGTGGGAAGATGTGTGCTCTAAGAACAACAGAGGAATATGCCTTCCTGTAATATGCTGTCTAAAAAGTAAGCCAGATCTGCAGGTATTCATATTTTGGATAAGCATACAAACTGCCATTTATATCTGTCTGTTAATGTTGGTCTAGAAATACACACGTGCTGAAGTGTGAACTGTGTGGTTCTAAGTGAATTCAAATGTGAGCAGTGGACTGAAAGCAGGCCGGGCCTAGAGGGCTAAACAGAGCACTGCTGTTGCTGCCTGCTGGCTGAGGCTGTTCTGGTCACTGACCCCAGATGCAAAACCAACAGCCTGCATAGGTTCAAGGGTCAAAGGTCACCACTACTTGAAGGACGTGACAAAGTTCTGGAAAACCATGCAAGATGGAGGTACTGTCTGGCCGTCCTCAAAAATTAAAGTCTGTCCCTGGGTCATCTCACTGTTGTGACAAACTGATCCTTTGGGAAACATATACAGTAATTCATAATGTAGTAGAGCTGGTAAAACATTTTAGAAGTCTTAATATATGTAACCTTTGATCCAATGATTCTATTTCTAGACTACAACCTCAGGAGTGAATTGGGGGTGCTTACTAAGATTCTCCACATGATGCATATTTATCATATCAAAATGAGATTAAAATAAATCCCAAAATGGGAAATTGATTAAATCTGATCTGTTGTTCCAATGGAATGCAACACAGCACTAAAAACAATTAGACTATTTTAACTTGAAATTAATTTTCTACTACATTGCTGATTGAAAATTTCAAGTTTAGCCAGCAGTGGTGGCACACACCTTTAATCCCAGCACTCAGGAGGCAGAGACAAAGGGATCTCTGTGAGCCTGATCTATGGAGTAAGTTCCAGGATAGCCAGGGATACACAAAGAAAACCTGTCTCGAAAAAAAAAAAAAAAAAAAAAAAAGCCTAATGACAAATATATGTATATATTTATGGATAGTGAATCTCTGCATTAGAGCGTGGGACATATACCCACACACCATTCCTAGCGGCTAAAGGTCAGTGTGGGATTATGAGTGTTTATTTTCCTTTCTATATGCTCATTTTTTTATTTTAAAAAATTGTTATACATACAATTAAAGTCACTTTTTTTTTTGAGGTGTAGGCTATTCAGTTTTTGGTCAATTTGACGCAAGCTGGAGTTAGCTGAGAAGACAGAACCTCAATTTAAAAAATGTCTCCATAAGATCTGGCTGTAGGTAAGCCTGGAGGACATTTTCTTAATTACTGATTGATGGGGAGCGCCCAGCCCATCGTTGGTAGTGCCATGCTGGTGGTCCTGGGTTCTACAAAAAGCAGGCTTAGCACGACAATGAGCGGCACTGCTCTGGGACCTCTATGTTAATTCCTGTCTCCAGGATTCTGTCCTGCTTTGGTTCCTGTCCTGACTTCCTTCAGTGGTGAACAGCAATGTGGAAGTGTGAGCTGAATAAGCAGTCTCCTCTCCAGGTTGTTTTTGGTCATGGTGTTTCATCATATACAGCAGTAGTAACTCTGAGACAGACAGACAGACAGACAGACAGAGTCGGGGAGGGAGATCCTTGTGATATAGCCCATGCTGTCCTCAAATTGTGATCCTCCTCCCTCAAACCACTGAGCCCCAGAACTACAAACATTTGCCACCACAGCTGGAATAAAGCACTTTAGTGCACCAAGAGCTTGAACTGCTGGCCCGCTGGCCCAGGGATGTCATCCATCAGCACACTGCTCACTGAGCATGCGTGAAACTCTACACGTAAACGACACAGGTGACACTCACAACTCCAGTACTCAGGAGGTAGAGGCAGGAGGACCAGAAGTTCAAGGTCAATATAGGTCAAGTTCTAGGCCAACCTGGGATGCATGAGATCTTGCCTAAAAAAAAAAAAAAAAATGTAAACAGGTTGTTAGGACATTCGCTAAACATCATCAATAGCCCTGCAATACCCAAGTGACTCCCTTGGACCCAATGAACCCCTAGCCCCCTGTTCCTTAGAGCCACCAGCAATCTCTTGAAAGGTGAATCAGTTAGGCAGCGTCTTGTCCTGAGGCTCCTTTCCTGAGCACCAGGAGTGAACACTGAGGTAGGTACTCGCAGGCTGATCACTCACTACTGCCATAGTTTATATAGGATTTTTTTTCTAATTTTATGTTTCAAAGATTTTCCCATGACAGACACTTCAGCACAAATCTGAAATCCCAGCTTTTGCGATTGGGGATCGAGAGTTTTCGGGATATCTAGGCAACACAGTGTGTTTGAGCCTAGCCTGGTATACATGCAACTCTGTCAGAAGGAGCAAAAGAATAAGAAGCGGGGGGGGGGGGCAATGGGGGGAGGGAAGGGGGAATGGGGGCGTGGGAGGAAGTTGCTGCCAACCAATAGAACTGCATGAACAACAGCATGGATGATCAAAGACACGAGCTAGGTATGGTGGGATACGACTGTGGTACCAACATTTGAGAGGCAGAGGCAGGAGAATCAAGGGTTCGTCCTCAGCTACACAACCAGTTTGGGCACAGCCTGGGCTGCATGAGACCCTATCTCAAAATAAAAAACAAAAAACAAAAAACAAGTCAATAGAGTGAAAAGTTACTGTGACATCATTCTTACAGCATCCTATAACAATGCACCTTGATGCTGAGACACAACGGCATGAACTGTATAGTTTTTGTTTTTTTAGTGAAAAACAACATGCCAATATGATCAGCCTTGTTTATTTCCTTTGGTCAGTAATGCCTCTGCTGAAAAATCCATGCTAAGGAAATGATCAGAAGTTTTGACTAAAACCTGAGTTTGATCCCTGAGACCCCTGAGGTGGAAGGCGAGAACCGACTGCCATAAGTTGCCCTCTGACCTTCCGACAATTTCCCATGGACTCTTTAACTACAGAGCCACATTTCAGAAAGTACTGAAGGCAGGGCCATCTGTGTGGAAGTGTGCTTTAGACAGGACCCATCTATGTCTGAGAGTGAGCCTACCCGAGGCCCACACCTCTGCCTTCTTGCCCCACAGGCGGTTCCCTTCCTAGCCATCCAAGCCAAGACCCCTCAACGAGGGTGCCCAGCCCACTGCAGGAAGATGTTTCCAAAGTCTTTGATGTACGCGTCAACCTTTTCCAAACCTACTTTATTTGAGGTTCTCTAATGCTTATACCTCCTGTCCAACCCACCTACCCTAGATAGGAGAGAAAAGAGGTTAATGGGAACAGGAGAAGTAGACTTTCTGGACTCAGTTCCTGGGAGTGATTCCCTGGGCGTAGTCAGCAGGATTTCAGCAGACCAGCAATTCAACCAAAGTTGCTGCTGAAACCTGGAGCTGCAACCAGAACCCGCAGTCCCGAAATGTCCTCTAGAGCAGTTCTCCCTAGGAGGTCGAAGTGGATCGATGAACAGCCAAACAATACCAAGACCCAAAAAGCTCCGCCTCCTACACACACACACACACACACACACACACACACACACACACACACACACACACACACACACACACACACACACACACACACACACACACACACACATTCTCTCAGACTCTGTACTAAGATGTGTTTCAGCTGGCAAAAACCAAGCCCCCCCACCCACCCATGAGGTGGTTCATCTTCTAGTGGATAAACATCACCTGATCTCTCACAAGTCTGTTCCCCATCCCACACTTGGGATCAAAACAAAAACATGTTTACATCCACTACACTTTGCTATGTCTCTGTGTCCTTAGCCTTATAGAGTGGTGTGAGTTGTTTCAAATAGGCAGTGCATAGTTAGAACCCTCCCAAGGACACCTGGGGAAGTGAACTCCCAGACAACAGTTTTCTATCCCCAAAACAAATAGCACCACCAAGGGCTTGATTGTACTTTTCACAAACATGAAAGGTTTTCCGAAAATATAACTACAAGAAAATAAGGAAATAAGGGTGGCAGGAAAGCATGCCTTTTTTTTTTATGCTTCTGAGGCGGGGCCTTACCTAGCCCAGACTGGCCTTGCATTTGCTATGTGGCAGAGGCTGCCCTTGAACTCCTGATGGATCATTGATCATTTTGTCTTCACCTCTCATGTGCTGGAACTGCAAGTGTGCACCATCACACCTAGCTCTTTTGGGGGCAGGCAGGAGAACATTTCTAAAATACGTGCCCAAAGAAGCACATGTTCAGTACTGCAAATGTGGCCAAGAACCCATGGTTGGGGAATCCCCAGGGGCCGGGAGTGAACCTATTACTATTATTGTGCTAAATAATAATAATAAACGGCCCTATACACTCATACCTATATCTCTCTTGACCCATATGTTAGTGCAGGTCTTAGACCTCATCAGAGAAGCTCCCTCGTGCAGTGGTGTGTGTGTGTGTGTGTGTGTGTCACTCACAGCTGGTCCAATTGCAGAGGACTAGTAACTGGGAAGCCCTCTGCCCCAAATGAGACACCTATACCATGCCCCTCCCCATGAGGCCCAGGAACCATAAGAGCCAAAGATGGAGGAGGACCAGGGCTAACACAGTGTCCTCTGGACATGACAGACAGGCGCGCTCATAAACTCCCAGCAGCTGTGACTGTCTGTACACGGCCTGGGCAAGATCAAGGGAGTTGTTCTAGCGTGAAGTGGGAAGGGACTCAGGAGCCTCCCACCCCTGACTGAGAAATGTGGGCTCTTGATGGCCTCCTGGGTAGGGAGAGTCGGTTTTCCTGAAGTGTTTTATTAAAAAAAAAAAAGGAAAAGTGATGAGAAACAGGGGTGCAGAGGGAATGAGTATGATCAAAATGCATTGTAAAAATTTTTTCAAAAATTAATAAGACATTTAAAAAAACAAGTAGGATGCACAGATCATAAGGCCAGCATTCAAGGACTTCTTAGCTCTTAATGAAGGACTTGTGTCGATACAAAAGTTAGAGGAAAGCTGGGCGTGGTGGCGCACACCTTTGATCCCAGCACTCACGAGGCAGAGGCAGGCAGATGGCTGTGAGTTCAAGGACAGCCTGGTCTACAAAGCAAGTCCAGGACAGCCAAGGCTACACAGAGAGACCTTGTCTCAAAAAACAAAAAACAAAAACAAAAAGGAGGGCAAAACACAATCTGGGAGAAAATACTTGCTGTCAATGTTTCACCCCAGGAGAGTGCTCTTGGACAGGCCTTGCTGGAGGGTCTCCCTGCCTCTATCTGGGAGGGACAAGAGCTGAAATGACACAGCAGAGAAATGACACACGGGGGGGCCAGTAGCCAGGTCTGCTAGTCATCTGAGCCCTCCCCACAACCAGGGATGACCAGATCCAGCACACACCGAAACTCAGAGAACAGTCTCAATCCTGGTCGGCCCCAGCCCAGAAAGGCAAGTGGTAAAATGGACAAATTATCCTGTCAAGTTCTAATATGCAACCTCTAGGAACAATCCCCTGAGCGCCTGTTCCGGAGCTGAAGTGTGAAACCGGTCTTCATGGTGGATTACCAGCCTAAAGAAAGCCGTCACCTTCCAAGTGGGAGGGAGACACACTGTGGCTAATTCTGTTTCTCTCTGGAAATTCCTTTCCTTGTCCAGCTTGTCGCCCAAGCAACATTTCTTGTCACCACAGTCCCTGGGAGATTAAAAAAAAAAAAAAAAGGAATCCATGTTCGGGGTGTGTTAGGGTTGGGGTGGGTCGGGGGCAATTACAAAGAATTTGTGGGTGTATTTTGAAAATCACTGAAAGAAGAAATGGTCACAGATGTCTCATTCACGGCACTTCTCCTGGAACTCTGTACCCTTCAGGGGGACAGCTGTGGAATGCCTCTCCTGAGGGAGAAAAAGGTGGGGCAGTAGCACCCATAGCTACTACTCCTGGGTGCTCTGTCCTGAAGGGTGCCACTTTGTAGAGGCCTCTACAACTCACCTGGGAATTTGAATGTAGACAGAATGGCAGGTGCTTCAGAAGTGAACAGTCACCACACTACCATCCCCTGCCATGCTAGGGTCAGTGGTGTGTGTGGTAGGGGTGTGATCGTATAGGCAAATCAGAGAGTTTACCAATAAAGTCACGTGAGTACTGAGGCCAGGGAGCAAAAGACAGAGAGAGCAAATGGGCGGGGAAACAGGCCTGAAGAGCAGCCTGGGAGTGTGGGCAGGGTCCTGCAGAGTTTCAGCACAGGCTCTGATAGTCCCTAGGAAGATGTCTTGCATCCTCAGGATTGTGCGTGAGGTCCAAGCTCTCCTGAGACTGTACCACCAAGTGCCCTTGGCACATTTGCCCATGTTGTCTCAGAAGCTTGCCTGTTTGTCCATCTGCCTCTTTGGCCATCTCCACAAGCCACTGGGGCCTCGGGTGTGATGGTGAGACTTAAGTCCCCATCTCAGATGCCTTCGCTCCCTCACCCTCCTCCTTAGGACCAAGTGTCATCATCTGGTGTCATAATATCCTTCTGATTGAATTATTTGCAAAGCATCTGAGCTTCTTCCATCACAAAACGAAATGGAGGCAATTTAAACCTGAGTCCAATGACTGCTTACTACTTGCCAAAGAACTGGAAGGCGCTCGCTGGTGCTGCGAATTTGAACATTAAGTCCAAGACCGCTGGCAGAGGCTGAGTTCCCTTTGTTCCCTTGTCCCAGCCCCTTGTAGGGAGATGGAGCCACAGAACTAGTTCCAGCCAATGAGACAAGAGAGGGAAAGAATCAAGGTCACCTCTGCAATGAAGAGTCCAACTCTGGGGACGAGGTTTCTCTTCCTCCAGCTCAGGCACCAGTGTGACGAAGCCATGTTCTAGGAGAGGTTTAAAAACAGTGTTAGTTCCTCCTGCCAATTACTTACTGCCTGTTCTGCCACCAGGGTTCTGTCTAATCCAGTGTTGTTATGGCTTAATTCAGCTGCCAACTGCTTTCTGACCAGCCACTGCCAGCGCTCTTGCTTCAGGCTGTGCTTACCTTCTCTGCATGTGACTCTGCAGTCTAGGCTGGCCTCCACTGGACAGCAATTCTGCAGCTCTTGCCAGGTTATTAATGTGGCTGTGTTGAGCAGGCCAAAGGCTAGCCTTGGCTGAAATAGTGGGTATGCTCGCTCTGTCTGTGTGTGTGTGTATGTATGTATGTATGTACGTGCAACATATATACATTATATATGACATTGTATCTCTTTTTAAAAGTACTTTCAATATTTACTTATATTTACTGTATACATGCATGAGCATAGCTTGCAGAAGTCAAATCTCTCCTTCCTCCATGTAGACTCCAGGAATCAAACTTGGGTCATCAGCCTTACAGAAAAGCCCCTTTACCTACTGGGCCATCTCACTGGCCCATATGTATCTTTATTAATTAAGACAAGTTACAGGTAAAGCTTGAGTTGAGAAGGAGTGTCTGTATAAGGACATAGCAGACACAGCTCACTGGGCCTACCTGTGTAACGTTGCTGTGTGGCCTCTTCTAAACAGTCTAAGCCTCCAGGAGCTCCTCCATGCAAAAGAAAATGTCACAAGGTATTGACTACACAACCCATAATCTTTAGGATGTGGTCATGTCGATGGCAACCAAATGTCATATTTGTCCCTTAAGAAGATAGCTAAAATGAAGCCAGGCATGGTAGCACACACCTTTAATCCCAGCCCTCGGAGAGGCAGAGGCAGGCGAATCACTGAGTTAGAGGCCAGCCTGGTCTACAAAGAGTATAGGACAGCCAGGACTATTATACAGAGAAATTCTGTCTTGAAAAACAAAAACAATTTTTAAAAAATCCAAAAGGAAAAAGAAAAAGAAAATAGCTAAAATGATAAATCCTGTTAAAAAACCAGCTCCCTGCTCTGGAAGATGAAGGAATTAATAGTGTGTTTTAGACTTAAAGACCAAAAAACCTCAGACACTGGTGCGGTTCTGAAAGCATTTGTCAGTATGTTAAGTACTTGTTATGAAGTATATATGTGACACATAACCAGAGGAAAATCAAACTACTGAGTTCATTCAAAGAAAACCGTGGTGGGAGTGGTGCCCTGTGACAGAAGAGCCTGCAGATGATTCTGACCCAAGCACCTCTGACACCCACTGTGTCTACACTTGGGACAGAGGACTGTCCATGCCTAGGTAATGCTGCAGAGGGAAGTCTGCAGAGGCTGGACACAAGGGCATGAAGACTCTAAGACACCTTCTAATAGCTGGAATCCTGTGAGAAGAAAACACCCACAAGACATCATTTCTCAGTCTGGCTTCGGGAAATGGCCAGGTGTTTGAAGGCAAGAAGGCAGGAAGGCAGGAAGGAAGGCGGGCATCTTGGCTTGGAGTCCTCGCTGAGAGAGCTCTTAGGCAGGAGCTTCCAGGCTTAATTCCATCAAGAGCTAAAGCTGACCCCAGGCAGGGGTTCAATAGGGGAGGAGGACTCCCCCTTTCTGAGGACTAGGGGGAGACTTAGAGGAGATGAGGGAGGGGGCTGCAGACCAGGTGTAAAGTGAATACATTAAAAATAAGTAAGAATGATTTGAAAAGATCTAAAGCTGAGTGCCTGTGCCTCCATTTCTGCATTATTTTCTGAGGTCTCTTTCCTCTGTAGCTCGTGTCACAGGAGACCACGTGGCGAATGTAACAGAGTGTGTGGGGTGTGGCAGGGAGAGCAGGAAGTATATAAAAAGCCAGAGACATTATAGATGAGAGGTAAGTGGGGCCCTGACAGGCACGCAAATGTGACTTTCTGGCCAGCTGACTGCCCCGATAACTCGTCCCATAACCTAACCAGGACTGACAGAGGCACAGTCAGCTACTCCCGCAGCCTTGCAGACCCAGGAGGCTATGCTTGGATTTTCCCTTACTCTTGGGCTGTAGCGGAAGGGTGTTTAGGTATCCTGGACTGGGTGCTTGGGGACGAGAACAGAACAATGAAATAATTATTTCTTCACGGTTGGCTGGACAGAGCTGGGCAGCGCTGAAGCTGTCTGTAGAGTAACTAAGGGTGGGCAGGGTTTGGCAAGTCCGTGCTGACTCCTGAGAGGCAGAAACTGAGGCAGAGGTTGCCTGAGTTGGAAACTGAAGCTGAGGGGACTCTACAGTCCTCAAGGCCTTCTCAGAGTCACCCAGAGTAGCCCCCACGAGGGGGTGATTAGAATGAAATAGAGGTACCTAAGGTTTACCAAGGAAATGTTCTTGCCCACTGAGTGAGCCTCAGGAAGAGAGCTGGCCTCTTGCTGAGGGAGAGAGGGGGATGGATGGGAAGAGAGTTTCTGGAGGAAGAGGTGACTCTTCAGCTCTATGGTTTGCCTGCAGCTAGAGAGCCCAGATCATGGGAGACGAGAGCAGCCTCCACTAGGAGAGTATCTGGTTGTCAGCCCCATTAGCCATTGCCCAGGACCCACAGGCCCTCCAGGTGGGAAACATACATCCTAATAGCTGAGCAGAGGTCTGTGATGGGGAGGGGACCCCTTGGAGTCCGGTGTCAGGTAGGAACAGTGTCCCTTCTACTCCATGGGTTGAGGGACAAGAGCAGGGCAGGCCTAGGATTCTCCCTTTGGACTAAAGCCTGGAAGTCAACAACCTGCAGTGTGGGGACACCATTGTCCAGCATGCCACCCTCCCTCTCCCTTCCCTTTCTGATAGCCTGTCTCCACCCAGAACACTAATCCCTGGCATTTTGGGTGGATGCAACTATCTTGGCAAATAAACACTTGTTTTAATCCTTGGTTTGAATGTTAAGCACACTTAAAGCTAAAATAGTGTGTCTTTGAGAACATGGGTGGCCTTGGAAGGGCCTATAAAGGGAGAGCCACTCTAGCATGGTGCTCTATTACGTAGTCAGAGACAATCCTTAGGGAAAAAAAAAGATTAAAAAAAAAAAAGATTTTATTTTTTAGGCCGGGCAGTGATGGCACACACACGCCTTTAATCCCAGCACTCAGGAGGCAGAGGCAGGTGGATCACTATGAGTTCAAGGCCAGCCTGGTCTACAAAGCGAGTCCAGAACAGAGAAACCCTGTGCAATTGCAGTGTGTGGGTGCATATGCTCTCAAAGGCCAGAAGTATTATATACCCCTAGATCTGGAGTTAAGGGGTTGTGAGCGGCCTGATGTGGGCCCTGAGACTTGAACTCGGATCCTCTAGAAGAACAAGACTCTTAAACCCTAAGCCATTTCTCCAGCCAACACTTTATGTGTCATTATATAGCCTCAGAGCTCATTGTACGTTGTGTGTGCTTGCTTTTTGTTTTGTTTTGTTTTTGTTTTTGTTTTTTTTCTAGAGCCGTGTGCTGGTCTCCTTAGAACACACTGCAGGTGCGAAATGAACTTTTGCTAAAGCAGAGGAAATTACTTTATAGCCAGAAACGCAAGAACACCAAGCAAGATTCTTTCACTAGTCAATACAGAGAGGGGGCGCTATCTCTTGGTGAGACAGAAGGCTAAGAGATCCAAACCCCAGAGGCCTGAGGGGCCAGAGGTACAAAAGGTGGCTTCAGCTCTGGGCTTTTCAAATCACAGACAGGGAAGAACATGGACACACAGCCAATACTCAGTAGTTACTAACCCAGAGTTTGTGGAACCCTTGTAGGTGAAAGAAATTTTACAACAGATCGCCAGGTATATGGCGTTACTTTAATGCTTATTTACTGTCCACTGTTATATTCCAGTAATTAATTTACCACTGTACTTGATATTCTCCGTTCACTCGCTTTGTGGTCCCCGTCACTGGCTCCTTAGCTCCCATTCCTCCCTCAGATTCTATCTCTGCCGCCAACAGTGTGTTCTCCACCTTGCCACATCCCTAGCATCTCCCTGGAAACCTCTGACTTCCTCAGTTCCTGCCGGAAAGGCACCATGGTCCACCACCTCCCCACATTTCCTCTGGTGAGCCTGTCATTGTATGTGCTCCATGACACCCACCAGACAGTGTTCTAGAACAATGCCCACTCTTTACTACCCACAAAAAGGGCCCGTGGCTCTGTCAGTAGTGAACGAGGGTGCCCACAGAGTAGGCTGGGCACTGGAGAGTAGGATGGCTGGGCCCCCAGAGGCCACCCACCTGGCTTCCCTGGCAGAGGGACAGAGCTATCCCAGCCCTGAGTGGAGGTCCTGCGGCTAGGTAATCACACAAATGGACACAGGCTGTTGAGAGACAGGCTCTATTCCCTAATAGAATTTGCCCTCAAGTGCAATTTAATTTTCTCTGAGGCGGTCTCCAGCCCCTTTGCTACCCTCCCCCTAGGCAGACCAGGCTTTCCCAGCTTATGAGGGGGAGCAGAGAGCCTTCTACCAGAGAAAAGAGGAGAAGGCCTCCTCTGTGCTCTGTCCTGTGACTTGGAGCACTCCCACTGGCCCTTCCTGGATGGGGATCCCACACCCCTCTCCTGATTCTGGCCTCCCTCCACAGCAGGGAGAACAGCTGCTCCCATCAGGGCCCCCCAGTTCACGCCATGGAGACAGACCCTTTCTCTGACCTCTGGTAAGTTCACGTGGGTCCAGAATCCCCTTTGTCCTTCTGGGTGAGAAAGGCTTGGGACCACAATGGGCAGGAAGGGGTGTGGAAGACACAGAGATGGGAGGGTGTGGCCCACACATCCTCAATGGAGGGGACAGAGATCATCTCCGAGATCAGCTAGATCTGTGGCTTGAGACCCAGCTGCCCAGAGCCCTGGGGATCTTCTGGCTCAACATAGCTACTCTTGTGCCTGGCTGTCTCTAAGGCAGAGCCTTCTATCCCTGACCCTACTGCGGTACCCTGAAGCCTAACCCTGGGTCTCTGGGAGTCTTGGAAGCTGTGAGAACCCTAGCTTGGGTGAGCATGGGGGGCATCTTCAGAAATCTCCCCTTCCTTCTCTTGAGACCCCTTGCAGCCCCACCTCCTGAGTAACAAGGGTATAGAGAGGTCTGGGCAGGATCCCACTGGTTGGAACCCCCTTGTCGTCACAGGGATGGGGGCCCAGGGCCACAAGACAAACCAGAGGTTGAAGTGAGCTGCGAAAAAGAGCAGAAGAGGAGGGTGGAGTCCTGGGGTCAGCTGAAGGGCTGTGGGTTTTAGGGATGCTGGATGCCATGCCCTTGTCTCAGGCAGTCCCTGGAGCACCCTCTCCAGCCCGTGCTCTTTATCTGGTAGGGCTGGGGTGTGAGCACCGGAATTCCTATTTCTTTGCTGTCAAAGCCTTGAAAAGAGCAGAGGGTGGGACTGAAGATGACAGAATGGATGGGTAGTGGGTCAGGGTCAACTGCAAAGGGGAGATAGTCATTCCTCAGGCTGGCCACCTGCTCGGCTCCTGCTGCAGCAGGCTTGTGCAGCTGAGGTCTCTTCTCAGCGTGTGGGGTCCACTGCTCTTGGGTTACATTGGTGAGCATCGTCCCCTTTCATCTGTCCCAGTGAACGCTTAATCAGTCCTTTACTGATTGCCAGAAACTGGGCTAAATGCTCTGTGCCTGTGTGTGTGTGTGTGTGTGTGTGTGTGTGTGTGTGTGTGTGTGTGTGTGTTGTGTGTGCATGCGTGTTGCACAGTCCCATGCAAGTCAGAAAGTCCTAGAGCAGCACCTGCCCAAAGGAAATACCAGCCGTGGCGCTTTTAAATTCCCTGTCAGCCATGCTAAAAGAAGAAACAAATGAAATTAATGTTAATAGTAGATGTTATTTAACACAATATATCCAAAATCACTGTGATATATACATCTAAAATAAATCTTAATTAGCCGTTGCTCGTCCCTTTCTATGTACTAAGCCCTCGGAATCCAATGCATAGTTTTACATTTATAGTACATCTCTGTTCTGATCAGCCACGTTGTGGTGAGTGGCCACTGTACAGCACAGCAGAGTCCTCAGAAGGATGCTTTCGGTGAGACTCAGGGGCCAGCAGCATTGCTCAGAAGGCCATTAGAAAGACAGAACCACAGACCTCAAACCTACTAAGGCAGAATCTACAGTGTTTAAACCAAACCCCCATGTAGTTATGAGCATAGGGATGTCTAAAAGGGCCAGGGGTATGGGACCCTAGGATGTTCCCATGAAGGATCGTATATAACTTGCCCCCCAACAATTAGGAGACTTGTCTGAGTATTAGCATGTAAGCACAGGAAAACAGGCTCAGAAAGTCTAATTCCCTATAGCCATAGCCATAAAACTCAGCTATGAGTGAGCCACGGTTAATGCCCTCTCCCCAGCCTCTCAGCATTCCCTCCTTGATTGCCCAAAGTTACAATTAGTCCCATGCCTTGGTCCCTTCTTTGCTGGCAGACAGGCTAGTGAGCTACAGTGAGCTCCGCATAGCAAGCCGGTGTCATGTGAAGGGATGGGCAGGCCACAAGACCTGCTGTGTTTCCTGTCCTCAAATGCCAAAGACAGTTGGCATTTGTCCACGGGGTGGAGGGGGGGGGTGCAGGGAACCGGAGGGGGTGTACTTCATGTTAAGTGGGCTGCCCGTCTTTGTGATACTATCAGTTTGGAATTATGGCAATCCCATTGCACTAACAGGTAAGTAGAGGCTCAGAGTGGTTGGCCCTCCAGCAGTGAGCTAAGTTGACGCTGACTCTGAAGCGCACCTGGTTCCAGCGTCAGGACTCTGGTTCTTGTCTCGTGCTTCTCCTCCTATGGATCTTCTTCCTGTTACCTCTGCATACATGAGACACATCCACACTTTGTGGTTGCAAGTCAGTTCCTGAGGGAAAACTGCTGAGTTAAGCTCCTCCAGGGGAAAAAAAAAATCTTTCTCCCAGATGATGAAGTGGTTGTTTTATAGATTAGCTTTGACACCTGCAGCTATTCCAAACATAGACTGGACCTTCTCCCCTCTGACCCCCCCCCCCCATGGGCAATGTCATCCTCAGGAGGAGCTGAGGAAATGGCTTAGGGGCTTAGGGGCTCTGCTTCCCGTTAGAAGCTTTGGGGGCCCAGTCTGGGCCTCAGAGCTTTTAGCCAATTGGTTCCTTGAACTGATCTTTTGAGTTCAGGAGTCTCTGAGTGCAGGAGGTTGAAGAGGGAGATGGACAGGGAGGGAAGGTCAGCAGAAGCCATCTAGAACCCCAAATTGTTCTTCACATAAATTTGGGGGACAGAGTGACTCAGGAAACACACAACAGAGAGAACATCACTGCAAGGTGGTGTGAATAGCAAAAAGCCCGGAAGAGAAGATGCAGAGCTGGTCCCTGATGCATTTTCTCATTCCTTTTGTACCGGAGCAAAGGCAAGGTGGCCATGTCCATGGTGGAGAGGGGGCTTCCTCAAGACAGTGAAAATGTTCCCCATGGAGAAATTAGGGCACACTGACCACATGATGAATGAAAGAACAAGTCTCTACCTCCAAAAGGGAAGCACAGAGTGCCTGTGACCATGGGGGGTCATCTCTACGATCTCCCAAATTCTAGTCCGACCATACAGGGCAGGGCGGATGTAGCTCAGCTGACAGAGTGCTTTTCCAGCATGCACAAAGTCCTTTGTTGGATCCCAGCATTGAATAAACTACGTGTACTGGCACATGTCTGTAATCTCTGCCCTTGGGAGGTAGAGGCAGCAGGGTCAGAAGTTCAAGGCCGTCCTCAGCTACATAGCAAGTTCCAAGCCAGCCCTGTTATAAATGAGATCCTGTTTAAAATTTTTTTAAATCTAGGAGAATTTCTTGTTCTCTAATTTCTCTCATAAACATATAATAAGAAAAAAAGGGTTGCTGGGCTGGGGTAGGCAGGGAGCAGATACTAGAAAGCGATCTAATGGTGATGCCAACTGACCTTTCTAGAGGTGCTCTGGGTAACCATGCAAGGGGGATTCGGTTCTTCCCAAGTAGCCGATGAAAAGTCGGAAAAGCCAGGGACTTTCCAGCAGCTGCTCCACAGAGGAAAATGTTCAAATTGAGATTTGAATGCTGATAATCACAGCCTGCTACTTAATTGAGCTCTGATTCCATCTGACACAAAGACGGCAGATGCCTCCTAGAGCTGGCCTGACTTTATTTCACGGGTATACTGTCGAAGTGATCTATGGGTTCAGCACTCCAGGACACTGTTTTCCAGGGCCAGCCACGGAGCTGGCAGATAGTAGATGCCCAGTAAACACATAAGAGAATGACCCAGGGTTTCTAGATTTCTGAGTGGATATAAAAACAATTAGCTCGGACAGCAGAGCAAGGACAGTGCCCAGATTCACTTCCCAGTTCCTGCCTGTACTCGGTCCATGGTGTAAGATGGTGGCACGATGGTTCTTAGAGGCCTTGGCCTTGCTGAGTCAGGTACACCACATGGTTCTGCGCCCAGCGATCCTCAAACCCGAGATTTATTTGGTAGTGCTGGCAAGGACAGAGCCTGTCTACCTGGATGCACATGCACCTGAAAGACATCCCTCAGAGGTGAGAATGGACCTGCCTGGGAAGATGTGTGGGCCTTAACTAAGCCACACAGAGGGGGGGGCCCTCCAAACAGCATTGTCAATAAATGCTATGCCCCAGATTTCTCCAAGAATCTTAGTGTCCTTGTTCTGTTTCTCTGTCACTTACTGAGGAAGGATGAAATGCTCAAGTACAGGACTGTGTCTTTTCCATGTCCCTTAAGTTTCTTTGTCAAGGACATGGGGCAGGTTATGGAGCAGGGGTGGCCTTCTGCTCAGCATCCCAGCCGAGAGATCCCTTTTGAGGTTCTGGGAAGAGAAGGAGACAAATGACAAAGTGGTGGGTCCACAAAAGAGGCCAGTGACAAATGACTGGAAGGACTGGGTGGACAGATGCGCAGGAGCAAAGGCCCCTGTCCTTTTATTGGAGAACTCCTCACAGCTCCCTGAACAAGACAGACGCTCCCCAGGGGCTGGGTGGAGGTTTGGTCTCCCTGGTTCTCTCTGCCTGGATGAGTAATATGGACCGGGGCAGAGGGTCTATATCAATCTAGTCCTACAGAAAAATGAATGAAAATTGAATTCCCTGAGGAGAATCGGGGAGCTGTTATCCAGACAGAGATAAATCAAAGGATGCCACAAAGCCAGGGAGAGCAGGTTTGCAACAGCAGCACAATAATTAAGGAAACAGTTTCAAAATGCAAATGATGGAAGTGCTTAAGAGGGATGAGGATAGAGAAGGGATGATTAGAGATGGGGTGACAGGGAGCAGGGGCAGTGAGATTTTTTTTCCTGTGTGGAGAAAGGGGATAGGGTTCCTCACTTTGAAGGGTGAGCCTGCCCACTCCCACGAAACTCCTAAAATGCAAGGGTTAGAAGGAACACAAGCCTATAAGAGCAGAGCAGAGGACTGGGTGGCAAAGGCTGGATTTAATTTCCAGTTGGCTCGGCAGCTTATTAGCTGTGTGACCTCAGGCAAACCACTTAACCTCTCTGATTCCTGATAATCATACCCAAGTCCAAGCATAATGTTGAAGATCAAATGAGATAAGCTATATGGAGGGCCTTCATAAAATGTAAGCGCGGGACAAATTGCAAGCTATCATCATTCTCCTAAATTGGATTTCTCCCTCTTGGAGTCGGATCCACTGACATGTTAGATTTCGTTCCCAGAAATGTATTGTATAAATGTCTAGAAAGTACTAGATTCTTTGGGCTGGCTATTGACCATCTTCTTTGACAGACCCACAGAAAGCCATACCACCACTGCCTGTCTCCTTGGGCCTACTCCCTGGAAGGCGCTTGCCCATGGATAGGACCCACCCAACAGAATAACTGGCTCTAAGGAATGTTCTTCCCAAGAAGCTGCCTTCCAACCTGGGAGATTGGTGAGAAAAGGCAACCGATTCAAGCAGGTGCCTAAATTCCGAGTCCTACCTAGGGTTTTCTGGGACGTTCTTCATACTGGAGCTTGGCTGGAGTTGGTCATTCTCTCTTTCTGGGCAGGGCACGGCAGAGGCTGCTCAGCCCCTCCTAGCCTGTTTGTCTGCCCACCAGACCACCACTTCTTGGCTTATGGAGAGGAGACCCGGCAGTGACCAGGTGGAAATACTTACTGCGATACTTGCTACAGTTAGACACTTTCAATAAATACTGTTATTGTCACTGACATCTGCACCAGACACTAAACATTCAGTTTCAGGAACGCTTGTAACTAATGTTTCCCTGTCAGCGAATGCAAAGGCAGAGGCCTCCAAGGGAAATGAAACGCAATAACCTTGGGAATAAGACCAGCGCATACCAGGTACAAGTGCCCAGGCAAAGAGTATTTACTGGCTGAGGTGCATTATGGGTAGGTGTGGGGTGCCATGGCACAGAGAGGCCAGGCCGCTGCTTACCGGTTCACAAACTATAGCCATGGATCTGTCAAGGGACATATGTGACACTGGCATTCTGTCTATCAGGTCCACGACAGCATCACCCTAACCTAGTCACACTATCCCCTACTTGGTGACTTACCAGTACCCTGTACCACATGACAAGCAGGCAGCACCCAGCCAATTTATATCAGAGGGGGACAAGAATTGCAGAGGATGACTTTAAAGTAGTATTTAATTTAATTTGTTTTCTTATTTTGGCTTTTCCAGACAGGGTTTGTCTGTGTAGCCCTGGCTGTCCTGGAACTCTAGGCCAGGCTTGCCTCAAACTCAGAGATCCACTTTCCTATGCCTCCTGAGTGCTGGGATTAAAGGTGTGGGCCTTATACTTGAAGTATAATTTTAGATTATAAAGCAATTACTCAGAAGGCTGAGAGCAAGAGGATTTCCACAAGTTTGAGGTTAGCCTGAGCCACATAGTGCGTACTAGGCCA
Source organism: Acomys russatus (assembly GCF_903995435.1). Taxonomy (NCBI): domain Eukaryota; kingdom Metazoa; phylum Chordata; class Mammalia; order Rodentia; family Muridae; genus Acomys; species Acomys russatus. The sequence goes on along the minus strand of NC_067142.1, from coordinate 52,246,770 downwards.
GCTTGGGTTGCGAAGTGAGACACTGTCTCAGACTGGGGTGGAGTGGGGCAAGGAATGGTGGCACGTACACAACTATAGTCTCAGCACTTGGAAGGTGGAGAGGCTGGAGGATCAGGGATTCAAAGTGTGTGTGTGTTTCAGCTACATATCAAGAACAAGGTAACCTAGGTTACATGACGTCCTGTATGTGTGAGGAATTACTAGATTAACTGTACATTTCATTGCATAGGATTCCTTTACTAACATGATTGAAAAATATAGCTACATAACATGAAATCTTGAAAGTAAAAAAAAAAGGTTCATAATACATTTTTCTAATATGTTTTGAAAATAGATTTTTTTGAATAGTATTTTGATACATTTCCTTGTTTTCCCTCCTCTATCTTTAAAAGCAATTTTATCAGTTTTTCCTGCTTTGTAAAATAATGTGCTTATTAAGAAAAGGCAAAAAGAATAAAACAAACCATCTATTCTATATATAACCACGTTTATATTTTAATATATTTTTCTGGTTATGGTTTTTAAGGTTCTTAAATTCATATTATTTTATAATCTCTTTCCCCATTTTCTAATATATATCCTATATTTTCTACATTATCAGATATTCTACTATTTCTAATGATTTTATAGCATTCAGTTTGCTCCATAGGGTTGAATAGATCTCTGTCTCCCTGTGTCTGTTTCTTCCTCCCTCTTTTTTTTTTTTTAAATCCCCTCCTTTTCTTTCTTTCTTTTTTTCTTTCCCTGGAAACGAAATCCTGTGTTTCCTACATCCTACAACTGAGCCATACTCACAACCCTTATGTTATTTTCTTTTTAAAAGTACAAATACCTTGTAACTTTGTGTCCATAATATTCTTAATCACATTGTGTAAATACATTTCTACATAAATGGCATTTTAGGCTATAAAATATCTTACCCTAGACTAGGGATATAGCTCCATGGTAGAACCCATGCCTACTTGCCCAGCAAGTGCAGAGCCCTGAATTCTATCCCCAGGCGCAAAACAAACTATTGTCAAAATGTCCCCAGAAAACATTTTCATTCCCATTAGGATTTTTCCCTGTTCTCTTTACACCCAAACCAACAATAGGTGTTATCTGCTTTTCTAATTAACTAACATTTTTTACTGGTTGTCTCAGCATTCCCATGTTGCTGGACTTTATAATTAGTTTCAATGACTGCTTCAGATACTACCCAGCAAATCTAATATGCTTCTCCAAAGCATTTTCTTTTGTTGTTTACTTAGGATATAGTCCCCTTCCAGCAATAACGCTGTATAAACATCTTCATGCATGAATCTTTAAAAAATATTCTAGGTTACCTTTTGTGAAAAAAAAAACACATTCAAAAATGGAATTACATGAGCGAAAAGGTAGGACAATTTTATGATATACATATCCCCAAATTTCTTTCCAAACGGACATTAAGAGTTTATAAAGACACCAGCAATGTCTGTGAGAGAACCATTTATAAACACCCTGACCAACTGATTCCAGATTTCCTCCCAGGTGGTCATTTAACAAACAAACAAACAAATAAATAAACAAAGATGTGGGCTACACTGCTTTTTTTTTCCTTGTGTTTGCTTGCTAATGAAGCTGGCATTTCCACATATTCTCTGAATTTGTGGATACAGCTCATAGGTAAACAGGCAGACAGGACCCTAGTTAGTGCCTGGACCCATAGAAGTTACTGTGACCTCATTGGAGATAGATCCTAAGTAGCACGCACAGCCACGCCCTCCTCTTACTGTCCCAAGCTCCTCAACCACCAACCCTAAAACACCAGCAGTAAGAAATTTTCTCAGGAAGACTATGAAGGCGCAGCGTCCCCCTTCCTGCCCATGCAGGGTCCTATTAGGCTAGAAAGATATATCTGACTTCCAGCAACTACATTAGGAATAGTGGTGGCGAAGTGGCTGAGCCCTGGGACTGACAGGGTGGCATTCTCGCGCCGGCAGTCAGGAGTGTCTGAAAAAGTGCTAGAGACTTCGTACTAGCCTTGATCCTTGCTTTATTTCCTCCAGGAATGAGCACGAGGAAAATTCGTTTTCAGCGCACGTGTGTGTGTGTGTGTGTGTGTGTGTGTATGTTGTAAACACAATAGCAACGCACGCCCTTCGTTGGTCAGCGGGGCGGGGCGGGGGTAACCCCACGCACATGTGGCAGGTGATCGTTCAAAGCGCCCGCGGTTGCAGCTGGCTAGGCTGATCGGTCTCTGGGAGCCAGAGAGGGCCGATCTGGGTGGATACGGCCAGGAGACCCGGGAAGCCCCGCGGCGGGGAGGCGTGGGACTAGAACTGGACTCCGGGTGATGAGAGTGCCCACTGTGGCAGAAGGCCGCGGTGAGTGTGGGCGCGCACAAAGACCCGCACCGCCCTGCCACCTCCCCGCGCTGCCCGGGTAGCCTTCCTGCACTGGGCCCCGGGCGGCCCTCTGCGTGACTCGCGCGTTCCCGGCCGAGTACGGGCTGTCCCTGGCCCAGCCTCAGCCAGACGCGGGGGAGAGAGAGCAGGGTCTGGTTAGTACAAGCCGGAAAGGAATTGGCCAGGAAGGGGGAAAAAGTGGAGGACGAGTGGAAACGTCCAGTTACAGAACACGGTCGGTGGGGTCAGAGAAGCTGGGAACTGGGAGCGCCAACCGAGGGTCCTCCAGGCCCTGACCCACCCCGTCCCTCCCCTTGATCCTATTGGAAGGATGCTGGGGACCAGCCCGGAATCCCGAAGCTCGGACAGAAACCAGCTTGGCGCGGACACCGGGCTCCAGGACCACCTGCTGCCGCGGCCGAGCCCGCCGCAGTCTTTATAACGGGGCACGAGCCCGCACGGAGGAGTGGGGGAGGGGCTGCGAAGCCCCGCCCCACTTCAAAGGGCTCCGCCCTCCCTCACCTCCGACTCGGCTGGAGCCACTGACTCCCCACCCCCGTCTCCCAACTGTGGCCAGCCCGGGGGTCTGCAGCCTACTGCCAGGTTGGGAAGACTGGCCGGAGGGCGGGCTTCCCTGCGGAAAGCGACGTCACGACCGCTCCTGCAGTGTGAATGAATCAAAATGCCTGAGTGACCGCGGCCTCCTGGGCAGCCGGCACGCGAAGGGTGGAGGGGGGGAGGGGGAGAGGAGAGGGCGGGGGAGGGAGGAGGGAAAAAAAAGCCAGAGCTGCTGCAACAGCGTCTCCTCAACCCGGGATGTGCACCAGCCCCGAAGAGCGAGATCAAAGGGGTTTGAAACAGCCTGAGGACTGGCGGGGGGGAGGGGGCTGGCCAGCCTGTGGAGTCCTCCCGCAGAGGTGGAGGGCTCCGCTTCCACTGTGACTTCAGCGGCCTGGTTGGGTTTATTATTATTTTCAAATTTCCGAATCCATCCAGAGGGAGAGAGCGAGAGATCTCGGTAGACTGCGACTTGCTGCCTCTGGCTCCAAGATGATGCAGAGCGCGGCTGTCCCCGCGGAGGGGGCTGTCAAAGGACTCCCGGAGATGCTCGGTGTGCCGATGCAACGTAAGACACCTTCCTTTCTCGCTGGTTGAATTTGATAACAAGACAGCTAACAGCCTCAGCGGGTGCGGGGAGGCCAGACGCCGCTGTTGGCACTGGCCGGGAGAGGTCGGGGCGCAGAGGCGGTCACAGAGCTGGGGTACTCGTCAGTGTTTGCTTGGCTCTTGGTTGTGTGGGGTCGAGTATGAAAGCTTCCGGGATACTGATCGTGGGGGGCCTAAGGGTACAGAAAGTAGCATCTTTGGCCTGTGGCTTTTATGGAAACCCTGGGGAGGGTGCTGTTTGGGGGGACAACAGAGGTTTCAGGCTGCAGGCCAGGCCCTAGGGCAAAAGTGGTCCCCCAAATGATTATCTTCCGAGGCAACCGCCAAAGCTCAGAGAACCTTTAGTGCAACTTCATCCCAGCTGGCGGGAAGTTGGAGAGTGCGTTCCCCAGGGTTGGTTGTGCGGAAGCCCCCTGTCACACGCTTGGTTTCGGCAGTTTGAGCGCCTGGTTAAGTCCCCAGTTGTTGCTGCCCGGGGCACACGCCGCCTGTATCGCCGCCGACAGACTGCTCCTTGTGAGCGAATGCACTCGCTACATTCCAGCTAGCGGAGGAATGCAGCGGCGAGCAGCTCTGGAGCGAAGTTATGGATTCGCGTTCAGCCTTTGCTTTGGTGCGGGTAGGCAACGGTCCTGGCGAGGGCTTAGAAGAGGCCGAGACTCTGACGTGTGGGCACTTCTTTAGCTCTCTCGATTTTTTTCCAGCGCCTGCAGTTAGCAAAGGGCGGAGAAGTTAGGGCAAGAGGCTCACCCAGGTTTCTCGTTATGTACGGGTATGCTCAGGGCAGAGATTTACTGGGAGGGAATTTATCTGTGCTTCTGACTCTTGGACAGAGAGAGGGAGAGAAGGAAACTGTGTAAAGACCTGAACTGGTACCTCAAGCTTAGCGCTCACTTGCGGGCTCCTGGTTAAGTCTAGTCCCACAAAGAGCTGCGTTGGGCTAAGTGCCCCTGGTCGCCCTAGAGAGATGAAGGGTTCCCTCGTTAGGCATGCCAAGAGGCTGTACTTCCGCCTGCGATTGCTTTAATGGTGCGGTAGGAGTTTATTGTAAGAGCAGGCTTGCCCAGGGATGGAGACCACCTCACCTAGGGCGCAGCAGCGCAGCAGCGCAGCGCGCCCTCCTGCGCCCCAGCTCTCCACCGCAGGGCTTCTTGCCCAGCATAACTCACCGCACGCTGTCCAGCCAGTGTCTTGAGCCTTACTGGGAAAAAATTGGAGAAGAAAATAGAAGATATCGCTTCACTCGAGCCCGTTTTAGAATGTTCCTCGACTGTAGCCCACAGTTTTTGTCACCTGTTGGCAAACAGTTTCAAAGTTCTCTGTACGTTGGAGAACTGCAAGCAGTATTGGTGGTTGCTTCCACTAGCCCACCGAGGGTTTACTGTAAGAGCCTGTAGGTTCTTACCTCCTGCACAAAAAGTGTCCCGCCACCGAGGTACTCAAGTCCTTCAACTATGTAGCTATATTCCTGCTCGAGTGAAGGCAGTCTGTGAACGGAGAAAGGATGTGTGGGCGTGATTCTGTCCTCTCTATTTAATACGCCTGTATTCTAATGACTTCAGTTCACAGATGTCCTGTCCTCTGTCTGCATTCTGGACTCCCCCCTGAACATTTTTGGCATGTGCAAAATTTAGATTGTCTTGCTTTTTGTTTCTTTTGCTCAGGGAAGTTGAATGTCAGGAACTGACTTGGTTAAAAGACATGGAAATCATTTTAGCTTCGTACACTTCGCCAAGGCTCTGAGTCTGGGCTCACACTGTGGAACTCACAAGGAGGTAAAGAAAAGAACTCTGGGCCAGAGGAGGGGGAGGGGAAGAGAGAAGGAGGAAAGAGCCGCACTTATTCCAGAGCAATTCCCCAAGGCAAAGCCAACCAAGAGGGGGCGGCCAGCCCTTCCTTTTGTCTTTCTTGGGTTCTGTGTGAGAAAGAGGAGGTAGGTTGGAGGAGGCACCAGTCAAGACTGAAGGGTCCAATCCCTGAAGAGTCTGGGATTTTCCCCCCTTCAGGCTCCTCTGCTCCCTCCCCTCACAAGCATACCCACCAGCTTTAAGCTGTGACTGGGGGCCAGGCTGGAGTGGTTTCTTCTCTCAACTTACACAGACCTCCTCTCTCCTGATGATAGGGCTTAGTGACCTAAGAGCTAGTAGGCTGGAAGAGTGTGGAGGTACTTCCTTGGGCATGAAACAGAAATGAGGGTAACCCCAGGGCTGTGGACTCTCTCAACCCCTAGAAAAGATACAGTGCAGAGAGGCTCATTCACAGGAGATGGACCCTCCGGTGGGCCAAGCGAGTGTGGGTTGACTCCCTTCCTCACAGATGCTACCTTCATTTCAGTCTGTCCGAACCACCATAAACAGAGTACTTGGCAGCAGTACAGGGTCCCTAACCTAGGTATCCATGATGCCCTGACCTCTAGGGACTTTTTTGGATTTAAAATGCAGGGGTTTTGATGAGGAGGAGGGAAGAGATGGAAATATCACCCCACCTGTTTGAGGGCTGGTAAACACACATTCTCCAGGGAAATGTCTCCATTGGTGTGTAACTTCTCTCTCTCTTCAGTGTCTTCTCTCTCCTGCCCTTCAGCTATGATCAGCCCCTAGGTAGGCTGCTCTCTGCACCTGGCAGCCTTTGTGCTTGACCCCTCAGAGGTCCCTGCCTGGCCTCACAGCTCAGATGGCCTCCAGTGGGATGCAGCCCTCGTTTTTGATAAACTGCGCCTCTACCTGCGGCTGCCCAGATGTTGGCCACTCAAAGATTCCGGAGACAGAAGGCTGGCAGTGATGTCCAAAGCAGCCTGGGGTCGAGAAGTAGGGTTCTGCTTGCTTAGCTCTCCCTTTGGTCCCAGTTTCTCCCTGGCGGGGGGGGGGGGGGGGAAGGGGTACTTTCTAAGGAATTCCAAACCGCTGCTCCTTAAGGTGGGTGGCCCTCCTTTGATGACACCTTCGAGGTCACTTCCAGGACCCTTTTGAAAGAGTTCGGTGTAGGTATCTTTCTCAGCAGGGCGGTGTGGATGGGTCAGGGGCTGCTTCCACGGCACCTTCAGGTGTGATGAGCTTGTCGGCTCTCAGAGTTCAGTCCCCACCGCCTAACGTCTGCATGCCTCCCGGCTTGTCTCCTCTCCCCACTAAGGACGTTTAGAACAGTTCGGGTGCTTAGGAAGGTGAGGAGCATTGCCTGCCCTTTGTCCTGGCTTTTAACCCATCTTCACACTTCTTCCTCGGCATCAACCAAAAGGGCAGTGGACAACCAAGATCTGGGGATTCCTGGAAGCAAGTGGGGGAGAGGTGGAAGTGATCAGCCTTCCGAGTGGCAGCTGTGATAATAATATCAGGACCAGTGTTTCTGCCTCCCTTGCTGTCTGCAAACATAAGACTGTAAGCCCTCTGGAATCTCCAAACTATGGCAAGAGGCGTTTTGCGTTTGGTGGGTTCTTGAGTGAAGAGTCCATCAGCCTTCTCTCCTTTCCCAGAGACTCACTGAGGTGCATAGCTTTGCAGATCCAACCGGTCTAGTCCCAAATCCTGCCCTCCATGAGTGTTTACAATCCTGAAGGCTGGTTTGCGGTGGGAGACCTCCTTTTCCAGGTCTCAATTTCTGCCTTGTCTCCCGGTGTCTCCCAGTGAAAGAAAGACCCCACAAAACCTGAAAGTAGACGTGGGAGAAAGTCAACAGATTCCGATACACCTCAAAATGAGCCTATTTTTATTTTTGCTATTCCAGCTGGTTATTTCCCCCGCCCCAGCGCTTCAAGCCTAGGGAGTTGTGTTTTGCCTTCCCTAACCGCCCAGCCCTCAGCCAGTCCTAAGAATGGAAGACAACCCGGAAGACAGCAGCTAAGTTAGGACAACGGGTGGTCTAGAGCCGGAGGGGCGAGCCGGCTCTGGCTGTCCCCTTTCGGATGGCAGTGAGAGCAAAGGGAAATTTGGGGAGACACACGGGCCAGTTCCGCCTGGGCTATAGATTTAACGATTAACCCTCATCATGGACGCAGCGGTGGAGAGGGTGAAGTGGGTGAAGGGCAAAGGTCTGCACTTAGCTGTTCCTCAACGTCCCTGGAAGTTGCAGAGTCGGAGCGGGGAGCAGGGCAGGGAATACGATTCTTAATTCCATGCTGGCTACTTTGCTGGGACCGAGGTGGTGTTAGGAAGCAGTAGCGTGTTTGGGTCTGGGAGGGCGACCCTCGTGACCTCTCTCTGCCCCGCGGGCACCGTGGGCCTGGGTGGCCTGTGCAGAGTAAGCGACTGTGTTGGATTCCTTCTCGCGCACCTGCAGGTAGCGCGTTCTCCTGCAAGTGCGTGCTCGATTTGTGCCCAGGCTTCTAGGACACTCGCCGGTGTAGGCAGGTGCCGCCGCGGTTGTCCTTGGGGACTTTGCGCGCACTGCGGCCGGGTTAACAAGACCGCGGGCTTGAATGGGACAAAGGTGGGACTGCCTGTGGCCACAGCGCCTAGTTGCACACTTGGTCCTTTTCCTCTACCCTCCGCTCCGCGTGCGCCTCTTCTTCTGGGTTCCTTCTCGCGCCCCGAGGTCTAATGTGACTGCGGCGGTCGAGCGCCTCTTGCTTCTGAGCGGTGGCCAGAAAGGGGGGGGGGGGGCTGCAAGGTGCCCGAGCCACAGTGCGCTCAGTGCCAGAGAGGCCCCTTGCGACCCTCAAGACCGCCCGTGCCCAATTCGCCCAAACTCCGGGAAAGAACGAAGTGAAGCGCCACGGGAAACGCTGCTCGCCTTCTGGAAGCCACTGCTTCCTCCAGCAGCAAGGAGGCGGCCCGCACCCTTTTTCCGGTTCGAGTCTCAGCTCCTCTCTCTGAGGACTTGGAGAGGGCTGGAACCTAGGCAGCCTTGAGAAACAGCAAGGTCTCTCGGTGGGCAGCGGGTGACGCTTGGCCTGTGGCCGACCAATTGGTAACCCATTGCTTGGGAAAACGAGCTTGCGCTGCCCGCGAGTGACACATAGGGTCTCAGAAGGCGGTGCTTGGATAACGACAAGACACAGGCTTCATCCGGTGCTACTCCAGGATCGGCTTTTCCTTGGGCAGGACTTTAACAGGAAAAAAAAAAAAAAAAAAAAAACCATAACAAAGTTACTTTTATATAACAAGGGCAACGTGCTTTTAAAGAGACCCGAAGTGCAACTAATGACAAAGATTATTAGAAAAGCTGGCGTAGGATAAAAACGCAGGAAGTTAGGGGAGGGCAGCCGGCGGTCCCGCCTGGAGCACCTCCACCCTGACAATGGGGGTTAAGGCAAGAATGTGGGCTGAATACGGCGGGGATTAGGGATCCGGGAGCCCTCCAGACGTCGTTGAGCCCCGTTATCTGACTACAAATTCCGGAATGATTTTTAAACCTAGTATGTTCTGCAGGTGAAGCAGGGACGGGGGAGGTGGGAACCCCGCAAAGCAATTTCTTCCCGTTGAGTAGACAAAACCGTGGGCGACAGTGTTTGAACAGTGACCGGATGACCCCGTTGACCAGGTGTAGACAGCCTCAAGTCCTAAATATTTGCATTGTCCCAATTTTCCATTTGCTTTGGATTTTAGTGCGCTTTCACTCCACAGTACAGTCAATTAGCGATTACTTACCACCCGCATTAGCAGAGGAGCTGGAAAGCCGGGGAGAGTGCTCAGTACCGCGGAGGAAGAGGCCGAGAGCAGGCGCTAGCAGTCCTACAGGAATGGGCAATTAATTAACTGGGATTAAAGGTACTTTCTGTTGCGTTAAGAAATGCCCTTTGAGACTCTATTTTGGGGGCTGACATGGTGACTATTTGGTGGGTTTCTCTGCCCTTCTAATTGAAGAGTTGTGGGTGGGGGAGGGTGGGGAGGGTCGGACGAAGGGACCTTGTGTTGTTTCTTGCAATTAGGGATGTTTATCAAGAATTGAGCTGAGAAGCTTTGGGTGCGCAGAGCTGATGAGGAGGAAGGAGTGAGCGATGTTACTCACTTTGGGAAAGCCAAGGCTAGAGAGCCACTGAAGCGCCCTTTGCCGTGGTGGCACAAAGCGCATCTGCACGCACTGCCGCACTACCGAGTTTAGGGATGGTATGGCTTAATGGGGGCCCCGATTTGCCTCTGTAATGATTTTTTCTGCCCTTCCTTCCTTCCTTTCTTCCTTCCTTCCTTCCTTCCTGGAATTAGTATTAACACTGCCCACAATACAGATGTGTGCAGACAAGGCCCACCCAGGCTTGGTGTCTTGAAAGTCTTCTTTCCTCTTGGTTAACGCCCGCCCCCCCCCCCTTTACTTCTTCCACCTCTCTCATTTGTAGTGAAATCTTTTCAGGAGTATGGGGTCCAGCTGAAATTCACAGCACAGAGGGTTTCACCTTCAGAGAGGTGAGACCTACCCCCTCTGTCTGTTGCTGGAGCCTCCGACTGACAACACAAGGTGCCAGGTGTGAAGCCCGAAGCTGCCCGGTGCTGACTCCTACTGTTCTTTGTAGCAGAGAGAAAAATCAACTGGAAATGGGTGCAAAATGGTAGCGAGGTTTGCCTTTCTCTTTCTCTTTTCTTCATTCTTCTTGTTTTTTCTTGGCCTTGGGTTTTATAGGAGCCCTCATCAAAATGGACCGTGTACCAACCATTTTGAGGCAGTTGGTGGTGGTAGGTGGTCAGGCTGTATTTAATTGGCAAAACTGAAATAGATTCTTCTTTGCAAACTGTACTTGGCTAAACTGTGTTAGGGACAGACTGGGTAGTCTTCCTGTGAGGTGAGTCCTCACAGGGTTGCTATTGCTGCAATTTTTCTAGATGTCTTTTTTTTTTTTTTTTTTTTTGAGACTCCCCATTATCTTTTCTCTGTCAAGCTGGGTCTGGCCACAGAAGCTTTACTGCAGCACCTCACCCCCAGAAGCCCTTAAATTATAATTTGCTTTAATTATAATGTTAGGGGGTTAAGGGATTGGTTCTGGGGGATAGACAAATAGAGGAAAACTTCACAGCCAAATTAATTGGACGTTTCTTCTCATGAGGGAGCGGCTGCCAAACATATGGAATATTGCTACAGAATGTGACATCAGAAAAATGCTGTGTGGAGATTTAGCAATGATTAGATGGGAAAGGGGACTAGAAATGGGGATGCGTCTACAGCATTTCCCAGACAGCCACGGATTAGTTTAGTGTATTTTTCTGTTTTATTTACAGTTGCCAGAATATCTTATATTTTCAGTGAAGGATACTAATTCCATTACAAGTCTATCTTCTGGAAGATAATCTTTTCTCTGCAGAGACACATGCTATTTTGCTGCAGGACTCATATGAAAATGCTATCAAAATTACAATTTTAAAATGGTAACGTCAAACTGAGCCCCAGAACAGTTTTGAATTCACTCTTTCATGAAGGAGGTAGTTGAGTTGTTGCTTGTTTGTTATTTTTGGTTTTGGAACTGTCTAAGCAGAAACAGAACAAGGAGGTTTTCACAAAGACCTCAGACTGTCAAGTAAATAAACAGGATCTCTTGGGGAGTGAGAACTAGAAAGAAATGGAGGGGAACTGAGGGAAGGACACTGTGAGGTCATTTTTGACACCAGGATTGCCTGGCTCTCTTTCTAGTCTTTAAGGCATCCTTTGATACAAACTAGGGGAAAATTAAGAAATTACATAACAACATGCTTGTTGATTAATGTATTTTAAGCATGAAAGTGGATATATTTGTGTGAGTACCTTAAATGTGCTTCCAATTTTAAAATTTGGATTCCCCCCCCCAACATTTTTGTGGCTTTGCCTTTGTCTCTGTGTAATCCACCTCAGAATACTGTGATGTTCAGTGCATCTTTTCTGTTTGTTTTAAAAATAATTAATAGCCTAATTCTGTGCTCTAGTAATGCTGTTTTTGATATTATTTTTTACTAGGTTATGAAAATCACTTATGCTTTTATGACATTTTGGAAAGTTATATTAGTGTCTCTTGAAAACACACTGGAATAAGTAAAAATGTTAAGAAGTAGCTATAAATTGCTCAATAAAAATGAACTAAATGTCTTTGGTAACCAAAAGTCAGGAGGAAGGTGGGGCATGCCACACACAACCAGTCACAATTTGTCTCATTTTATGCCACACACAACCAGTCACAATTTGTCTCATTTGACTAAACCCTGGGTCTTAGACGTCCTAGTTGTAAATTGCTGGATGAACTGGCTCTTGGTTCTATAGATCACAACTATCAGACAATTTAAAAAAGAGTATGCGGTCAGAAAACAAGATTCTATTGCCAGGAGTAATGGTGACAACCTAGAACTGGAAAGTTTATTTTTGAAACAGTTGTCCAGGCACAAAACTATAATTTAATTTCAACATAGCTTCACCTCTGATGTACTGCTTAGAAGGCTTAGATATTCCAGAAGCCAGGGGCGAATTGGGAAAGTGTGCTGTCATTTGGTAAGTCCTGTCTTAGCTCATGGGAACACTCTAGAACTGCTTGTTGTCACACTGAACCCACAAGCCTCCACACTTTATCTTCCCAAGCTCAAAATTTGTTTAAAAAGACTCCCTGCTTTGGTCCTAGGGGATACCTCTGGCCATTGCTTCCTCCTTAGTAAGGTAGCAATGAAAATTTTCAAGAAAAGCGTGCACATAATATTTTAGTGTTGTATGAGTTTCCTTTATGCCCAGCTTTGCATCAGCCAACTGCTTGCTCAGGTGAAGTCACTTGTAAAAGAATTGAGGAGAAAGTCTCAGAGAGAGGTGTTGTTTTTGTGTTTTTGTTGTTTGTTTGTGATATCCATGGAAGCATGTTAGCCCCAAAGTATGTGCCTTTTAATGGTCTCCTTCAAAGGGAGTCTGGAAATGAATGAAGGAACATGAGGGTATGAAAGTATTTGACAGTGTTCAGAGGTGACCATAAGATACACAGAGACCAGAATTATTGTTCTCACTTTGCAGATGGAGTGGCCAGGTGTACTCCCTGATGTTCCAGGAGCATTGTGGGGTCTACAAACGGGGGACCACAGAGCCCTTTCTTGAGAGCCGCTAGGAGAAATCCCATTCTGAGCACTAGACTGCGGAGTTCAATGATGAAAAGCTGGACTCTGTCCATCCAAAAGGCAGTTAAAAAGCAATGCTCCATAAAAATTGCAAGTCCAGATTTTGAAAAATGTTAATCTGGCATCAGAGCGTGATCAAATGGAAATTATCCCTATCAGTACAAAGTACCTTGCTTTAAAAACATCAGAGCCACGCATCAGAATTGGGATTCCACTGGGAAGATTTGAAGTTGTGACTCATTTCTCCAGAAGGGTGCACTTTCTTGAGTACATTTTAGAAAGCATTGTTGGGTATGTGGTAGTCTCTTCCGTGATTTTCCCCCCTTCTACCTTGTTGACCTTCTGTGACCAGAGAGATAGAAAACACCATTTTTCAAATAATTAAAATCGATCAGGTAAACATATACCCTCTGAAATGTTTGCTGGTGGCCTCTGGGTCCTTAAGAGCAGTTTCTTGAAAGTGGAAGAAAAAAAAAAAAAAAAACAGCTGGAGAATGAAAAATGCGCAGTGCTCATTAGATGTCACAGGAGGGCATGAGTGACTTGACATGCCACAGACCACATCAGACCTTCTGGCTTCTTCAGTTCCCCAGCCTCCTGAAACTCCTCATGGAGGAATTAGGGACTTAAAAGAGCAACCCACTTTCTGTGAGGCCAGTGTGAAAACTAAGCCTCGCCTAGCCCTTCTTCAAATACTTCAGGAGCGTTGAGGGCGGCCTTGTGGGTGCTGTAGGCTCATAATGAAGAAATAGATTGTGGTTCCATAGTCCTTTGGACATTTAGATGCCCCTAAGAACAATGCCAGAAGCCTCACGTGTGCATCAGAACCTCTTCCATTCTCACCTGTCTACAGGATGGTAAAACAAATGCATCGCCATCCCATCTTCACCATCTACACGAGGTTGGGCAGATTTGCCCTCATTCTATGGAAGAGTCTGCCAGATTTCTCTGTCCCAAAGTGTTGCAATTGTATTGTTTCCCATCCCTTAGGATGAGAACTAGGAAGGGTTTTATCTGGATGTTTTAGAAGCCAGGGAGTGGAGAAGAGGTAAGAGTGTCCCAGTGAAGAAGCAAGGAAGGAAGAAAGCTGTGACATGCAAAGTAGTTAATTTTCCTGACACCACCTGTGGTTGAACACATAGAACACATGCCAGGCAAGAGCTACTGAGCTATGGCCGTAGTCCTGACACAAACCTGATGTGCCTCAAATTCATTAATTCACCTTGTTGGTGGCTGGCTAAGAGACCAGGTGGAAGAGAACTAATGACTAGGCAGTGGTATTATAGAGGTGGGTGTTCCCGTACTCATTAGCTCTCGTGATCATAATCTGTCAGTAACACATAGATGCTGTCACTCCTGTTTTGGGCAAAAAACAAAACAAACAAACAAACAAAAAAACAACAAAACAAAATAAAACCCTGAGGTTCTAAGGATCTCAGTAATTTGCTCACATCTGGGATCTGCATATAGGTCTTTGAAAGTCCAACCCCCCGCCCCTCCTCTGCCAGAAGGGATATTCTCCCCCCCCCCCCACACTTTCTGTGTCACTCCCTGCACTCTCCCAGTCATCCCATGCTGGACAGCTCCCTCAATCAGTAGTGGCTTGCTTTGACTAACCTTGACTTCAGACTTGGGTTTTTGCCAAAATGACAATGCCTTGGCCTATGCATGTGTGCATGTTTGTGTGCATTGCTGCACATGTGTCAGTGCAGGTGGCCCATTTGTACTGGTGTACATGTGTACATCTGGATTACATATGGGCATCTTTAAGTATTTGTGAATGTGTGTGTGTGTGTGTGTGTGTGTGTGTGCACCCTTTGGCTAGTGGCTAATCTATCTCCTAGTCACTGAAAACAGCAGTTTCGAGACCCTCTCTGCCATCATTTCCCCCCTCTATAAGATGACAGGATGGAGCCAGATAAGGCTTACGTATGTGTCTCGGGTGTGTCTTGTTTGTCTGTTATAGTGTTTCTCTGTGTGTACGTGCGCATCTCTGTATATTGAGACTGTGAATACGTGGCTGCATGTGAGGAGGTCTGCATGGACAGCCTGCATGCCCATGTGTACACGCAGCTGGGCTTAAGTCAGTGTGTGAGCACTCAGCAGGACACGAGAAGCTCCTGTGTATGGTTCAGCATCACCGGTTCTTTCTTTGGCTGTCCCGGAGTTTCTGCTGTCTTTCCAAGGCTGTGTTTGTTGTCTGCGGAGAGCTCACCTCACGGCACTGAATGTGCAGTTAGGATTGACGCTTCCACTTCAAATGAAATGACTCCTCCTCCTGGGAATTACAGCTCAGAGCCTGTCTTTAGTGACTCCAAGGATCTTCTTAAATTCCAGTTTACAAAGGAAGACTTTGTGATATTACTACCTATGGCCAGATGTTGGCTTGCTGGAGAGCTGGAAAGTCTCGGGCCTCTAAAATGGTTACAGCTGTGTTTTTGGTGGGAAAGTTAGATGACTTCTGTCCTGGTTGGGCTCTCCAAATCATAAATATACAATAACAACAACAATAATTCATTATATTAAAAATACATTGTAGCTGTTTTTAAAATGTCCAGATAATTTTCATTTTTTTGCCCAATCAAATGGGGTTGTGTAGCCTAGAATGTGGGGCCTGAGTTCACAGGTCAGCACCTTGACAGGCGCATCAACAAGCCAGCACCTCCCAGCTGAAGAACTCTCTATAGACAGGGTCTTCCTCCTCCCAGCCCTCGCCTGTGTATTAGGCATCATTCCATGACACAAATCGTAAATTTGTAGCTCAGACATTTGCATGTACTCAAATGCTAGGTAGCACAAGAACCTGCCTCTATTTCCTGTCCAGAAATGCAAGGTGGTGATGGGTCAGTTCCCTTCTGCACTGGCCTGGGGTTAGCCCGGCTTAAAGACTGCAGCCAGGCTTAGGGTCACTTCTCATCCCTCCCTGTAGGCTCTGGGCACTCTGCTGACCCTCCAGGCATTTCTTATCTAAAAAGTGGGCCTGACACAACCCTTCCTGCTTCATTGTGTGAATCTGAAGTTAACACCGGAGACCTGCTCACAACAGGCCCTCTATACAGGGTTTTATTGTTCTTACTGTTGCATCCGGGCCTTTGCAACCTTTGCTAATTTATTTTTAGTTTAAAAGTTCCCTCTTTCTGTGTCCCTGTTGTTTCTCTTGATGGATAGTGGAAGACATTTGGAGAGGAGATATATATATATATATATATATATATATATATATAGCCTTTATTCTATACCCTACACAATTGTGCCACACCCAAGGGTCTAGTTTGGTTCCTAGACCTCCCCTCCTGCTCTGGCCACCCCTAGTTGTGGGGGTCCCAGCCTGACCAGCTATGATGTCTCCTAACTGCAGACCTGCTCACTAGTCAGCCTTCAGCTCTCCCCGGTGTGCTCCGCTCTCCCGCTCCAGCGGCACTGCTCCTTGCATACATTAGCCCTAATGTATTCTTTCGCGAATACCCATCATATTAAGTCTCCTGCTAGGTACCTTGCTCGAAATAAATTTTACGGCCATACGTCCTTTCCCTCATCACATGCATTTGTAGCTTGGGGGAGAAATACAGTTGTATCAGAGCAGAGTAGACCAAACAATTGGGTAGGATTAGGCTATAGCCCTGGAACCCAGATGGACTGACCAAGGGTGAGCCAGCTACATTGTCCAATGCCCCAGCAGCTGGCTTGCTCTGTCCCACAAAGAAGTCCTCCGAGAGCCATGGGGCGGGGGGAGGGACTGAGGCATAACCAAATGTGCTCCGCTGAGCAGGGCCCATGCCCAGCTTACACTCTGTAGTCAAATGGCCACCGGTGCTGTCCTGGGACCTGCCCAAAGGGTCCTTTTTCAGCTTTCTCCTGCTCTGCACCTTTTGTCCTCGATACACTTCCTTGAGCTGGAAAGCTTCTGAGTTGTCTGCCCCTTCCTCCCTGATAAGTGAGAGCAACCATCCCTGCTAACCTTCAACCCAGCCTCTCCCCTTCAGGCGCTAGGATCAGCTGCTGTCCCTTGATAGAGGCTGGACTTGACCTGGCTATCCAAGCTGTGCTGTGACTACCCACCATCTCTCCTGGCCAGCACTCTTTCTAAGCCTTTCCCTACCCTGCTTTTTTGGTTGGGGTGCACCCCCTGGTGGCCCCAGAGAGAGACCACAGGAGTGGCTGAATAAATAGTTATTTGGAGGCAGGCAGGCCCATGATGATAGATGGCAGATGGTTCTTTGCATCTGCAAAGAGGGTAGTGAGGTATGTGGGAGAAACACTTGCCAAGGTCCAGAGAGATAAGGCTCACAAACACACTGGCGGGGCTTTCCACCCCCCCCCCCAGAGCAGCTAATTCACCTTGCAATCACAGAGAACCCCCGATGGAGGTCAGCTGGGTACCCTGCCCCATCCTGACTTTCCCCTACATGTTGATTCCTGAGAGGCAGTGTTGGCTACAGCACCCCAGTTTCCCAAGAGAGAAGCTGAGGTACAGTGACCATCTATCGAAGGTGACAAAACAGGGCCAGGACCCAAACTCAGGCAGTCTGGTTCTAGAATCCATACTTTACCCCATGTCCTTCCTGTTAAGCTGCTCTCAGAACTCCTCCATTAAGCACTTACCAATTGAAAAATGCCTTTCTCACACAGGAAAACTGCTGTTTTGTTTTGCCCGAGACAGGCTCTTGCCTAATCTGCTCTCAAACTCTCAATCCTCCTGCTTTTAGCTTCCCAAGGGCTGGGATAGCAGGTGTGTGCCACGTTCCTGGCCTTGGAAAATTGTGTGTATGTGTGTGTGTGTGTGTGTGTAAGAGAGATAGAGACAGAGAGAGACAGAGACACACAGAGAGAAACAGACATACAGAGAGACAAAGACACACACACACACACACACACAGATAGACAGACAGAGACAGAGAGATAGACAGAGAGACAGGGAGAGAGAGACAGAGATAGACAGAGAGAGATAGAGATAGAGAGATAGACCCTAGCATACAAACTGTGACAATTAGCAAGTGTCCATCCTGCATGTCTCTACCTAAGTGTAACTCTTGGTATTTAAGAATGGAGTCAAGGAGATTTACAAATGAATGCTGGTGGCTCTTAGGCTCTGGAAGGGACAGAGGAGGTTGGGGCTTAATTGGAACCTAGATGGCCACTTGGATATAACAGGACTATTGATGTTTAGAGAATATCCCAAGTTCAAATAACTGTCTTGAGACACTTGGAGCTGGGTGTGGTGGCACATTCCTTTAATCCGAGCAAAGGCAGGCAGATCTTTGTGAGTTCAAGGCCAGCATGGTCTACAGAGTGAATTCCAGGACAGCCAGAGCTGTCTCAAAAAACCAAACCAAACTAACAAAAAACAAAAAAGAAAACTTTTTCTGAATATGGATGTTCTCAAGGTATTTTTCTTAGCATACATTAATTGCACATAATAAAAAGTTTTATTGTGAGATTTTCACACATGTGTATAGTGTATTTTGATCACATTTGTTTGTCCCATACTCTCTCTAGTTCCCTGTCCTTACATCCATTCCCCCTCTCACAAATACTCGTCTTTCTTCTTCTCTTTTCCTTCTAACAGGATCTCATGTAAGCTAGACTTTGTAACTCAGGCTGTCCTTGAACTCCTGATCTCCTGCCTCCACCTGCCAACAGCTGGAATTACAGACATACTTAGTCCCCTTCTGCTTTTGGACTTATTTTTTTATTAGCTAATTTATTTTATGTGTATCATTGTTTTGCCTGGATGTATGTCTGTGCACCACGTGGCCGGCTGGTGCCTGCGGAGGTCAGAGAGGGTGCTAGATCTTCTGGAACCGGAGTGAAAGATGGTCGTGAAGTATCATGGCTGGACGGTAACTCTAGTCCTCTGTGGCCCTTAACTGCTGAGCTGTATCTCCAACCCTACCATTTTTTTTTTTTTAATTTAGAATTTGCTCAGACCTAATTTCATTATTTATGGCTGAATAAAAACACCATTGTGTAGATATACTCTCCTCCTCTTTTTGAGACAGTCTCAATGCACTGCTGTGTCTGGTGGGAATATATAGCTCAGGCCAGCCTCAAACTCAGAGACTTAACTGTTTCTGCCCCTCACGTGATGGGATTAAACAAAGGTACACACCACCCCACCCAGCTGCATTTTTTTTTATCATTTAGATTTATTTTTATGTGTGTGTGTGTCTTTGTGTGCATATTACATGTGTGCAGGTGCCCACAGAGGCCAGAAGTGGGCGTTAGATCCCCGAGGCTGTGGTTATGGACAGTTTGAGAACCTCCTGTATGTACTGGGAACCAAACTTAGGTCCTCTGGAAGACCAGGAAGTGCTCTTAGCTGCTCAGCCATCTCTAGAGTCCCACATCCTACTTTCTTTATCCATTTACCCAGGTGATCCCACAGCTCTACTCTTGTGAAATGCCATGATAACCATGGGTATGTAGGTGTCTGTGGTATGCCATGTGTGATTCCTTAGGATCTACACTTAGGAATAGCGCAACCAGGCATTTAGTTTTGTTTGTTTGTTTTTCGAGACAGGGTTTCTCTGTGTAGCCTTAGCTGTCCTAGACTCCTTTTGTAGACCAGGCTGGCCTTGAACTCACAGTGATCCACCTGCCTCTGCCTCCCAAGTGTTGGGAGTAAAGTCATGCGCCATCATGCCCAGCTCCCATCTTTAGTTTTCTGAGGCACATCCATAGAATATGGCTGCATTAATTTATATTCCCATTAATAGTATATAAGCTTCTTTCCCCACCCACATTGTCTCTGACATTTGTTGTTTCTTCATGTCAGACTTCTATTAAGAGATGAAATTTGTGGCTGTGTAGACTTTGATAGGTTGTTTTCTCTCAGTGTTTTTCCCCATGCTAATTTTTTTTTTTAAAAGAGACAGTTTCTCTGTGTAGCCTTGGCTGTCCTGGAATTGCTTTGTAGACCAGGCTAGCCTCAAACTCACAGTGAAGCAATCATCCTGCCTCTGCTGGGATTACAGGCATGCATCACCACACCTGGCTCCCATGCTAACGTTTCAAAATTTGCATCTCACTCTGGAGCATGACATGAATAGAGAAGCATGCAAGATTCATGAGCTGTTCAGCAGTGTGGAGCACGGAGGAAACAAAAGAGCTGTTTCAAGTGAATGCTGGTCTTGAGAGTGGGAGCAGTTGCTGTCTAATAGCAAACCTTGTGAGACTGTCCTCTTGTGCCAGGCACCTGTTAATTGGTGAGGGAGAAACACTGCTCTTGCCCCCTGAGGACCTCTCGTTTCAGTGGGAGTAACTGTGTATAAACAGTTAGCAAAAATTAATTAGAATAGATAAGGGAGACTCATGACTGTGGGCCCTGTGAGTACATATCTGGGGGGAACCTGGGGCGGGGAGGACAATGCTTGGCTCTTTATGCTTTAAGTTTTACTGTCTACTACCTTCCCTCTTCTCTCCCTCTGACACATACTCTTTCTCTGTGCATGTGTGTATACACGTATGTATGTGTGTTGTGTGTGTATTTGTGTGTGTGTTAGGGGGGCGGTATAGGGAAAAATAGTTAGAGACACTAGCACAACTTGTTCTTCCAGCCGTGGAAGCCTGATTATTTTTTTACAGATTTTGAAATCGTGGTCCAAGATAATATTGAACCTCAAGCAACCCCTTGATGGGGCTGTCAGAAAACCAGAGCAGGAAGTCACCGAGGAAAAGGATAGGACACTGAACCTACTCTCATTGTAGCGGACAGTGGTCCATTACCAGGTGCTGAGTGACTTTCAGGATGGAGGAGCCAGCTCCATGCTGAGCTTCCAGGGATGATCCCCATCCCCTAGGATGCCATTGCCTGTGTAATAATTGTTCAGGATGCTTCAACCGCAGCTCCTCAGTCCCTCCACTAAAACCCACACCAGGATGATGCAAGCCTGTCCCTCAGCTGTCATCTGTTTAACACAGTTCTGATTTAAAGTTTCTTTTAGTACCTCTGATGGGTGGACTTTGAGCAACTCAAAGCATAAGCTGGGAGTTTTGGGGTGTGGCTTAATGATAGAGCACTTGCCTAGCAGGTGTGAGGCCCTGGATTCCATCCCTAGCACTTCAGAACCCAGGAAAGGGGTCTGGAAAACCAATGTATAACTTTGCTGTGTGAAGCACAGGAAAAAAAAATCACCATGGGCATCCCACTCAGGCCAGTCATGGCATCTCTTTCAGCTTATGAAGAAACCGAGATTTTTTTAAGCACCCTCAGGCCTGGACATTGGCTTAACCCCACTCCTGGTAGTATTTGCATTTCAGGCTAGATGGCCTTGGTCCATGCCTAGACCCAGTTCACTTTGGGCTGATGTTTATAGTACAGCTTCTACCCAGTAGTGAAAATGTGGCAGCCTATGGGTTGGGTCCTGTGAGGCATCCATTTCAGGGCCTGGTCTGGCTGTGGAAGGCTCACACTCTCTCTCTCTCTCTCTTCTCTCCATAGAGATCCCCCAGTGTGCTGGCTGCAACCAGCACATCCTGGATAAATTCATCCTGAAGGTCCTGGATAGACACTGGCACAGCTGCTGCCTCAAGTGTGCAGACTGCCAGGTGCAGCTGGCTGACAGGTGCTTCTCCAGGGCCGGGAGCGTCTACTGCAAGGAGGATTTCTTCAAGTGAGTTACAGCCCACCTTCCCTAGGGCAGTAGGGAGGATAGAGAAATTGCAGGGTCTTCAGCCCCTGAGGAATTGAATGAATCCTGGGGACGCCCTTTGTTGAAGTCCCCCTAAACCCTACTGTTACCTGGGAGTAAGCATCTGGCCTCACCAGGGCTCTTCCAAGTGGGGCCAGGCTTCACCATATGAGGAACTGACCTTTCTGTCTTAGTTAGTTGGGGCTCAGAATTTGCCAGATCATTCAGGAGACTCTCAGCAGGTGCTGTTAACTTGCGCCCTGCACCTAAAAGAGCATCCAAGGCCATTTCCTTTGCTGCTTTCAGGTCTCCGCGGTGAGGGAGGGTTGCTTCTGAGGGATCCCAGCCAAGGTCCACAGGTTTCATTATCTGGAATGGAAACAGGATGGTTAAGAGTCCAGCCCTGCCTGGGCTTGAAACTACTTATTGGTTGTGTTGTTTCAGTCAGTTATTTAACTTTGGTGTGCTTCCATTTGCTTATCTGTAAAATGGAGCTACGAACAGAGCTGTCATCTCACACTGGCTTTATTATTATTTTTTAATGTACATTGGTGTTTTGCCTGCATGTATATCTGTGTGAGGGTGTTGGATCCAGTAGAACATGAGTTACAGACAGTTGTCAGCTGCCATGTGGGTGCTGGGAATTGAACCAGGTCCTTTGGAAGAGCAGCCATTAGTCTTAACCACCAAGCCATCTCTCCAGCCCTCTCACACTGCCTTTAAACAGGGCAATATATATAAAGTTCTTGGGAGGAAATACCACTTGACATTGGCTCTAAGGGCTGTCCTGGGCTTTGCATTCTGGGATTGAGTTCATCAGGGAAATCCTGCGGGGGCTTTGGGTCAGGGAGAGTCTTCTGGGATTTATCTTTGGCATCACTTAGCTCCTTCCTAGGATCCAATACCTGAGGCTCATGCATAAGTCAACATAGACTGTCAGCCAATGGAAAACTAAGTCCAGGGGGTGGGGACGGGACTGAGGGGGTGGGGGCGGGACTGACAGAGCCTAGTGCTCACTTACAGCAGCCTGGGGAGCTTCATGAGCGTAAAGCAAGGCTGCCTGGGAGGCTCACCCAAGCAGTGGGGGTGGTGGTGGTGGTGGGGGGGGCAGAGCCAGCTTCTTGATCACCTGTGTTCTGGAGACAAAGAGGAGAAATGGCGAGAAATTCTGCGGCTTCTCACATTCCTTTTGTGGACGGTTGCTGGCCCTGTCTCTCCCTTCCTTTTGGGGGGAGGTGGTGATAGTTACTGTGTCTCTTTCTTCCCATCATCCTTTGGTTTTCTCCACCTCTGGTTCTTGCTGCCTCAATGGTGCCTGGGCCAAGCAGTGTGGCAGCCCTCATGGGTCCATTCTGTTGGTATTGTGTGTTTCAGTGCACACACTGTGTGTGTGTGTATGTGTGTGTGTGTGTAAGCCAGGGACAGCTGGGGAAGGACTGGCTTCTTCTGTGATGATGTTACCTCCTCCAGTTTGTCCTTGCATTTTTTGGAAAGCCTCAGAGAGCTCCAGAGGAAACGCAGAGTCCAAATTACCTTCTCAGACACCTAGAGACAGAGGGTGGGGGCAGGTACTGAGGTGCCCGTGCATCAGACATCAGAGTCCACAGGGATTCTGGCTGGTCTAACCTGGCAGGCCAGGGTAGCCAGTGTGGTAGAGGCAGAGGTTGTTAGGGTCATGGACTCAGGATTTTTTCCTCAGAAGCTCCTCCTGAGCCCCTCAATACAGCCTCAGGGCCCTGACTAGTTTTGGCGGAGTCTAGCTGCTTATAGCTTGGAAAGGGAGTGGGAAGCAAGGGTCTGGGAGAAGAAATGACAAGGAAAGAGGGTCTCCCTAGATCCAGGAGAGGCCTAGAGTGAAAGCAGGAGAGGGGTCACTATAGGTTTTTTGTTTGTTTGTTTTTTTACCCAGGCCATTACCCCAGCAGCCCTGCCTCCATGGCCTTGCCACACCATGCCTTTCACTTGTCCCCTTTCCTGGCTTTGTAGCAGTAACTCCTGATTGGTCCCCACTTGCTTCCTGAAGTCCACAAGCCTCTCCAGACCAGCTCCCTTGCCTCACAGCCTGATCTGAGCTCCCTGCTTTCCCCAGGGCCACTTACCCACAGAACTGCCTGGTAGCACTGTTGGAGGCTTCTGATCTGGGCTTCCTTCCCCTGCCTCCCCTCCCACCTCGGCACACACTTCAGGCTGCATTCTCCAGGAAGGAGGGTAACCCGCCCTTCCATGGAAGCTCAGAGAATAGCTCCTGAGAGTGGGAGATCTGGGGAGGCATCACACCCTCTCCGCTCCGGCATCGCTCACTTAGCTGACTCAGGCAGGCTTGCTCCCCTTGAGCCAGTCTTCTGGCCCTTGTTGGCTGGGGACCTGTGTTAGTCCTCCGCATCCACACTCAGCCCTTGCCTGTAGACTTTTGCTGGGTTCGAGGAACTAGTAGTAAACTCCATAATGGGGTTATAAGGATTGGCGACCAGTGTCTTGGGAAATGCAGCCTTGATTATTCTTTTTTTCTGCTGAGCTGGGTCCCCGCGGTGGGGAGGGAGCTGGCCACAGGTCCAGTGCTGAAGCAGGCCTTTAGCTCGGCGAGGGGAGCTGCGCAGAGGAAACTGCGCAGAGGGAACTGGCCGTTAACCAGAGGGAAGACTGGCACCTTCCAACTGTCCAGGGAAGAGACCTGATTTATGAGCCTTACCCCATCCTCTGGGGCTAGGGCTTCTTGGGCATGAAGTGATGCTGCGGGTCCCATCTTAGGTAAGGCTGGGGTGGGGGCAGGGAAAGCAGGCTGTCCAGTCAGAGCTTTACTTCCCACCCGCGGGTACTTTAAGCTCTGCTTCCTTTTTGGGGCTTAGGTACAGCCTGCCCCTTATTGTAGTTCGCTAAATGCCACCTGGTACCTGTTTCCCTGCAAGTAACTGCTGCCAGCCAAATGAAACTTGGGGCGGGTGCCAGGAACACTCCCTCTCATCGCTACAGGAGAAGTCGTGCCTTTGGGAACCCTGCAAAAGGAGCAACACGTACCACGCTCTTGCCCACTTGCCTGGCAGACCTCAGTGTGCTCTCTGCTGTGGGTTCAGAGCCAGGGAGAGAGAGAATGCTGTGCGTTCTCTGTGCTCTTTGGAGAAACAGAGGAAGAAAACCGTGGTCTCTTCTGGCAGCTGCTGCACAGTCCTCACCTGCTCTGCGGACTGGCACTAGTTTTACGTCCCTGGAATAATGTTTGCCCACAATGTCGGGCAGGGTAATTATTGTTTTGCACTGCCGAAGGGTCGTTCTTCACTTTTGTTCTGTGTGCAGTTTGCAAGTCAAGATTGTGATGTGAAAAGTGAAGTGTGTCTTATCTCAGCCGCAGAGTCCGAAATGAGAGAGCCCTCCATCAGGGCTGGGGGCATCCTTCCACCAAGGAGATATAGCAATACTGGCCACAGGCAGCAGGGGGCGATGTTGCGTACCCAAAGGAAGAATTACTGCTAAGAGTGCGTTCTGTGGTGCGCTTTTCTTATGGGGCCCGTTTTTTGTTGTTGTTGTTGTTGTTGTTTTTCTTTTTTGTTTTTGACTTTTGACTTTTGACTTGCTCAATAACACGGGTTGGGTTTTCTCTTGTTGTTTTCGTATTCTGGGTCGTTAGCTTCTCTTCTCCAAAAGAGATAAAAAATCTTCAAGTCCAAGGGGAGAAATCCTTAACTAATACAATGAAATGGGCCTGCGATTTACAGAAGTGCTGTCGGATTTACTAAAGTGCTGTCGGGGACTAAGAGAGCCTCCCTCTATGCGGAAGGCATCTCAAAGCCTGCTGCACTGCGTTTGTTGGGCCAGTCTTTCCCAGACCCCAGTAGGTATTTTTGTAATAGGGCCAGGGCCTGCGAATAGTAGGGGTTTAGGAGCAGGACTTCTGAGCCTACTCTTTGATTACCATCAAGGTTATGGAAAGCCCCGAAGGTCCCCCAACTAAAGCACAGTGCACGCAGGGTGGGTTCCTACTCTGGGAGTTGCGTTCCTGCACTGGTGCCGTTAGACAGATTCCTTGGGATCTCTGGGACTTGTTGCTTTCTTTAGGAAAAGTAAGAATTCTGATGTGCATAGGATCATTTTGCAAAGTGGAGTTGTAGAGCAGTTTGCTGAACAGAGATGGAGCTTGGTGGCATCTGCTCCATCTTTTACTTGTTGCTTGTCAGCAAAGAAGCAAGTACCTAGCCTTTCTCTACCTATCAAGAGTGCACTCTGACCTCTAGAGTGGGAAGCAGGTAGTGGGTAACCATGTCCACAGGGTCCACATGGCATTAGCCTGGTCCTGATGTGGCTGTTAGAGACTCTTCCTTCAGGGCTGGGGCTGCTCCCATCTCTCCTATTTTCCCTCTTCCTGCTTTAAGAGCATCTTTTAGGGATGACTTGTAGCTGTCTAGAGTGGATCATATCCAGGTGGGGCAACATGGCTAGTGTGGATGGAGGGTGTCAGCGCTGTGTCAGCGGCTAAGTCACAGAGGAACTGGTCTTGTTGGCTGATGTGGTCCTGGGAGAGAAGCCATGATGTTTCTGATGCAAGCATGGCTGTGGAGTGGAGGTTGGTGAGGTTCAAACAGCATTTGGGTAAAGGGAAGGCTTTGAGGCCATTCCAGGATGTAGGGAGCTTCAGTTGCCCCGCGTCACCAGGGGTTTGTAACCACACCTGCATGTCAGGGGCTGTGGGAGATACTCTCAGGCTTTCTGGGGTGCTGTGGGCCTTGGGACCTCCTATAGGAAAGGTAGTGCTTTTGAGGGGCATCTCCTTGATCCCAAGGCCTTTACCCTGCTAGGTAACCAAGGGGTCTCTGGAAGGGTGAAGGACACAGCTTCAGGGAGCTATGAGGGTGAGCATTCCCTCTGCCTTGCCAGCCCCTCCCCCAGCCAGTCAATCTCCAGGTGGCTGTCAGCCAAGGGCAGGTAGGCAGCGTCCTTGGGTCTGTGTGATTTATCCCTGCAGTCCAGGCGTCTGTGTTGCAGCATGCTGGCTGTTTGACTGTCACAGGGTGGTTCTGCTGGTTGTGCACAGGTCTTTGCTGGTGTCCTCAATCTGGTCCCTCAGGGGCTGGAACCTCTCTATTCTTTATCTGATTTGAAGGCAGAAGCCCATAGAACATGGCCTCAACTTTAATAAACAAGGTTGACCTCTTTTTGGGTGGACTTCATAAAAGGGGTAAGGAATTGGGCTTTAATACATGGTCAGTGTGAACTTGAGACATCTGGCTTCATTAAGCATCCAGTTGCCATCTCTAAGGTGGGTTGAGTAAGATGAAGCAAGTGCCAGTTACTTACCATTACGAGCTCGTCTCATCAGGGCAGTGATGGTGTGCCCATGCAGTGGTAGGAAAAGAAGAGAAAAGGCTTCCTCTATGGTCAGAGGCTAGAGTGCTGAGGCTGTACAAAGCCTGTGGCCAGACAGGGCTCTGGGGAGAGGTTGTGGCAGTGGTAGGTCAGGTCATCGGAACAACTGTCCAATTTTGATGGAGGAGCAGGATAGGAGCCTGTCGCTCTGAGCTGATACAATTGGGGCTGGCCAGTGGCTGTGGATGCAGTCTGGGGCCAGACTGTTTTTGCTCAGTCACTTTGTATTTCTGAAAATTATGCACCTACTGGGATACAGACAGACAGATGGACACACAGACACAGACAGATACACATGGACACAGACACACAGATACAGACATACATAGGCACATACACAGGCACAGATACACAGACACACAGACACACACACACACACACACACACACACACACACACACACAGCGTACTGAGGAACCTGAAGGCAGGAGGGTCTTTGACATGTGGCTTTCAATAATTTCTGAATAGTTTATAGTCTAATTCCCTTGCTAAACAAATTACACCTTTTAAGGTAACGATCAGATGGTCCCGATAGTGCCTGTGTGCATGGATATTTGTAAGACTTGAACACACTGGAGGGACCAAGCCACAGTCATTTGTGACAGCCAGTAATCAAGACAGAAGCAATTACTTAGCCCAGCAGGTCTCCCTGGGGACCAGCAGCCATATATCAGGTGGTGATGAGCCCAGGATTATCTGTCCGACCACCCCAGAGCCCTTGAGTTCAGCTGTGCCCTGTGTCTACCCTCTGGAGCCCAAGCCTCCTGACATCTGTGGAAATCACATCTCAGGATCTCCTGCCATGGGGGACTCTTTGGAACCAAACAGTTGCAAATCAGCATGGGGTGCAGATGGCACTGGGCTGAGGAAATGAGGTCCCTAAGCACAGTGGATCTGGGTGACACGGGAGTGGCAGCTGTGTGCAGCATTAAGGCCAGGCACAGTTCAGGCAAGCCTTTTTATTCTCTCCTTCACTCTCGTCCCTGTCCATTTGGATAGCAAGCCACAGCGGTCCACTCAAAGCCTTGTCATTTCTGCTGCCCTGTCCCACAGGTTCCCGATACACACTTCTGTACTATGGATGCTTTCGGATAGACAGCGGCTCCCTTGCGCCTCCTTGAGCCTTTCCCTCCTGCCGGGTCCCTCTCTGATCAGCTAACTCCCACCACCTCCTGGAGTTTCCAAGCTTGGCTTCCCTGCTCCCACAGTCAGGTGCCTGCTGAGTCTCTAGCCAAGGTCACGCCTGGGTTATTAGAGTCAGTGTCTGATTTTTGACTCTGTTCCCCGGAGAACTTTCTATGCGCCTAGAATCCCACTTTGAGAGGGAAAAACAAAAGAAGGTTGGATTCCGTGGACAGTGTTAGCAGTGAGCAGAGAAAAACAAAACAAAACATGCCAAACAAACAAAAGCCTGAAGGGCTGGACCACACTGTTTCCAAGTCCCCTTTCCACTGTCTGCCAAAGCCCTGTAGTTTGGGACTCAGAGATCAGCAAGCAATCTTCAGCTGCAGCAGGCAGGTTTAGAGTGCAAGACTATCTGTGCCCAGATGCACGGGGCCTGGGGAAGATGAGTGAGGATGAAGGGTGACTGTGGCCCAAACAGCTGATGGTCCCAAGTCTCTTGTCATTGATGAAACAACAACAACAACAACAACAAAACCAACAACAACAAAACCAACTGCCTACAAGGACTATTGAATGCTTTAATGAGGTCTTTCAAATGACATTTCTTGGTGCATATTACATGCTTGGTGCATTACAAAACTGTGGGGGCATGAGGGGGTATTGGGCAGCACCCCACAGGCCAGACACTGGCTCTGAGAACACTGCTGTGACCTTGACCAGACATACAGCAGAAGATGAAGGGGAGCCAGACTCTGGGACCAGGAATGCTGAGCTTGGAAGTTTCCTGAGGTGATGGGAGTGAGGTGGCCAGAGAAGGGCTTGGCAGGAAGGGATATATGGTCTGGAGGAGGGGGCAGGGGAAGGGATAACCTTCTGAAAGCTTTGGGTGTGCCGGTTCTCTGTACCCCATTACTTCCCAGGAAGCATTGTTGAGTCTAGCAGGGACAGAGGGGACATGTGGCCTCTGTATTCCTTAGTTTTCTCATTGCTGAGGTAAAATACCTGGTAAGAGCAACTTGAGGAAGAAAAGCTTTCTTTTGGCTCCCGCTTTAAGAGTCCATCATGGCAGTGCACTCACAGTGGTAGAGCATGTTGCTCAGTTCACCTCCTCCTTTTTTCTTTCTTCGGTCTTTTGGGACAGGGTTTCTCTGTGTAGCCTTGGCTGTCCTAGACTTGCTCTGTAGACCAGGCTGGCCTCGAACTCACAGCAATCTGCCTGCCTCCGCCTCCCCAAATGCTGAACTGCGGCTGATGGAAGGGTGTGGCCCATGTTTCAGGGAGGTGCCTCCTTGCTCAATTAAATCTTTCAAAACCACCCTCACAGGGATGCCCAGAAGTCCACTTACATGGTGATTCCAAATCCCGTCAAGCTCACAAGAGAGGTTAGCGCTCAGACACTCCAAACTCTTTCTCGCCAGCTGAGCTGTGTGGTCTTGGGCAATCACTACCTGTCTCTGTGCTCCGGTTTCCTTCTATGTTGAGGGAGTTGGATTAGGTTACTAGTCCTTCTCAGGTAATATTCATCTCAGAATAACAATATTGCATGTTCTTTATAGAAAATTAAAACATTACATTAATAGCCCCCAAAATTGTCAGGTATGGTAGCACAAATCCTTAATTCCAGCACCTGGGAGGCAGAGGCAGGTGGTTCTCTGTGAGTTCAAGGCCAGCCTGGGTTTACATATTGTGTTCCAGGCAAGCCAGGGATATGTAGTGAGACCCTGTCTTAGAAAGGCCAAATAATAATAACAGTAACAACAACAACAACAACAACAATAATAATAACCTAAATACAAGGCAGATCATGGGCTAAGGAGATGGCTTAGTGGGTAAAGTGTGTGGTGTGCAAGCATGAGGACCTGAGTTCGAATCCTTAAGCCCCCTGTAGAGCCAGATGCAGCAGCACGTACTATAACCCTGGTGCACCTGTGGTAAGATGGGAGGTTGGCCATTGCTGTCCAGCTAGCCTGGCATTCACAGCCACAAAAATAAGAGTCCCTACCTCACATAAGGTGGAAAGCAAGGAATAACACTCAAGACTGCCCTTTGACCGCCCCCCCCACACGTGCTGCAGCATCTCCATGACCACCCCCGACAAACATGCACACACATATACAACACATCCATTATATACAGACATTGAAAAATTAGATCGCTGTGGGCCAGTCCTGGCACCATGGGAATGCGACTGTGATTGTGTGCTGTTAGCAGGGGCTATGTCCGCATCCCAAAAGCTGGCGTGTACTCTGGATGTGACCCCTTTTTATGTGTGGAGCAGGCTGGCTGTGCCCGGATAGAGCTTTATATGCCCATGACATGGCTGTGGCCTTAGAGTGGGTGGTGATATATGTTGGAAATATTGGTACATACAGTAACAGTAAATATCAGCAACTCACCTGTCAAGTGTGGTGATAGAGAAAAGAAATACATGTGGGGAAGTGTCAGCCGAGAAAAAAAATATACAGCCAGCAGTAAATCACAGCCAAGCAATTAAAGCATAAAATCAAGTTAGGCAGTATTTTGTTTCCTTGGGATGGCGCATCACGGGGTGGCAGCTCCCGCACACAGGAGGTTGAACTAGGGCCTGGCCTGGTGCCCACTGCCTGCCTGCCAGTGGCCAAGCGTGAAGAAGGGCTCTAGAGTCCAACCCCATCACCTTGGCTTTCAGCTCTGAGAAGGTGGCATCTTACCCACCTCTCATCTGTAATAGGCCCTTATGTGAATGCTCTAGGAGTGGGCCCCTTTTATGTTCTTGGAACCCAGGCCCTGCTCTGGGAAAGGGGACACATCTCTAGGGATAGGATGGAAGGGGGAGGGGATGAGAGCTGACCTCTGGAGTTAGCAATTCGAGGCCACCCATGACCAAATGTCTGGGCCGCACATTGAGCGGCTGGATTCAAGAGACGCCTGGCCGGGGGGGGGGGGGGGGGGGGGTTGGGGCACTAGAGTCATGGATTCCAGACGTCTTCTGAGGAGTTTGCTAAAGCAAGTGCAGAGCTGTGTAGAAGGTGAGGCGGGGCATGGTGTTTGCTCTAAAGGGGAGTAGAGAAATGAATGTTAGATGAACAATGTGGGGTCAAGTATCAGAAATAGTGTCATGGGTCCTGTGCACTGAAGGGAAGGATCAAGGAAACAGGACGTTGTGGAAGGCAGAGGGGACAGCTCTTTGGGGAATCTAAACCAGGCACCCTGTGTCTAAGGGGAGGGTGGTGAACAGTAGTAGCTCAGGCCAGCTGTAGGAAGCCAGGGCTGGAGAAGCCTCCTGCTATCATGGTGGATGGGAGAGTGGTTTTGGGGGGGACACATGCTAGATTTTTGTCTACTCTTGGAAAATTGGGAACTGGGCCTATTTTAATTTCTGGGGTCCCCTTGGGGGGGTGGGTATTATTATTTAGAGGAAGTCTAAGCAGTGAGGCTGTGTGCTTTTCCTCAACTCTGTTCAGACACCTGTGCTTGTTGGGGTGGGGGTGGTGAGGGTAGAGAGAAGCCAGGAAAGCCAGGAATGTGAGGGAAGGATTAGTCAGATGGATGTGGTGTCTTTGTTGGGCAGAGAGGAAACTGAGGCCACAGCACTGGGGTGTGAGTGGCAGGGCCAGGGAGGGGTAGTGTCCTGGAGTCAGGTCCCGAGAGCTGTGTAATGAAGTCACTAGAGATGCTGGCATGCACGATGCTGCGCTGGGGGGCTGCAGTCACCAAGGACTGAGTAGGGAGTGCTGGGGTGGCAGTGAGGTGGCTTGTGCATTCACAAGATCTGCCACGAGGGATACACAGTAGGAGCTTGGTGAATGCGGGCACTCAGTGATGTCTCAGTGACCCCCCCCCAAAACAACTGTGTGACTCTGGTCACGTGACAGCACCTAAACCCATCCACGTGCGGGGAGTCAGTAAGATAGGATTTTTGTGACCCTAGTTCTAGAAGTTCTGTGCCTGCAGGGCCCGCCCACTGTTGTCTTTCCATAGGATCCAGACACTACGAATGTGTTTCTGCCCATCAAGATCAGAGGGGTCTAGAGAGACAGAAGCAGAGGGTGGGACAAGGACAGAAGGCCTGGCCCTTCCTGGGGTCAGAGGTAGCCTGGAGAGATGGCTCTGGTGTCTTTGGCACTGCCTTAGCTCCTAGCTGTGTGATGGGTGCACACACTTTGGGGTGAGGGCTACCACAACAGGCCCTTGCCTTGTGGGACGCTTTTGCTCAGGTGCTGCTGGGGACATATGAGGGACGTGAGGCCCTGTTTTCAAGCTTGGTTTTGGTCAGGGGTACTGTGCTTGCTTCCTGTCACTGTGATGCATACCAGAGAGAAGGGAGATCTGCTTCGTCTCACCATGTCAGTGGGTTCCACTTACTGCAGCGGAGAAGGCATGGAGGAGCCGCTTGCCTTGTGTTGGCCAGGGAGTGGAGCAGAGAGATGGAGTGATCACCTGCATGCTGGCCTTTCTCCTTTTATTCCATCTGGGACCCTAACCTATGGGATGGTGCCACCTACATTAGGGGAGCTCTTCCCCGACTTTGTTAGTCCTCTGTGGAAACATCCCCACAGACACAGCAGAGCAGGCTGGACTCCCAGGCGTTGCTCTCAATCAAGTAGACAAGCAAGATTAACCCACCCCAGGCACCACAGTCTGCGCTTGGTGCCTTTGATGCCTGTGCGGTTTTAGAAGTGTTGGGTTCGCAGGGGCATGGTGGCACATGACTTTAATCCCAGCACTTGGGAGGCAGAGGCTGGTGGATCGCTGTGAGTTCGAGGCCAGTCTGGTCTACAAAGTGAGTCCAGGACAGCCAAGGCTACACAGAGAGACCCTGTCTCAAAATACCAAAAAAAAAAAAAAAAAAAAAAAATTGTTGGGTTCAAATCTTCATTCTCTCTTTGCTGTTGCTGGGAACTGGAGCAGTACGTCACCTCTCTGCCTCAGTTTCTCGTCTGCTACAAGATATTGCGGTGCCCACTTTTCAGCTTGGACACTCTGGAGACATCTGTGAGGTGAATGTGATGACAATGACAGTGGATGGAGCTTCATGTTGTAGGAAACTTCAACATGGGACTCCATGTCGTGTCTGCAATAGAAAAGCTTTTGATGGGAGCTGTTGTTCTGGTCTTGGAAATGGCTCTTCCGTGGTTACTCAGGTACACCATTCAGGAGTTCATTCACTCACTCACTCATTCATTCATTCATTCACTCATTCATTCATTCACTCACTCATTCATTCATTCAGCAGGTCTTGTCACTTCCCTACTACATGCTGGGTGAGGACAAGAAAAAGGGCTGATGGGAGGTAGGCCATCGACAAGTCCTTGCTTGCATCCATGTCTCTCTGTGGCACTGTTTAAGCCCAGTGTCTTGGGAATGCTATGCACGCTCTCTCACCCCAAGCCATGATCCCTAGCCCCTTCCGTGCATTTCTGTGCTTATTTTGGATGAACTCTAGCTGCTGCCCCATGAGGCTTAGTCAGGCCCAGCCTGCAGGAATGGTCTTCTAGAGAGTGCGGCCACAGTGCAGGATTTGTGGAGTGGGCACTGCCTACACACAGTAGATCTTTGGTGACAGCACTCAGTTGGGTGCTGCTTGGGAAATCCCCCAGAAGCCATGTTCCTTAGTGTGTGGCCATTTCTCCCCCTCACCCCAGGATCCTTCAAAACTGGCCAGACTATTGCTGAGACTACTGGCTCTCTGTGTAGCAGCCACACTCAAGAGTTTTAGTTTGTTTTAGGTCCAGGAATTTTTCAAATGGCAGTGTGTGGCACTATAGCTGGTCACATGACAATTGTGTCACCTGCCACAGCTTCTTCATATGTAACTATGCCTGGTCTGATATAGCACACTAGAGACCATTCTGTTTGTCACCAATGACCTGCCCCCACCCCACTTATTCTAGGTCCGCTGGCTGTGACTGAGTGCTCCTTGGGGCTGGGACAGGCCAGGGGAACTCCAGGGCCAAGAAAGTGCACAAAGTACCCCTGGCAAGGATCCTGTTGGCTATGGTTCAGGAGAAAGGTAGTGAGGGGCAGCTCCTACACTCCCCCACTGGTAAAAATCCCACAATCAAAAAAATTGCTCCAATGGCTGAAAAATGCTGGTGGGCAAGTCCATTTATTTTTCATTTTCCCTGTGCACTTGCACCCTTGAGCATGAATCACTGTCGAGATGAGATTAAATTTATCCCCCCCCCCCCCGTTATCTTTCACGTCTCCATTGCTCTGGTGTCACTTGGGTTTCTGGCTACTGGAAGCCCATCAGCTTTTTCTAGGCCAGGAGAAGTGGCTTTCTTGTGGGAGAGGCTGCAGCAGGGTTTGTTCTGCTCTGGCGTGCCCCCTCAGTCCTCTCCTCCTGGGGAGGATTGGCATTAGGGAGCTCTTCTGTGGGGAGGCTGCCACCCCAGCATTTTCAGCAGCAGGTGTGGACGCATGCCTTCGGGAGCTTCTCGGAAGGGTTTGTAGTAAGCACAGCGGAGACGTTGTTCATGGGCAAGGGGGTGGCTGGGTAAGCATAGAGCTGGTGGGAACATTTTCGAGTGATACGGATACAGTCTTCCCTCCTGTCTGGGTCCCTGTCCCACTCCGACGCACACAATGACACACGGGAGCATGCACACATAGGACACCTGCCTTTCTGCTTAACCCAGGAGCAGCTGCACCTCCACTGCCTGTGGAGGAAGCCGGGGCATCATCCACATTCTAAGCAGCTGAGGCTGGTGCAGACCTGGTGCTGTGCTTACCACACTCAGGTTTCGCCCACTATGAACATCCTCCAGTTATGTCAGTCAGCAAATAGAAACTGTTCTTCCGTGTTCTACATCCCCATGAGAATCTGACAAAAGCCCAGGTCCCTCCGAGGCAGGATTCAGACTACTTTGGAGAGCTCATAAGACCTCACACTCTTGCTCTGAGAGGCTAGCTTCCTCTAGAGGCACATCTCAGCCCCTCATACCCAGCCCTTTTCTCGTATGGCCTCAGAGAGGCAGCCTCCTTACCACACCATAGCTGTTGAGGAACTCCTCCTGATATGGAGACCCCCACTGCTCTCCAGGAGGACATGTTCCTGGCTGAGGGGGGGGGGCTGTGGAAGCCACAGCTGTCCATGCCTGTTGCAGGCCTGTGCAGCCCCCTCAGCAGGTGTCATTGCTGCATAAGAGACCCATCATTCTGCATTAATCTGGGATTCATCATGATAGCCATGACCATAATTAATTTATTTGGTATTAATGTGGATGAAATATGTACTGTCCTTTCAGGGGAAATCAGGCTGCCTATAAGCATTAGTTAAAAGGACCATTAAAATCAAACCTTCCCCAGATCCATTAGGCAAAGTCTCTCATCCTGAAGAAGATAAAGTTCTGCTGTGTGAAGTGTCATGAATAATTAGGTTGATTGCTGTTTTAAACTCTGCCCCAGCTTCCCACCCCTCCTGCCTCCCTCCTTTCCTTCCAGACCGGAGAAGAATTACCTGCGGCCAAGCACCGCCTTCCCCGCCTTGTCTCTAGTATTTCTCTCTTGTTCCTGTGGCCAGTGCCATGGCTCTGTGGGTGTCCATGTCTGGGGCGGGGAGATGGGCTCTGAGGATCTCCTTGGATGCTGCTTCCACTGTGTCTATTTCTTCTCCCTTGCTAGCCCCGGGAAAGGGTGGCAATGGATGGCATCCTCTTGTCTGCCAGGCCAGAAAGGGGTAGACCAGAGGGAGGCTGGAAGCAGGCTTTCCCTAAATGAGATCTGCAGATTCCTTACTGGAGAATATAGGAAGGGTTTGGTGGTGTGGCTTCCTGGGCCAACCTGGGACTGTGACATGCACGGGGAGTGTTGCACTTTTGTGTGTGTGTGTGTGTATTTGGGGGGGGGGGGAATGCTCACTTTGCTGACAATGTGTTTCCTCCAGAGTGCCAGTGTGGACACAGGCATGTGCTGTCCTCCAGTCAGCCACACGGGGCTCCTCCTATGGGAAACCTTGCTGTGTACATGAGACTGAGCGGCTCACAGCATACATGGTTCCCTACCAGGCTGTTCTGTTAGGAAGCACCACAAAGCTGTGGAAAGCAGGAGGTGAAGCGTGACTTCCTGCTCTGGAGGGCACTTAGAACCCCCTCGCTGCCTCCATGCATTGAAGATGTCTGTCCCCTTGGGTCCCTGTGATGTCAGCCTTGGGAGGGCAACTGAGGACTCTAGCTCTGACCCAACCCCATCACTGGGACACAAAGCAAAGAAGCCAGCAGGAGGCCCAGGAGTCCTGTATCCTTCGTGTGCTGTGGACCCGGGAGTGGTGGGGCGGGAGAGGGCTGATAAATGGGTGAGACCCCAACCTGACCCCCTTGTTTTCACTTTTTTTTTTTTTTTACTGCTGTCCTGACAGGCGCTTTGGCACAAAATGCACAGCCTGCCAGCAGGGCATCCCCCCGACCCAGGTGGTCCGCAAGGCCCAGGACTTTGTCTATCATCTGCACTGCTTCGCTTGCATCATCTGTAACCGGCAGCTGGCCACGGGCGACGAGTTCTACCTGATGGAGGATGGGCGGCTAGTGTGCAAGGAGGACTACGAGACTGCCAAGCAAAACGGTAAGCAGCGTGGCCTTGCGCACGCTCCTCCAGAGCTTTGCAGGCTGTGTGCTATGCATCGAGGTGCCTGTCTTTCTGAGTCCCTCCTGTCCAGCCCTCTGGGCACTGCCCAGGCTTGGCCTCATCCCATACTTGTAACCAGAGTTCCACAGTGAGATTTAGTTCTAAGCACTCCCCAACCCCTCAGACCTTGCTGGCTTTGTGAAGCATTAATAAAGCTGTAGTTATTGAGAATTGTTGAGGCCCTTATGAGGTAGTGAACTTGGTGGTCTCCTTGCCTGGAGCATGGCTGGTGAGCTGAGGGGTGGCTGGGAGCTCGGCTGACAGGGGTAGGAGGGTGGGGTGGCATTTGAGTCACACATTTTCCTAACCATCTCATGCCTTATAGGACTCAATCAGCAAGAGCCACAGGATTTTTAGGGCTGGCCTGTTTTCAGTTGTCTCCTGTCTCTCAGGCTGTGGGCTCAGGGGTACCAGCTCTTGAGTGCCTGAAACCCTGAAGCTGGAGCAAGTGTGTCAGTCAGTCAGCCAGTCAGTCAGCCATTCATTCATTCATTCATTCATTCAGTCAGTCAGTCAGTCAGAGCAATGACTGGGAGAAGCCATGTTTAGGGAGACCCAACAGTATGAGGGCCTTTGCCTCACCTCAAGGCCACAGCACACACCGCAGTGGAAATTCACAGCTCAGTGCAGGCTGAGGTCATCTCTCAAGGATTCCCTGCCACCCCTGGGAACCTAGCCTCAGATGGGCAGCCTGAGAAGCTGCCCTGCTGGCTCTCCTTGTCACAGCTTCAGAGAGCAGAAGCCCTCTGCATGAACAGGGCTCAGACCCGTGCATTCCCCATACTCCCCAGAGGAAGGCCAGTCCTGCCTCTCACTTTCCTGAAGCAGGCCCCACTCATGGCTTCTGTTAGAGCTCTGCCAGGAGGGTATCATGTCCTGTATCTGACTCCAGAATTTGACCGAACCCAATCTAGGATTCTTAAGCCCCAGCTCCTAGAATGTCCGGGTCCTTTTGCTCTTGACTAGCATTTCTGTCAACTCAGGTATTCTGTGAAGGCAGCTCTGTAGATTGGTCTGGGCTTGATGGAAATACCAACCAACCAAACCAACCAACCAACCAACCAACCAACCAACCAAACAAACAAACAAACATACAACTAACCAAACAACCAACCAACCAACCAACCAACTAAACAAACAAACAACTTCATGTATTTCTTTCTAGCTCTTTCCTGGGTCTGGATCTGATTAATACAGGGAGAAATTAGATTTCTGTGGTGGGGAGTAGGCTGAGGCAATCCTTCAGGGCCCTGTGGTGAGTCAGCTGGGCCAACCTTGTCTCTGGCTTGTGGCAAAATGAGACAGGAGCCTCCTCTCTCCGGGACTCCTAATTCTGACTTTTTCTGGTAGACAGAGGACATTGGTCGGCTTGCCCCCAGGGCCCAGAGAGACCTCTGCAGCTCCCATGCACACCTGTGCCTTGCTGACTCATCCACTGAGAGCAGTGGGCCTCATGCTTCCTAATGCAGTGACCCTTGGCTATACTTCCTCATTGAGGTGACCTCCAACCATAACACTATTTTCCTCACTGTAATTTTGCTACTGTTATGACTCATAATGTAAATATCTGTGTTTTCTGATGGTGTTAGGTGAAATGACCAGTCCATTCTAAAGTGGTCATGACCCACAGGTTGAGAACCATTGCTCTAGTCCCTTAACATGCCATACTGTTGCTTTGGAGTCCCCCAGGATGCCACAGAAGGGTGTCAACACAGAAGGATTCAGGGATACCAAGAGAACTGAAGACTCTGGTGACATTTACAAGAATTGTGCTGGGTCTTACTGTCAAAGACCTCATGTTGACCTTGTGGCTTCTCAATCCACAATCTCCTGGTGCTATATATATAGATGGTTCCAGAAAGGAGGGAGACTGGCAGTAGTGTCACAGGGGAGGCAAGAATGACATGGCAGGGCTTGCCATCTTATGGAAGGAGGTTGTTCTACTGCAGCCTTCTTGTAGGACAGTGGAAAGCACAGGTCTTGGCACAGGTGGGCACTTAGAGATTTGGAGCTTCTGGGGCAAGTTGTGTAACTGGGGCAAGTTGAGTCTCAGCCTTGGCACACTGGGCTGCTTCCTGAGGCTAACTAGGAAGATGCTTCTAAAAGGGACTACTGAATAAGAGAAAGGCCCTAGCAGAGAAGTGTGCTAAAGGGTTAAAGGCAGCTGAAGGTTCTTGTTGCCCAGGTGTCCCTGGCCTTGTCCCCTGCAGGGATCCTAGATGTGGTCCAGACGTTAGTCTGCTGTAATACACGTGGCTGTTTTTAGTTTTCATTCCTTCTTCTCTCTGAATCTTCTTCCAGGTTCCTTATTCCCTCCCGTGAGCTAAACAAAGGGTCCAATGTCAGCCATGTGCACCTGAGCAGGAATGATTTTGTTCATTCATCTCATCTCCTTCGATATTTGCATTTTCAATATAACGATGCTGCATTTTATGCCAGGGACAAGTTTTAGGAGACATTGCATAATTCAAAATGAACATATGTTAAGGCTAATTTTCCATGGGAATTAATGTTATAAGTGTGTGTAGCAGGGGTGTATTCTGCAGTCACACCAATCCATAACCGAAGTATATTTCCCCTTAATGCTACTTTTTATTTTCACAGCATTATCTCCAGTACCTGGCTGAATGCTCTCTCCTAAATTAACAGCCTAGGGTGTCATGGTCTTGCTTGGCCTTCCTCATAGTGTTTTTATCACACTTAACTTCCGCACCAAAGTTATTGATTTTTGGGTACATTTTTCAGCGTGAGCACTACCACCACTACTTAATGAATACTTGGACGACATTGTTATAGGATATAAAAAAGGATTTTAAATTATAATAACAGTGAATGTTAAAATAACAGCATAACAGTTCCCATAATCGCACGAAGAAAGTCCTGTGCACACAAGCAGTGGTGCTGCACCAACCAGCCACTGACAGTGGTGACAGGGCACTGACATGGGCTATGAGGAAGTGACTTCTAATTCACTCAGCAATCCTGTTCTGAAATTAAGTGACTCTCATGACTTGGGTCCCCTCTTTTGAGACACACACACACACACACACACACACACACACACACACACACACACACACACACACAGAGTTTCTTTTCAATGAGAGGTTCTCGCTGTGTTATCCTGGTTGGTCTTGGGCTCAAGTGATTCTCCTGCCTCAGCCCCTAGAGGAGCTGAGACTAAAGGCTTATGCTATTCTTTCATGTTTGGAAATTTGTACATGAAGGCCATCTGTGTACTTTGAAAACACATAATTTCATGTTTATATAATTTAGATTTGCATCAGTGTTATGCTGTGAACTCCATAAATCTGGCAGGAATGGCTAAGCCTGGCACTACAACATCTCCCCAGCATGCTGGGCAGAGCCAAGTTTGAAGTGTTGGGGGAACTCCTGAATGCTCAAGATGTCACTCTGTATCCAAATGTAACAACCCAGCTTTCTCAAGAACTTGAGGCCCACTACTCAAAACCCACTGAACACGTTTGCTGACCAATATGTTGCCCTACAAGTCCTCACCTGTTGCTTTGCAGACGCTTTAACTATGACCCACAGTATGAAACTCATTTTACCTTTCAACTAAGTATTCCTCAATGCTGTGAAAGCTAAGCGTGTTTCACACAACACTACATATTTTATTCTATTTGCCCTATGATTTTTGAGCATTAAGCTGACATCATAACTCCAGGGATGCAGGTGGGTGGGTCTGATCCACAGTTTATAAATATATAGATGACTAGTGAGGTGCAGGCTCTGCTCAGGCATCCTTAGTGATGCCCAGTAAGCTGGCAGAGTCAACAAGGCCTATGGGGGTGGGCAGTGGAACAGGAGGCTCTGGAGAGGTGAAGGAGCAGGCTGACTGAAGCAGCTCAGGACAGACTACACTGTGGTTCTTTCCTTTGACAGCCTGACAGGGTGTCTAGACAGAGTATTCCCCATGACAGGGAAATGAGGGGAATTACCTGTCTTCTGTTTGTGACAGGCCTTGGTGTGGCTTAACTGACCAGGGCGGAAGAAGATGGAGCTGAGGGCAGATGGGAAGGTGGCTTAAACCCGCTCTCCAGTGTTAGTGTCCCTGTGTGAGGAGCACTCCTCCATGACACTGCCTGTTCTTTCCCTGAGGTTGTCTCGGGGAAGGAAGGTGGGCAGAGGAGGCCCAACTGCTTCCACTCAGCTGATTCCATTAAGGCGGTTTTCACTGCAGATGACTCGGAGACCGGGGCTAAGCGGCCGCGGACCACCATCACGGCAAAGCAGCTGGAGACGCTAAAGAACGCGTACAAGAACTCCCCGAAGCCTGCCCGGCACGTGAGGGAGCAACTCTCCTCCGAGACAGGCCTGGACATGAGGGTGGTTCAGGTGAGACACCTGCACTAGTTTGTCCCTGAGGGATCTGGGCCTGTGGTAGGTCTGTGTTGGGAACATGAGTGACACCATTTGGTGAGTGGTGGCACTGAGTGGATAGGGAGCTAAGTTCATGGCCGCTGCTGTGGGGCATGAGGCTCAGGCAGAGACAGTGAGCACCCTGCTCTTTGTTCTGGCATATACCAAAGCTTCGGTCCATTTCCAACCTCCTGCCTTGAGGGTCCAGGCCTTCTGGTACCTCCTGAGTGTTATTCTTGGGGGTCTGGGGTCTCTGAGTAACTCCTGACTGTGTTCCCTGTGCTTTGTGGCAGGTTTGGTTTCAGAACAGAAGGGCCAAGGAGAAACGGCTGAAGAAGGATGCAGGGCGGCACCGCTGGGGCCAGTTCTACAAGAGCGTCAAGAGGAGCCGGGGAGGCAGCAAGCAGGAGAAAGAGAGCTCGGCAGAGGACTGTGGGGTTAGTGACAGTGAGCTGAGCTTCCGAGGTGAGCAGGGCTGGAGGGGTGAGGCCGAGGCCTTAGGCGAGGCCCTAGGGGACAGTGATCCTTGCCAGCAGGAGGGATCTTTCTGATGACCCCCTCCTGGGCACTTTCAGGAAAGGGTGGGAAGGGTATTAGTGGCCCTTCTAGAAGGGTGAGAATTAGAGAGCAAGAGGACGCTGTTGCTAAGATACAGAGGCTGGGGTCCCTGGGACCCAGCCTAGCCTTGTCCTGGTTCAAAGGCCTCCCTACTTTCCTGCTGCCAGAGGTGCCCTCACCAGTCCCGACAGCTGTGAACAGATGACTGTGTGCCAGTCTTTGCCCCAGCCCTCCTGCACTTCTCCCCTTTGCAGGGACACTGAGCTCCTCCCACGGTCCCCTAGAGTAAGCCGGTCCTCCAATCCTGGTGGCAGGAGGACATGCTCAACAGGCCTTTTCCTGGGAAATCAATAATGTGAGTGCATGATGGGGAACTGGCTGCGGTTCTGAACCCCTCCCCCCACCACTCACTCCATCCCGTCCTGTGCACACACGCTTTGCAGCATGCGCTACGTTCAAACCTGTGCATCAGCAAAATTGCAAATTACCCGCATGGGTGAATCCTCAGGTTGTTTGCAAACAACCGTGAACAACTGTTCTTGGTCGCTGAGCCCTCAGATACAGAAGATCTTTTTTGGGGGTGGCAGGGTGGGGAGAGTTCGAAACCTAATTTCTAGAGTAGCTCTGTCACAGTCCTCTGTTTTTCCCCTGAGCCTCAGTCTGTACATGGGGATCTCACATCCTTACCCATCTCAGAATTGTCATGGCCATCAGTGGAAACAGCCAGCCGTGAAGGTGCTCGGGGAAAGCCAAGCACACCTGTGTATATGACCATACATGGATGGCATGGCTGTTACCATAACAGCCTATCATAGGGACGGCAGGTACCAGGTGAAGAGCCAAGTCTCAGTCATCTTATGGTGGAGAAGTCAAGTCTTTACCTTCCTGCTCTCCTTGAATGACACACGCTCCCTCTTTTTTTTTTTTTTTAATGCTCATGAGTGGAATGTGGGGATCAGAGAGAGAGAGTGTCGAAGCCTAGTCACAAGTGGCCTTTTGTAGGTATCACTGTGTAAGCCCAGGTAGAAGTGGAAAAGGGAGACACAGGAACAAGTTACTTACCATGAGCACAGAGCCATGAAATCTCTGACCTCAACCCAGGGGTCTGCTGAGCCCAAACTCTTAGACCACAGTGCTTAGGACCCAGGGAGGGCCAAGGAGATTTGTGCCCTTCCTAGGCATCTCGGCAGGGTTGGAAAAACCGGCTAATCTCGTCTGAGCTGCTCAGAGCCACACCTGAACACACAGAAGCACCAAACCTTGTTTTGCGGCTCATTTCTCTTGGGTGCCAGTGGGTCTCTGGGTATAACATATTCTCTCTGGGTAACACACAAGCTTGTAATTCTTAAGACTAAACCAGCTCACCCCTAGTGGAGAGAGAGATTCTTTCAGCAAATTCCATTAGATCCCCTTAATGAAATTCTTCAAGAAACCAGAAGATCCATTTGCCTTAATCAAATCATTCTTTGTCCTCAGTAAGTAGGTTATTGGATATAGAAAGAAACTGAGTTCTTTCATATTGAACTCCATTTTCAGGTGGATCAGGATTTTTAATTTAATTTAATTTTTTATTTTTTATTTTTGTTTTCCCAAAGAAGGTTTTCCTTATAGCCCTGGCTGTCTTGGACATACTTTGTAGACCTGTAGACCAGGCTGGCTTTGAACTCACAGAGATCCACCTGCCTCTGCCTCCAGAGTGCTAGGATTAAAGGCTGGATCAGAATTTGTATACCGGCCTAAGAGTGGTTCCCAGCCACCTTTATCGTACAGGCCTGTTTCTCAACCAGCCCAACCAAGCACTTTCCTTGGTTTCAGAGTAAACCATATCAATAGTTTCCATTTGTGATATAGTGTGACCCACCAAACTCAGGCACGTTTATTCCTCAGTGTACCCAGGCTATCTATCTCACAGTTACTGTAGACCAACACACTCATCAGACACTTTCCAGCCCATGAGGCAGACCCTGGGTCTTAGGTACAGGCATTCCTTGTTCTCCCTTTGGTCTGGGTTGGTGTCTGGATAATAGGCTGACATGTCTGTGTCTGACCTGTGCTTGGCAGGGAGGCAGCTGTGCCCATGGGCATCCTTCCTGGTCATTGTATTGCTGGTTGTGAAAAGCAGGGACCACCATGAGTCTCGGCTGCTGACAATAAATCTCCGTTCTTTTGTCCACAGAGGATCAAATTCTCTCAGAGCTTGGCCACACCAATAGGATTTATGGCAACGTGGGGGACGTTTCGGGCGGACAGTTAATGAATGGGAACTTCTCCATGGATGGGACAGGACAATCCTATCAGGACTTGAGGGACGGGAGCCCCTATGGAATCCCCCAGTCTCCATCCTCCATATCGTCCTTGCCATCCCATGCTCCTTTGCTCAATGGGCTGGATTACACAGTGGACAATAATCTGGGCATCATTGCTCATGCAGGGCAGGGAGTAAGCCAGACGCTGAGAACCATGGCCGGGGGGCCCACCTCTGACCTCTCCACAGGAAGCAGTGTAGGCTATCCTGATTTTCCAACTAGCCCAGCCTCTTGGCTCGATGAAATGGACCATCCTCCTTTTTAGACTTTCCTCCCTACCTTCCGTGTCCTCCTGGCTTGAGAGGGTATCTTCAAGGATCAAAAGAGACTGGCTTCTTAAAGATCACAAGCACGCCAATATGAAATTTCCATTATTCTCAATGGAAGTCCTCCACCGCCGGGCCTAGAAGGCGGAGGCCACACTAGGACACTGATTTTAGGAGGTGACAGGAGAGCAGCCTCATCTCAAGCACAGCACAGGGGTGGACAGCCTAGAGCTATAGAGACGCTGGCTTGTTGGCTCCCTCCCCTCCTACCCTGCTTAGAGGCTTTGGCTGCTCAGTGCTTTGACAGCACAGGGTGGTGGTTGACAGGCCACCCTGGCCTTTGGGAGCTCTGCTGCAGCTGGTGCATCTCACACTTTGCTTCCTAAATCGCTGTTCTCACAGAACCAGGGTTCCTGAGGGAGTGACACCATGGCCCTTGAGAATAATAAGGTGGTTTCTGGACCACCTTGATTCCACCCTAATTTTCAAAATAAAGTAAGTTATTAAAGGCTAGTAAAAACACTGATGGCCACAGTTTGATATTTAAAAAAAGGCCCATCCTGTTCTGTCTGTTGCTGTGAAAATATGACTTTTTTCCTACCTGCAAGTGTGACCCAGACCCAGTCTGGGTTTCAAAAAAAATCACATCTATATTGTTGAACCGCTGATGGCAAGAGGTGGGCATCCACTGCAAGTGACTCTGGATCTTCACACACAGTCCACTAAGTCCCCCTGGTGCAGAGTGCCTTTTACTTTGCTTGTATCATTTCCTCCTCCAGGCAGGCTGAGGGCTACAAAGTGTTCAAAGCTAAGCCATGCAGAGACCACAATGACAATCAGTGACAACATTTGTGGATGCATTCGGATTCCAAACACATGGTCTGTCTAGCCACACTAGCGGGTGCTAGTCTTCCCCAACTTCCTTGGCTTCATGACAGGGTGGCGTGAACTCAGGGGAGCATCCATTGTACTCCAAAAGAG
The DNA here is from genome assembly GCF_903995435.1 of Acomys russatus. NCBI lineage: Eukaryota > Metazoa > Chordata > Mammalia > Rodentia > Muridae > Acomys > Acomys russatus. Next base: position 52,202,045 of record NC_067142.1, on the reverse strand, counting down.
TCGGTTTTGGTGGGTTTGTGAAGCTATTCTCCTCCCTTTAAACAAACGCTTCCTCTGTGGTACCAGCCGATTCAGTCGGAAGACAGTTTCTGTTGTTTCCAGCCATGCTTTTTTCCCCTTTTTCTTTCTTTCTTTTTTTTCTTTTTCTTTTCTTCTTCTTTTTCTTTTTCTTTTTTTCTTTTTTTTTTTTTTTGGCTTATCTTAATTTGGTTTGGAAGAACTGGGCTCTCTGGGTTGCTGCTGCCCATGTGCCATGTCACACAGACTCCAGTCCTGTGCCCAGAAAGCTCTGTGGGCAGCCCCAGTGCAGGGACCCTCTGCCTGCAAGGTGTGCAAGTTTGCAGTAGTACACAGCAGCTGCACCTCTGTGGCAGACACAACTGTGAGTGGTGGCAGCTCCCACTGGTGTGGTCCACGTCGGCCATCAGGAAGTGCTCGGTGTTCACTAAAATGGGAATTTAGCCAGCTGGAAATTTTTCCCACCCCCCCCCCCCCGCCCCGCTTCAGGAAACTGGTTTATTTCTTCTGGCCTCACATTCTTTTAAGCAAGACCTGAAGGGAAGGGAAAGATGAGTGAGAATTGCCCTTATTTTACGTGAAGTGATGAGAGCAAAGACCCAAGGACTTTTTTTTTTCTCCTGTCAGCCACTCAGCTATATTTTGATGATTCAGGTATGTGGTAGGGAGATGAGAGTAAGGAACACATTTCCTCTTTGGCTGCTGTCTTTTTTTGCAAGCCTCTTTCAAAGCTAAGTTGAGCTACTCTTCTTTGAAGAAATAGTTCTCTGAGCAGCTCTGTGGTAGTGTTTCGGTGGGCTCCAGCTGGCCTTGTTTTTGTTTGGAGAGTGCAAGCAGACCTCTTTCTTGGGACCTCATGTCTGTGGATGATGACGTTCACTGTCCGGTGCTATTGGACTCCCCCGGCAATGTGACAGATGCAGCAGGACATGTGATGGGAAGGAAATGGCAACCATGCCTGTGACAAGCCCCCTTCCAAAGTACCCTGTTCTCAGCAGACTGCCCATAACACACTGGAGCAAAGCCAGGCTGGGCAATCTAGGTGAGAGGCTGCCCAAGGGAGGCCACTGCCTCAGCTTGACTATTGGTCAGTGTCTCATGGGTTTGTAAAGGGTTTGAACATTCTGTGTAGCACCACTGAAGAGCGATTGAAGTTGACTGGTTTTTGGTCTTGTGAACGAGTTAACCAGACTTTCACCTCAGTAGTGGGAGAACAGGCTATTCTCACTCATACCAACATATGAGTATTTTGAAGATGTTGGTGGGCAGCGCAGAGAAGTCAGTTGAAGCTTGGATTTCTTTTGGGCCACTGAGCAGGAAGGGCTTTTAGGGGAGCACTGGGTAGGAGGCTATTGGACAGTCTTCAAGTTCTTGCTGTGCAGAGCCAGCTCCCTAGAGGGCAGCGCACTCTGGTGCCCATTTAGAAGCACAGCCACCTCAGGGCTCAGATTTTAAGTGGATCTCCCTGCAAGTTCTGTTCAAATTGCAGCTGGGCTGGTGTCCCAGTGGGCACTGTGCACCACGACTGTTCTTTGACTTGCCTGTGGTTCAAGATGGAGAACAAGATGCTTCCTTAGGAGAAGTCTACACTAGATACCAGGTGCCCTCTGGTAGCTCTTTCTTCCCTCCTTGTCTCGAGGCAAAGATGATTTCAAAACATGAAGTATGACCTTCTAGAGGCACTTAGACTATTTGGGCCCAGCTGTGGCTCTAAGAGAACACTTAGTTGACACCTGTGTTATTCCAGCAGACTTCTGAAGCCTGGAGCAAACTTAAAATTATGTTTAAAAAATTCCATTCCCAGCGGCAATTAGCATATGCAAGAATGGAAAGAATGGCTCTGGAAAAGTCTGTATTTGTGGGAAACCAAGAAAACTATGGAGGAAACATCAAACCCAAGAGGTGCTCTGACCAACTGGCAGAAGCTCTCGGTGATGGTCTGTGAACACAGGCACATTTCTCTCAGGCTTCTCTCTCTCTCTCTCTCTCTCTCTCTCTCTCTCTCTCTCTCATCTTGCCCCTTCTGCTAGCTACAATATAAGATGAACACTGGGGACCATACTGAGAAAATTGTTCCCTCAAATTAATAGTGAAACCACGGGGAAAGAACAAAAGTAAGATCCAGGAAAAGCACTGGGCAGTGTGGCCTGAAAGGTATCCTGTGCTGTTACAAAACCTAAAATCTAGTAAGATAATTGAGGGCTGTTAGCTCTTCTTTATTAAGCTCAATTTCCAAGAACGTGTTAAAAAAATCTGTAGAGCAAAAAAGCCAGTCCCGTGTCTGGCCTCCCACTGGTGGCTGAGGGGTCTCTTGGCAGGAAGGGCTCAGGGCTTCTGAGCCAGGTATGATAGTCCACATCGTGAATGCCCACACAGCCCCTCCCATGCCCTAGTACTGACACCTTAGCTCCAACCCCGGAATGAAGACCACACCTCCTCAGCCAGCAGGGTCTGGAGGCTCATTTTTAAACGGTGCACTTTAAAAATTGGAAACGGTGAGATGAAGAAAAATTCAATTAAGCGGAAATGAGTTTTGTTTTATTGCCTGCTGCTAAAGGGCTCTGGGCATGCTGAAAGCTAAATAAAAGCACATCACTGGCTCTCTCTTTCTTGGATTGGTCAAGTGCCCTCCCCCCTCCATCCTTCCCCTCTCCCCTACTTATTTTTTTCCTTTTTTTTTTTTTTTTTTGCAGTAGTTGCTCCAAGTGCTCTAACAGTGACTGGAGCCAAAAAGAGAGAGCCCAGCGAAGCCATCCCATTCCCTCTCTGCTTGGTAGGCCCACACTAAAAGCACAGATTCATGCTGCTAGCTCTGGTGAGGAGACAGCTGCAGGTTTGGGAGGGGCATCCAAGCGTTCTTCGCTTAGTGAGGCAGAGTACAGGTGGACAGGGCGAGGCCACCTCTACTCCCACCTGTTGCCACCTACAGGCAGGGATTACTCGGGAGTTTCCTGTGTGAGGACTGTGTTTGGCCCAACACAGGTCCAAGGCAGCAGGACTCCGGATGCTGCTCTGAGCTCACACTTAGACCTCAAAGTCCCAGATCTCCTAAGCTTTGGGTCGTTGCCCCTATCCTTCATGGTGTAAATTTTGTACAGTTAAAAAGAAATGAAGTTGCGTTTCCTGGAAAAAGAAAAGGACCCCCCCCCCCCCCGTGGCCATGTAACTCTGGAGAGCTGGTATGTCTGTTTGTCTATGCCTCCTGTGTGCTGGCATGAGATGTGTATGGTAAAACTGTAAAATAAAGACGGAAATTCTTTAGAAGCCGATGTGTCTTGCTTTTGGCGGGGGGGGGGGGGGGGGGGAGCGGCGTTTGAGACAGGGTTTCTCTGTGTAGTCTTGGCTGTCCTGGACTCACTTTGTAGACCAGGCTGGCCTTGAACTCACAGCGATCCACCAGCCTCTGCCTTCCGAGTGCTGGGATTAAAGGGGTGTCTTGTTTTTTATTTGGTCCTCTGGAGAGCCTCTCTTTGGACACAGGCAGCATAACAAGCTGAGCTGATGCAGGAGCCAGGCATAGCCACAAGGAAACCCAAAACACAACTCTGAACCTGCTCCAACTATGGCACCAGCCAAGGACAATGCACGCAGTAAACCTTGAACCTCTACCCAGATCTAGCCAATGGACAGAAAGTTCTCCACAGTTGAGTGGAGAGTGGAGTCTGACTTTCACACGAACTCTGGTGCCCCATATTTGACCACGTCCCCTGGATGGGGAGACCTGGTGGCTCTCAGAGGAAGGATAGCAGGCTACCAAGAAGAGACTTGATACCCTATGAGCATATACAGGGAGAGGAGGTCCCCCTCAGTCACAGTCATAGGGGAGGGGAGTAAGGGGAAAATGGGAGGGAGGGAGGAATGGGAGGATACAAGGGATGGGATAACAACTGAAATGTAATATGAATAAATTAATAAAATAGATTAAAAAAAGAAAAAATTAAAAAAATTTACTTACAGCTGTGAAATACCATGAACTGCCAGGCGGGCCTCACCGAGCCCCAGGGACCCTCCTGTCTCCAAGTCTGCCCCAGCTTGTGGCCAGCTCAGCTTCACAATGGGTGCTGGGGATCCAAGCTCAGGCCCTCATATTTGCACAGCAGGTGCTTGCACTCACTGAGCCAGCGCCCCAGTCCCCTTTTCAAGCAGCAATTTCCTGGGGCACACTCCTCTGCCCCTAGATTTTGGGAACAGGAAAAACAAAACAAAACATGTACTGACCACATAATTAGTAATGACTGGCTGTCCTTTGTTTTTGTAGTCTTTCACACGTAGACTCTCTCCTTTATAAAGCAGATGTCTACATTCGGGCCAGAGGAGACAGGAGGGCAGAGACCATCAGCAGAGCGTTCAGGGCTCTTAGACAAGTGTTTTCCAGGGAAATTTCCATTCAGGGCTTTTTCTTTTCCCTCTGCAGGGGACATATAAAGTGTAAGCTGAGCCAGAATGAAGAGAGCAATTACCTTCCTACTAAACAAAACAACAACAATAACACTCCAAAACCCGAGGGGTTGGAGAGATGGCTCAGAATTTGGTTCCTAGCACCCATCATCAGGTGGCTCCCGAGCAGCTCTGACTCCAGCTCCTGGGAATCGCTACCCTCTTCTGACTGTGTAGGCACCAGCACTCATGTGTACATATCTACATAGAGACATAAACTTATACAACAGTACAATAATCTTTCAAAACAAAAAGCCTCCAAGACACTGAGTATTTCTTTAGGGTTGGGCTCTCTTGGAACGATGTCTTTCCCTAGTGATCACTTCTGCTGCTTGAAGAAACAGGCATCCGCACTATCCAGGACAGTAGCTACAGAGCACACATGGTTACTAATGTTTAAACTGATTAATATGACATGAAACTGAAAGTTCTCACCTTTGTCACATCTCAAATGCCCAATAGCTACTGTGGCTAGTGGCTACTGTATTAGGACAACGTATATATGAACATTTCTCCTATTGCAGAAGTGGCCCCCTGGCTGGTGCTAATAAAGTCTGGTAAGGAGGACTGAATGGGCAGAGAAACCTCACTTGTCACATGGCTAGCCACTAGCCACCCTGGAATACCTGGAGCTGCATAACATGGAACCTCTGCCATCCTTTGTGTACTCTCTCTCTCCTTGCCTCTTTCCTGGATACACGCTTGCTATTTAAAGCACCACATTCAATGACCCGCTTCAGGTCCAATTAGGAGGCTAGACCGTGGGCCTGAGGTCTCTAATGCTGCCACTGGGTCTTGATCAAAGTCGTAGGCACACATTGTGCCCCATGTCTGCTATCAAGGAGATTTGTCCTTTGCCAAACTCATCACCTGGGGTTGGTATTTTATTAGGCAGGGATGGCAAAAGGCCTTGCTGGGTTATATATCAAAGAAAGGAAGAAAAGATGAAGGCATCAACTGGGTGTCCCCCACCCCCACCAGTCCCTTGGTTGTTTTTTAGGGGAAAGCACAGCACTCCATGAAAGGTTCTGTGGCTTCCTGGCTGGTGTCTTACCTAAGTATTCCTGAAACGCTCACCCTGGGGCTGAGAGGGACAGCCTGCCAGCCCCTCTTAGATGGTCTCATTTGTCTTCTATCCTGGCCCCTTGTGACCAGCCTGTGAGTTTTTGCTTGTCCTTAGTACAGTTTGCTGACAACCCGTGGGGCCATTTCCACTCTGCTGTATTGTACGAAGCTCCCACTACTATGCTAGCCTTCTGGGATTGCTGAAGGAGAGAGGAGGTCCTCGTCCCTTCCACCCTGTTCTGGGTTTTTTCCTTAAGAAGTCTGATCTTGCTTCTGGTTACAGCTTTCCAAGAGGGAAGCTGCTTAAATAATAAAAGGAGTTTTTTGTTTGTTTAATTTAATAGAATCAGGCGCGGTGGCACACGCCTTTAATGTCAGCACTTGAGAGGCAGAGAGGTAAGGGGATTTCTGTGAGTTCCAGGCCAGCCAGGGCTACATAGTGAGACCCTGTCTCAGAAAACTAATAAAAATAAACAACGACGACAACAACAACAACAACAACAACATTAAAAAGGGTACAGATAAGAAACCACAGACCAGAAAGCATTAAAGAAGACCCGCTGGACTTGGAGGAGGGCTCAGTTGGTAAGCAGCTTGCCTTGCTTCAGTCCTGGCACTCAAGTGGAAAGCATACAAAATGGTGGTAGTGGTGGATGCTTACAAGCCCAGTACTCAAGAGGTAGAGGCAAGTGGATCCCCAGGGCTCACCATTCAACCAGCCCAACCCAAAAACCTTAAAAACAGGAACAAAATGGGCAGCTTCTGAGGAACAACAGGAGGCTGACTGCTGGCCTCCACTTGCACACACACAAACACGCGTGTGCACCTACCCATACACATGGATACAGGCACGCACCCCGACTCACGCATGCACACAATGTGCCCCTCTGAGGAGTGCAAGTAGAAGGTTAACCATCACTGTCCCCACTGCTTTCCTAGCTAGCCGTCTTTCCTCTTGGGCCTGTGAGTCTACTGAGACAGAATTACAACAGGATAAAGAGAGTCAAGGCCATGCTGTGAATTCTAGCCAATTGCCAAGCTATAGGTCAAACCAAAGGAGAGATGGTCCTCAGTAGAGCTGAGTGTATTCCCTTTGGATGCCTGAGATGTGATGGTACATGCCTGTGATCCTAGTACAAGAGTTCAAGGGCATCCTCAGCTACAGAGTGAGTTCAAGGCCAACCCCGGGCTACATGAAATCCTGTCACAAACATGCAACAATCCCTTCAAATTCCACATATACACAAAATGTCCCTCACACACTAAAGGGAAAACTGATCCCTTTTACCACACTTCCTTAGGACCCCATTGTCATTCAGAGTCCCCAGGTGCTTTTTCCACAGGGAGGCTCTGGGGTGCAAACTAGAGAAAGCTGGGAGGGAGGGCCAGGGAAAAGCTGCTTGTAAAATGGGCCATCGTTAGGAAACACAGTCTTCCTTCCAAAAGGAGTTATGAAAACAAGCTGTCCAAACTTAAGTGTCTTTTAAGCAATCAGCATCTGGCCTGGGAACGGTTTTTTTCAGAGAAAGCAGGGCCGGGCTCCCAATGAAGCATTTGTTTCTTTATGACATCTTCATTTTTCTTTTCTTTTTTTCCAATGTGACTTCAAGGTTTCCTGTCCTGAGAATGATTTTTTTTTTTCCTTTGCTCATCTCCTCAAATACAAAGGTTGAATTCAGATACACACGAACTGGCATATTATTTTATAATTAAACTTAACAAGTCCTAGGCTGTACCTGAAAGGCAGGAGGCACAGTCTCAAAACAATGTGGTCAAGGGACTCTTAGGAGATACATGGCTTCCAAGTCGCGGCTGGCACAGTGGTGTGGCCAAGGCTCACAAGGCCAGGAGGCTGAGCTCTTTCCAAAGGAATACATGTATTTATTATGTACGTGTGTGAGCACACATGCTGCAGTGCACATGTAGAGGTCAGAGGTCAGATGTCAGATGTCAGAGGACAACTTGCCAAGTTGGTTCTCTCCTTCCACTATATGGGTCCCAAGGGTTAAGCTCACATTGGCAGCCTTGGTCAAGGGCATTAACTGGCGAGCTTCCTGCTGTTGTTGTTGTTGTTATTATTAAAGATCTGTCTTCCTCTTGCTAGGCAAACCTGGACCAGCATCTTTTGTGGTTGGGAGGGGCTTGGGGATCTGTGAAAGGCCGGGGAACTGCTCAATAGAAGACAAAATACAGACTGAAAAGAGTGGTCTTGGCAGACCCCTTCCAGTTGGAAATAAGCAGTTTTTTCTTTAAGCCATTAAAATGGTAAATAGGTTTTTAACAGATGGCTCTTCCATAGCAATGGAAAGCACAGGCAAGGACTCGGGGGTGAAATCTCATATTTTAGCCACCTGGGACTAGTTTATTACTGCAGAAAAAACAAACATCCATAGAGTTGACAGCCCCCTCTTCTCTCAAGTGGAGTCCTTGAAGTTGTCTGCTCACTGGCCAGCTGAGGGGAATTAAGGTTACATTTTCGACACCTGTCAACTGCAAGGCTTAAAGCTCACCCAGGCTGGAGGCATATGATAACCAAGAAACTCTATTACTGGTGGGCTGGGACTTTTATACTCAATATGTGTGCTGGCTTTTTCCTTTTTTTAAAAAAAAAATCATTTTAACATTTAATGCTCCTCAATTAAAGTGATTTCCTGGAGTGGATGCCAAGCTTCGTTTAGAATGCGCATTAACCACTTTCTGTATCGGTAGTTAAAGGCACTGAGGGATTTAAACAGCAATCCACAAGTCTGTTCAGTCAAGGTTTGGCGGAATAAAGCAGATTATAAACAATAATATATGTCTTTCTCTTCTTTTTCTGGAAGGATTCCAAACTCACAAACAGGGCTAAAGTGCTATAAACATATCCAGGACTAAGCTTTGGGCTCCACAAATGTACTCCATGAAAGCCACGGCACTGGAGTGCCACTTTTTATCCCGTGTGCGTGTACTTTGAAAGAGCTTTTTATTATACAAAGTGTCCATCAACTGAACTTACCTTCTAAATATTAAAATAGAAGCCAGGGTTGCCACACAGTGAGAGAGAAAAAAATAAATCCTGGCTGGAGTGGGGATGACTGTCGCCGCTGCCGGGGGCAGCCCACTGAGTGTCTGCCTCTGTGGTCCCACAGGCTCAGCCTCTGCATTCAAGAGAGAAACTCAGACCAAATGCACACTGTAGGGCAGCCTTGCCTGCTTTCACCTTGTTGCTGTTCAGTTGGTTGGTTTTATTGAGACAGGATCTTGCACCATTGCTCCGCCTGGCCTTGAATATCTTGCAACTGCATCCCAAATGCAGAGACCATAGGTGCACACCACCACGCAGTTTCTAGCTGCTCGGTGCCTTTGATCGCTAACTCAGCCATTCCTTTTAAGAAAATCAGGCAAGACGATTCTGGCCTGTATACAAAGCAGCGCGCAGCCTGTGAACATTCTGCCCAGGTCTTTAGGGCCAGGAAGCTAAGTACTGGTGGAGGAAGGAATGCTGCCCTGAAGTGACTCAGCACATGCACCCCAAAATGTCAAATAATGACCCGACTGTGACTGTGCCAAGAGGATGACATAACACAGTAAAGAAAAGTTTGAAGAATTCATGTATAAAGTGACTGACTCACACTAGGCTGATGTGCATTCTGCAGCGGAGGGAGGTACATACCAAGGATATTTTTAGGGGCTCTGGCTACAGATTAGACTACACAGCTTTTCCTGTTCTGGCTTCAGTGGAAGGCCAACCAATGTATGACTGCTTGGTGTCTAACACATGCTAACTGATAAGTATGAGAAGTGACGATTCCCTCGAGTGATGATCTCTATGCTTTGCACCAAAACCTCTTTGGGGGAGAACTGTGAAAGGCAACAAAACCACAGACGGATGCTTGACCAAGGCAAAGCTCAATAGTGTCACCGTACTTCTAAAGTCATATGAAGGAATCTCTGTTTTCTAATGAGAGAGCCCAGTGGATGGATACAAACTCAACGGAGACACCTGATAACGCAACATTTGAATTGGCTGTTTTGCTTATTCTGAAAATATGACTCAGGGAAAACATTTGGATTTGGTACCAAAGGTCTTGAAAATCCCCTGGATTCCACGGAAATAAGATTCATGTACAATGTATATATTATATATCATGAAGCTCACATTAAAATGGGTCTTTCACTCCTCCTAGTTTCTGTCCTTGGACAATATTTCAGTTCTGAGTTTCAATTTCCTTAATTTGTAGACTAGAGAAAATGGCAATTATTTTTATCTTTACAATTATTCTTAGGTTAAATTAAAGTTCCCAAGGATAAACCATGCATAGAATGGTAACTGTGGCTGGTCCACTGAAGTTGATAGCACTGATGGTAAGACATGTTACCTTACACATCACTTAAAATGAGACAACTGAGTCCTGTGAGTCACTTTGCTGTTGCTTCGCTGTTGTGGGGAACATCTGACAGTGTGAGGGCATGTCCGTCATGTGGGACACATGGCAGGAGCGTGGGATGGCACTCTGCATCGCAGAGGTGGAGGAAACCCAGAACGTGGGCAGGCTATGGCCCTCAAGGCTGCCCCTGCTGCCCTATGCCTACCAGGGAAGCCCCAAGCCCAAAATGTCCCAGACTCCCAGGGCAGCACTGCCAGCTGGGACCAGGCATTAAACACACAAGTCCAGGGGCCACATTTCAGACTCAAACCATCATAAAAGGCATCTCCACCGCTGCCTGTAAGATGTCCGACTCCGGAAATGTTAATGTGAAAATTTTGTCCCTTACACCAGATCTAGCATCTCAATTACTATGAAAACATTTGGCCGAAGTCAACCGAGGAACCAGAATTTGAAGTTTAGTAATAAATATTTAAACTTAATATTTTTTCATTATGAAATCAAATCTGGTAAGTACACATTTATTTAGTGGTAAGCATTTATAAAACAATTTTTTAGGGGCTCAAAGTTTGATAATAACCTTTGTGTTTCAACTTAAAAAAAAAAAACCCCAAACATTTGAAAGTCTTCATGTTAAATTGGTGCATATATTTTCTTCTACAACAGCTAGCTGCCGCAGTCACATATTTGCTCATTATTCTTGGAGATGATGTACATAGAATAATAACCTACAGCCAAGTAGTTAACCCTGACAGGAAGCTATGAAATACTTATTTAACAGGAGGGGCCACTGGATTATAGGAACCTTTTAACTGGAGACTGCTGAAACATTAAAACCAGAGAGAACAGACACACTTCCAGAGACTATGTCTCAGCGGTTCTCCTACCTGACCAGCAGGGACAGGGATGGGGGGGAGGCGGGGAGATGGGGACTGGGTGTGGGGGAAGATGGGGGCAGGGTGGGAGGGGGGAACACAGCAGCTTGGTACAGCTGGCTGACTCCTTGCTCTTCAACATTAGAGAGAAATATTGTAGATTTAGTTAGTTTCTGATGATTCGTGATTTTCTAGACTTGTCTAGATAGATTAGGCAGGATCCTGAGATGCACTAATTCTAACATCAGGCTGATGTGAAGCTGGGTGCCGCTGGGCTGGATGGTCAGAAGGTTTGCGAAGTGTCTGCGGCTTGAATGGAGAGCTGGGAAACAGCGAGCTGCTTACGTGGCTTTGAGGTCTAATTCAGTAGCTGCGGCTCTATCACCACCTCTGGGACCTTGGGCGAATTAACCTGCCTGTGTCTTTCACTCATCCTCACAGTGCCCTACTAGCACTAACCCTACTCTATAAGGCTGCTGGGCAGTGACAACAGGTTAAATAATGCCCACGAAATCATTCAGAAAAGTAAGGAAGTTAATTCAGAGCCCAACTTCTTCGCTAGTGCATCTTCCTGGTGTGGTAGTCACGGTGGACATGGACAGTAGGATGCACTATGGCTGGGATCTTGGCCAGTGATTTAGAAAAAAAATTAAGCAAACAAAATCAGATTGATTGGGGCTGGACTGCTAGCCTGGTGACAAACATTAGCAAATACAAGGTCCTGGCTTTGGGCCTCAGCACCCACACCACCACCATCACAGCCAAGCCCCCTACTGCCCAGTTCTTTCAAAGAGGCACAGGCACAGGGGGGAGTTGGTGGTAGAGGCACTTGAAACTATGAAAACTGGGCAGCCAACCAAACGCTCTTCTTCTGTTCTAGGAACCAGAAACTAATGGCTTCAGTGGATGGGCGTTAGGAGAGCGTAAAGCTCTCAGAATTCCGTTCCAAGTACAGAACTGTCCCAAAACAGGAGGTTACAGCTTTTCAGAAGCCAGGTTCGGAAGCTCCAGTGAGTCAGACGCTTTTCCTTCTCTTTCATATTTGTTGACATGATTTTCTTTCTATACCTCATTTTTCACCAGCGTGCACCAAAACTACTGTGACTGCATGGAGACTAATGCAGAGGCAATCAGGGCCTCTTAGATCAGTCGCTAGAGGACAAAGCAAATGACAACCATGAATAAATATTAAATACAGAAAGTCAGCGGTGGTGTTCTGATCGCAGTATCTTCAGAAATAAGGCGAAGCATGCTCAGGCGTAGGCACACATCTATGAAGGTGGCATTCAGGATGACAAGTTAAAAAGAAACACAGAATTGCGAATGCAGTCCGAATAGAAACGTAGTAGCATAGTCTAGAAACTATGGTGATGTAACAAGGGTGTCTAGTCACAACTACTTTACAAGTCCTTCTGCCAGCCAGCTTTTAATAATCATTTTTAAAATGCTAATATGCATTGGGACTATTAAATTAGAGAGCTGAAAGCAAGAATGAGATAAAATAAACTCTAACAAGTAAACAACAACAAAAAACAAACAACAACAACAAAACAAACCAAAACCAAACCAAACCGAACAAACAAACAAAAATTGCTGGCTATCTTAAAGTGCTTGTTGAGGTATAAGCAAAAGTGAATCTCCTGAGAGAAGGGGCTTTCTGTGGTGCTCACTAATAAGCAGCTGCCTCGCACAGGCCTTACAGGGAGCTAAGGTAGCTATTGGTTTTATTTAGCTTGCTGGACTACATGAAAACACAGTCACCATGTATCAGGAAGACGCTGTCTGCTGTCTGCTCCAGGACGCTGTTCTTTGTTGATGAACTTTGTAATGAACTCAGGATCTGACTGGTATGTGATGTGCTGGCACAGTTCAATAATTTAAAGGGAGTGAACTAAACCATGACTCAGTGTTCTCTGACTTTTCTGCATGAAATCTATGTAGAAGACCCAGGAAAACGATCCAAAGATTACTAGGTGATAGTAAGGTTTTTGAAAATTCAGAGATTGGGAACAAAAGAATAGAGGTTTTGGAAATTAATTTTAGAATTCACTGGACTTGAAAATATTAAATTGATAATGATAGTCCCCGTCCCCCTTTTAAATTGAGACAAGGTCTTGGATGTAACTCAGGCTTGCTTTGCACTTGCCGTCCCTCCTCCACCTCCCCAGTGTGGAGGTTATGGGTCCCACCACACTCAGACTTACTGATAACTGTTTCCACTCATAGTCTTGGATATAAAATTAAGATCTTAAGCTGGGCGTGGTGGCGCATACCTGTAATCCCAGCACTTTGGGAGGCAGAGGCAGGTGGATCGCTGTGACTTCGAGGCCAGCCTGGTCTACAAAGCAAGTCCAGAACAGCCAGGACTACACAGAGAAACTTGTCTGAAAACAATAACAAAATAACCACTGCACCCAATTAAGATCTTTAACATAAAATAAACAAGTCATATCTTTTGCTCAAAAAACCATATAGTTCTAAATGCTGAGCTCAACAGCAAGAAAAGCCAGATGGAGAGAGAAGGCCCTGGGTCCCTTCTTGCTTCGACAACTGCTCGAACGTGACTAAATGAATGAATAACTCGATTTGTTAATCTCTTTAAGATGAACAAAATAATGCTAACGAAAGACCACACACAGTGTCTTGGTCACATTTACTGTAACCAACGTGCAATATTTTTCAAATACATTGATGAAAGTGGACCACAGAAGACTTAGGATAAGGTAGGCTGCAGCACAGCGAGGACTGTGGAAAAGAACAAAGAATAGAGACTTACACTAACCCTTCAGTATGCACCAATGTGTGTATCATTTCCACAGGAAATTAAGAGATAATTTCAAAAATGATTAGTCTTGGTGAACAGGTTGGCTTTGCATCTCATGTATGAAGGTCAGCTGTAAGAGCCATAAAACAAGCAGTGTTCATACGTTGTGGAGGGGCTTGCTCCAGGATAGGCTAGCCCAGGCTAACAAAAACTGTATGTGCCACTGTGAGCTCCACTAAGCAAGGTACTTCCTATTTTAACAGTCTTACCTGTTGGAGAATTCTCTTACTGGCTACGTTTGCCCTGCCATTAATTTCTTCTTTCATTTCTCCTTCTATTTATTTTTCTTATATATTAAGAATGTCAAGGGATTCCCTGGGTGAAGTTCTCGAGGTTTAAAAGGGAAAGTGTGGGGAGGCAGGCTCAGTAACAGAGCACTTGTTCATCTCTGACATAAAAAGCGTGGCACACATGCCTACCTATTATGCTTCTCATGCAAAACAGATGCTCTTTTGGAAATATCCCCACAGTAACACATCAGGGGCAAGTGAACAGCCTAGCAGGTAGCAGGCCAGGTCTGAGTTGTCTTTTTAGATTACTGCTGCAAAGGACATTATGGCTAATTAAGAGTCCTGAGGGAACTTCTGTTCCTGCTCTGTGCTTACGAAATCCTGATCTAATCGATGCAGCTGGAGAAGCTGTGTCTCAACCCTCAAGTGATGCTGCTGAGCTCGACCTGCAATGCTAAAGGGTTTGAGCTTTTCAGTACCGACTGCTGACCAGACTCCACAGCCCCAGGGACAACGCTCCGCCTTCTCCTTCTCTCGCTTTCTTAACGCCTTCCTCTTCCTTATAATCTCAAGCCTGTCTTTACACAACACACATCTTACCTAGCTATTCAGATTAGCTGTGAAAATGCTACAAGATCATTTCTCTCTGCCTTCTAGGATTTCACAAAACTTCCCTAATTGTCAGTGTAGTGCTGCTTGGCACATTTTGCGTCTGTAGAGTGTGTGTGTGTGTGTGTGTGTGTGTGTGTGTGAGTGAGAGAGAGAGAGAGAGAGAGAGAGAGAGAGAGAGAGAGAGAGAGAGAGAGAGAGAGCAGCCATGTTTAATATTGTGAAATATGATCTGTCTGCTCCGCTCCCCACCTTCTAGAGCAGTGATAAATTTCAGAGCATGCTCGGCAGAATTGGATTATATTATGCACAGTACACGCGTTCACCCCCAGGACTGTACCCCCAGCATGTATGCATGGAGAATGAATTGCTGAGACGTCAGTATCCCAGTCCCTCAGAACTGATTTTATTAGCCAATGCATACCAAAGATGGGTGGTAAAAGAAGTATTATTTTGCAGTTCCTTTCATCCCTGAAGTCCTATTCTGCCAGAATGTGCCTTTCCAGTCTTTGGATCAAGCCTTGCTTGCGCTGTGCCGCTGCAGTACCAGGGAAACCGCTTTGCAGCCCGTCACCTCCTCTGGCAGACAGCCGTCTTGGTCTCGGAGAGTGGGGTCAGCGCCAGACTGGAGCAGCAGCTCCACAATGTCCAAAAACTCACAGGCAGCAGCTGCAAGGGAAATGGACAGTTAACCGAGCGACAGGGAAAGCACTCCTTTGCGGCAGCAATGGCAAGGGTGGGCAGTAAGGAGTCCTGAACAGTAAGCACCCGATGGCGGCTGCAGGATGATCACACCTTGCAGCCAGAACAGGTCTTAAGAAGTCAGATCTTTTTCCTTGCATAGAAACACACATTTTATTTGTAAAATTGTGAGACTTGTGTCCCTATTTGCAAGGATGGAATAACAGCAAAGAGCAAAAGACACCGTGGTTTTATGTTGATCTACATTTTCAAATAAGGGTAAGTGTGTAACCCATGTCAAAAGGCTAAATGTACTACATTAAAGAAAACATTTTGTTTTTTCTTTGAAGAGGTAATACACACACACACACACACACACACACAATTGAATATTTATATTCAATATATATAATTGAATTTAAATAGGAAAAAACTGGTCTAGTAATTAGATCATCACTATGTGAAATTTTGTATGTGGGTTTGTATGCACACATGTGTGTGTGTGCAGGTGTGCTCAGGTATGTGTGAGTGTGTGAAGGTCAGAGGACATCGTCAAGTGTACTCCTCCACTGCTCCCCACAGGGTCTCTTGCTGAACCTGGAGCTGGCAGGCCAGCAAGTTCCTGGTATCCTGCCTCCATCTTGAAGAACTGGGGTTAAAGATGTGCAGCCTGGCTTTTATGTGTGCGTGATGGGGCTCTGGACTCATTTCCTTGTCTACATGCAGCAAGTATTTTACCCACTGAGCCATTTCCCAGGCCCTAAAATCTTAAGGTGTCACTAAGTCTAAGGTACAGGAGAGGAAATGAAGGTGGCACTGTTACCGCCCCAGGACAGACAAACAGATCAAAGGGTTAGAGCAGAAGGGTGTCTATTCTGCACATGTACAGAAGTCAGATTTATCACAAAGCCGGTATTACAAGGGAGGAAACAAAGCTCTAACAATTAGATGGGGCTGAGATGACTGAGTCGAAGGCAAAAGCAGGAATTTTACACAAAATGAAGCATAAACAACAATAAACACACAAAAGGTGAGTAGTCACTCACAGGACAAAGAATCAAAACAAAGACAAGTGGTGATGCTGGGCAGAGGAGGCCTGTGCAGGAAAGCACCTCAGTCTCCTGAGAGTGCACTCTGAACAATAACCTGCCACTACAGGCTACCCTAGACACACACATCCCTCCAATGAAGGATCTGCTTCCAGTCATAGTCTATAGAGATTTCTGCAAGCAGTCTCTAATTTATTGGTTTAAAGTTGTTCATGTTTCCTTGTTTGCTTTATAATATAATGCAACACATGGGTCAGTGTCTCCATTTCATTCTTAAAATTAGGAGTTTGCCTTTTTTTTTGCACATATATGTTGGTGTATATGAATGTAAGTGTGTGGATACATGTGCACATGCACATACATGTAGAGGTCAGGGAGGACACTAGTGTCTCACTGAGCCTGGAGCTTGCTGAGTCAACATGTCTGACTGGTTAGCAAAGCCCAGGAAGCACCACTAGTTTCTGCCTCACCAGCAACCACTACAGGAGCGAGCCACTGTGCCAGACTTACGTGGGTGCTGGGGAGAGGGCTCACCTCCATGCTTTCAGGAAACGCCTTTGCCGTCTGAGCCACTGCCTCAACTCCATCAATTTCTTTTTATTTATAAGTTATTCAGAATTATGTTAAAATTTCAAATAGTTGGGTGTTTTCCAGCATATGTCTGTTATTGATTTCTAACTTAGTTCTGTGGTGTCAGATGACAAAATTTTTGTGCACATGTGCATGTGTGTGTGTATGGGTGTGTGTGTGTGTGTGTGTGTGTGTGTGTGTGTGTGTGTGTGTTTCTAACAGGCCCAGATCACAGTCTAGCTTATGGAACATCATGAGTGGGAAGTGTATATTGCTGGTTAGGTGACTGTTCTGCAGATGTCAACTAAATGAAACTGTTAGAAATGCTGTTCTGGTCATCCGTGTCCTTACTGAATTGTCCAGTTACTCTATCACTTATTTGACAAACGTCGTCTTCCTCTTGCTGTGCTTTGTCTCATGTTTTGAGTGAATGCAGAGAACTTGGAAGGAGGGCAACAGAGGCTGGAGCCACCCGATGTATATCCAGAAATGGGCATGCTCCTTTCGTCAGGCCAGTAGCATGGGTTTTGGGCAAATTAGTAATTGAGTTGGGTCTGGCTTTGCTACTGCCACAAATAACTCAGTGCACTGTCTGGGTAGCGGATAGTTTCTTCTCAATTTCCCTCCGCCCTCAGCTGTAGCACTCTATGCATGTCTCAACCACAGAAGGAGCCTCTGTCGGTTCTGACCTCTCACCTCTCCTCATGCAGCAGACGGCCACTGCTTATGACTTAGGTTGAGGCTTACTGTGGGGTGAGATGGGAGCGCTTTGTCCTTTTGAGGTCATTGCGATCCTCAGTTGGCTCTCAGGGATGATGTTCTCCACACTTCCCCCAATCTTCAAGCCATGTGCGTGCGCGTCTGTGAGCGCGCTCACTGACCTGCTCTATTGGTATTCATAATTAAAGACCCTGACTGTCTTCACGCTCAGGCAGGCATTTCCAGCTTAGAGCATTTCAGTTTTATGTTGTGAAGTAAGCAAGAGCTGTTGAGTAAAAGCCAAGCTCTGGTGGGCTATAAACTGACATGGCTCCAGCATCTCTTATATTTTTGGTTGTGAGCCTGGCCTTTTCACAGATGAAGCATCTCCCCAGCCTTCTGATGTCTTTTTACATTCCCTATCCTGATGTCCTTAGTCATCAAACTCTTGTCCATAACCAGAGAGAACCTGGTTCTAAGAGAACCGAAGTTGAGGAGGGGCATTTTCTGAGCTAGAGCAAGGCTGTCTGGGAACCCTACCTCTGCCTTCAGTGGAGGGGGGGGGGTCCCTTGTACGTGAAAGTAGCACTTGATGAATGAATAGATGGAGAATAGGAGAAAAGGTAAAGAGAAGCAAGAATTGTCTGTCCCAATCCTAGAGAAGCTGCTGACTGGTGATGTATTTAAGTATGTGGTAGACCCTGAGACTACATCAATAGCAGGGAAGGCGGAGACAGCACTGTCTTTGCCAAGGCCTGAGATCAAAACAAGTGTTTAAAATTAGATTCTTTCCTTCAGAGTCCCCCCTCACCGTTGTTTTGTGATGCTGGGTCTTATGTACTGCAAGCATGTACTCTACCACTCAGCCATATGTCCAGGCCATCGACTGACACTGAGGATTTAAAATTGCAGCCTCAAATAATCTCAATCAACATTTCAACCCTAAATTTCTGGAGTTTAACCATGATTAACTATCTACCCATTCAGACTGAAATGTGTAGAGACTCATAAAACAGAAGAAGTTAAAGGCACACTGCCTGGGTCAAGTAGCTGTGAGGACATATTTCCTGACAAGAACCACCCATGGAACACCCACTTTCTAAACAATAAGTACGCAGAGTTAGTTCACCACCTTGACCTCCTGTGAGGTGCACTTGCTTAGCTTTTAAAGTGGGACTTTTGTATCAGTGTCATTAGAAACTACATATATGAACCTGCAGTTCAGGACAGCCAGCACGATCTGACACTTAGCTCCTCTAACCCAACACTTGATCAGGGCAACGGGGCTGAGCAGACGTCTGCTGAGGATGTAGAATGTGACCTCCTAGGCAAAGGGCCACGAGTAAGCTGTGCAGCAGTGCAGTGGGGGCATAACCTCAGGATTCAAACCCAGGAGCAGAGTTGGAAGAATTTAATTCCATAACTTGTTGACTATAGCCACCCAACTAAGAAAACAGCCCTTGTGCTGTGTAACATTCCCCTAGCATAACATGTAGGTGAAATTTTAGCATCAGCCTAACTATAAAGTGAGATTTAACTCACAGTATTTCAGCAGGGGTGTGGTGTGTATACCTATATAAAAGGGATTTTACTAACAAGCACCTAAGGTTTATGAAAAAGACAGGCCCATTTGGAAGCATAAGCAAGCAGAGAGTAACAGCAGAGAGAAAAAAGAGATAGATGGGTGCAGATGATGGGACCCTGTCTATAAAGCCACCATGTGAATTGATGCCAATATCAACAGGGCATGTGAGGGGCACGATGGTACCTGGGGGAGACTGGCTCACCACGTGCCCAACAAATTGCTGTTGAAGAAATGGACCTGGGTCTCCATTCCCATGGTGAGCTTCCCCGGCCCATGTTTGTTTGTTTGTTTGTTTGTTTTTGTATCCTCTCTATGCAGCATGGTGCTGAGAAGTTAGAATTTACTCAAAATCCATCCCTTGCCTTCTGCATCTTTAGTGAAGCACAGGTCACAAGCCAGAGTGTGCAATCTGCTCATGTTCTCACAACAAAAGCAAAGACGACAGGAAAGACAGCAAGAGCAAGAGAGGGGGCCAGTGCCAACACTCACCAAATTAGCGAGGGGCCATCGCAGTGCCCACAGTGTGCTGGGGTCTTGGGAAAGCCTGAGCTGGCCTACAGGGACCACACAGTTGCTGAATTTATGGTACCCTGGGAACCTCTATTTGTCAAGTGCCACACAGGCGGCCCTGACACTGCACAGGTGAAGATGAATTCTCATTCAGAGCAGTGCGCCTTCTGACTCCATTAATCCTCGGGGTTTTGATGATGAATTTCTTTCTTTTTTTATTTTATTTATTTTCACTCTAATGCCTCCTCCCACTGCCCTGTAACAGTGTGGAAGGAAGAGAACAGATGGCGCTTTCCGTGGAAGCCTGAAGGCTCATGAGGATACAAAGCCAGCCCACTTTGCAATCACATGACCACACGTGCAAGGAAAAGCCTTGATTTCCCCTGGGAGACACAGATGCAATGATATTAGTATTCCCAGTGGAGGAAGAGGAGGGGAAAGCTAACAGGCCATTTATAAGGAAGAGCACACTTACTGCAATATACTCCAGCAAGGACCATGTTTAATCACGAAATAACAAGAGGACCAGTATCTGAAGACTCCAAACACTCAGGTAAAATGTGAGGAAATAAGGGTTTTAATATGTTTCCACACAAAGACCATTTAGGACAAACTAGTAAGGACAATGGTGGCCTCTAGTTAACCTGCGGTTGGCTCTGACCCAGTTTTAATCGGAAGAAGCCAGGATTTACAACCTGCTTAAGGATGGAGTTTGACAACTGCTATAATCAGAAGAGCTGTCAACACAAGGACAGCTGTCAAGCTCAACCATAATTCATAAAAAGTAATAGCTAAGCCCCTGAAGACCTCCCCAACACTGTCTGCACTCACTGTATTTAACCACACTTACAGTTTATGAAAATCCCAAGAATGGGTGAAGGCCCTAAAATCAAATCACATCAGTAGCCACTAAGCATACACCAAATAAAAAGGATTAAATAACATTGAATGACTAAAAGAATAAAATATGCTTAACAGACTGCTAGGCATTCAGTAGGTGCTTAATAAATGATCATCATTGCTACTATTACATATAATATTTTTGACTATTCTGAAAATAACAAAAGTCCAGTAAACTAGTAAAGGAATAAAACTAAAAGTGAATTACTCTAAAAGTGATTGTTAATTAATCTGAAAATATTTTCATGAAACACTGCTGAGTTGTCAGAACATTTTAATTTTATATATTCATAATGTCAAAATATCTGACTAATGATATTACTTTAGGGTTTAATTATTTTGATTGTAACATTATATGCTTGGTTCTTTCCACAATAATTAATATAACCTCAGAGACAGAAATTGAGGGTGTCTCAGTAGGGGATCATTTTTATTAATGTCTAATGTCTCAGTGAACTGAAAGAAGACTATGAAAACACACAGCACATCAATAGCAGTATGTGTTTACTCACAGCACAGTTGTGGAAACTGGCTCTGCCTCACTGACCAAAAGGCCCATGATAAGGGATTTCCCATTTTATTATTCCTGTAAAAGGTAACTTTCCAAGCTGGATGTGATGGTGCATGCCTGTAATCCCAGGGCTTTGGCTGGGCAGGAGTATTGTGAGTTTGAAGCTAGCCTGGGCTACGTAGCAAGTTCCAGGCTAATCCTGGTTATATAGTGAGGTCATGTTTCAAAAAACAAAACACCTGCCCTCCCCTCTAATGATTTTCTGGAAGATACTGTGAGTGCTCTCTGGCATGGCAGCCATGTATGATATTAGAATACAGGAGTGGCTGTGCAACCAGACCTGTCCAGTGGCTCTGCTCTCTACAGCCTGAATTGCTGAAAAGGTCAGAGCACTTTCCTGGCTCCCAGATTTTCATCTGCTAGTGGGGAAAGCAATACCGAAGCTTGGCCATTTGTTGGAAAGGCAGGAAAGCAGAAAGGACAACACTGGTACCTTATCTCTAAGATATACACACACTCTCTGTAAGCTTTAACAGGTTACAGAAGAATGCCAGTCATATGTATGTTTTCTTAAGATGAATCTATCCATGTAACTTGTCCATACATTATCACATAAGTATTAGGGTCCCAGAAGCACCCCTCCCAGTTTAACAAGCCACTTCCATGTTTGCCAAGTTAGTCATCCTCTTGTCTCCTGATGCTGGACACTCTCCCCACTTTTGACTCTCATGTATTGGAAAGTGCGCTGTGTACATTCATTCTTGGGTTCAGCATCTTGAACTCAAGGTGTTTTTTGGGAGCTCCAAGCTGTGCTCAAGTGGCTGCAGCTCACTCTCACCACTGAATAGCATCCTGCTGGAAAACACTTCAGGCCGCCATGACTGCTAGGTTATTCCTGGATCTGAAGAGTCTGATGAACTCCAACTTGAGAAACTGTCAGTAAATATTCTTTCGTTTGTTTGTTTGTTTGAAACAGGGTTTCTCTGTATAGCCTTGGATGTCCTGGAACTCCCTATGCCGATAAGGCTGGCCTCAAACTCAGACATCCTCCTACCTCTGCCTCCTAAGTGTTGGGATTAAAGCCATGTACCATCACATCCTGCCAGTATATATACTGATTCTCCTAGAATCTTTCTTGGAACACATATTAGACACTTCTCATTTCCCCTTTAAAAAAATAGCCAGAGAGTGGTGGCACACACATTTAATCCTGCACTCGGGAGGTAGAAATGGGTGGATCTCTGAATTTGGGGTCACTCTGGTCTACAGAGTGAGTTCCAGGACAGACAAAGCTACACAGAGGAACCCTGTCTTGAAGAAACAATCACCAACAATAACCACCACCTCCACCACCACCACCAACAACAACAACAAAAATGGTGGCAGAGGGAACTAGAGAGATAGCTCAGTGGTTAAGAGCACTGGCTCTTGTTCCAGAGGTCCTGGATTCAATTCTCAGCAACCATATGATGGCTCACAACCATCTGTAACTCCAGTGCTAGTGAATCTGACACCCTCTTCTGGCCTCTGTGAGCACTAAGCACATGAAGGCAAATCATTCAGGCACATAAAATAAAAATAAGCCAGTTTGTGTGTGTGTGTGGGGGGGCAGTAAGAGAGAGGAAACGAATGAATGAATAAATGGTGGTAGAGATCAAAGTACAGGCAAATGTTTTACCACTGAGGCACAGTTCTGGCTTTTTACTAGGCTCTAATACAGTGTTTCTCAACTCTCCTAACGCTGTGACCCTTTAATACACTTCCTCATGTTGTGGTAGCCACTAACCATAAAATCATTTTTGTTACCACTTCATAACTGTGATTTTGCTTCTGTTGTGAATTGTAGTGTAAATATCTGATATGTAGGACACCTGAGACCCCAAAAGAGTCACGACCCACAGGTTGAGAGCCATAGTTCTAAGCGATATCCCATTTCTATCTCTCTTTTCCTGTTCTGCCTTTTGGGTGATTTCTTACAAAGAGCTGCCAATATACCATTTTCTTGTCTCGTCTTTTTTTTATTTCATTACTTGTGCTAACTGTATACTTTGCCTAATCATTGTAAAAGTCCTATATTTAAAATATTTTATTTAAACTAGATTTGGAGCTGGGCATGGTAGCACATACCTTTAACCCCAGCACTTGGGACTGAAGCAGAGGAATAGACCTCTGAGTTCCAGGCCAGCCTGGCATACAGAGTGAGCTCCAGAACAGCCAGGGTGACACAGAGAAACCCTGCCTTGAAAAACAAAAACAAACAAACGACAACAACAACAATAACCCCCCCCAAAGCAAACAAACCCATAAAACCTCGATTTGGCTGTCTTTCACAGCTGCCTGTTCACTTTATGGAAAACCCATTCCTGTGCTTTTGATTTCCTCTTTACAAACTTGCTCTAACTATTCTTATCCAATAGTTCACTCAAGTCCTTTAAAACGTGATCCTGGGCTGGGGAGATGGCTCAGTAGGTAAAGGCACTTGCCACCAGCCTAGCAACCTGAGTTGACACGGTGTAGGAAGAGAAGCAACTGCAGGTTGTCGTCCCCACGTGCGCTGTGGCATGTGCACACCCCTCTCCCTACACATAACTAAGTGCGAAAAAACCCAAACCCCATGGTTTACTACACCTGCTGATGTGCATGTGAGTGTGATCTGTAATGTCAGACTATGAGTTTATTCTCAGCTAAGGAACTTCAGAGTGCTGTGGCTGCACTGAAATGTGTCTCTTAGGAGACATGCAGCAGCTGGGGGCAGGGAGAGGGCTCCATCAGTAAAATGCAAGCTGCGCACACAAGGGGACCTGAGCCAGAGCCTTTGCATCTGTGCATGAAAGCTGGGTGCAGTGGTGTTTGCCTGTAATCCCAGTGTTGGGAAGTGGAGGCAAGAGGACCTTGCTCACTCTAGCAGAAGTGCTGAGGAGCGGGAAGTTTATACACTTCAATCAGTGGATGGCAAGTTATACGCTCTGTCAGAGAGGACAAACCAGAACAGCACACCTGCCTCAGCTCCTTAGTCTGGTGATTTCCCAAACAATCAAGAATATAAATTTGAACTTTAAATTTGTGTAGATCAGGCTTCCCCACAACTAAACACTGGCCTGATGTAGATAATCTGTCTTTCATATTTGTACTGCTAGACTAAATCAAATCTTCAAAAAACAAAACATGTTTAAAGCCAGGTACAGTGGCAGACGTCTGTAATCCCAGCACTCAGGGACACAAAGGCAGAAGGATCTCTGTGAGTTTGAAGCCATCTTGGTCTACAAAGTCAGCTCAGGACAGACAAAGCTACACAGAGAAAGCCTGTCTCAGAAAAACAAAACAAAACAAAACAAAAACATGTTTAAGCCAGGTATGGTGGTGCATGTCTTTAATTCCAGCACTCAGGAGGCAGAGGCAGGCAGTTTGCTGTGAGTCCAAGGCCAGCCTGGTCTACAAAGCAAGTCTAGGACACCCAAGACTACACAGAGAAACCCTGTCTCAAACAAACAAACAAACAAACAAACAAACAAACACCCCAACCAACTAAACAAACAGAAAGACTCCCCAAGTTTATTTTTTAAAATATTTTTATGAAAGTCTGTAAACTTTTAAAGATCTATACCTGTATCTTTATTTTTTCTTTTCTTTTCTTTTTTTTTTTTTTTTTTTTTTGGTTTTTCGAGACAGGGTTTCTCTGTGTAGCCTTGGCCATCCTGGACTCACTTTGTAGACCAGGCTGGCCTCGAACTCACAGCGATCTGCCTGCCTCTGCCTCCCGAGCATAATTAAACTTCTCCATATTTACAATGAAATCAAGAAATACTGAAAACAGCAGGATTCGTTTTTTTTTTTAATATCCAATTCCTGTATGTGAATGAAATTGGCTCTAAGCATTTTTTCAGTAAAAATGCATTCTTAAAGTTATGATTGGACTAATAATCATTCTGTAAGATAATCCTTTTATGCAATTTCCAAATCCTGTGAATAAGAAGCAGTTTTAATCATTTCCATATCTGCATAAACTGTTTTGCTATCCTGGTGGACATTCCTTTGTACTGCAGAGGACCTAGATATGTGGAACAAAATCTGTTCCTATCAAAGAGCAGTCAGCAGCAACACCAAGTTCATCATTTTACCTTCCCCTGGAACTATTTCTGAACACAGCCCTTTCACATGCTAGTACATTAACAAAGAAACAAGCATTTTCCACAGGAGAGCAATGCGTGGGTCTGCAGTTTTCTCCCTGGAGTGTGTGAAGACCATCAACCCTCTGCAAGGATGTCGATAGTGTCCTCCACACCTCTCACATGGTTATTTTTCTAGTGGTGATTTCATTATATTGCCTATGATGAAATATATGGTCTTG
The DNA here is from genome assembly GCF_903995435.1 of Acomys russatus. Taxonomy (NCBI): domain Eukaryota; kingdom Metazoa; phylum Chordata; class Mammalia; order Rodentia; family Muridae; genus Acomys; species Acomys russatus. The sequence continues at coordinate 52,176,767 of NC_067142.1, read as the reverse complement.
AATTTGAGATCCTTTTCCTCAGCCTATAGAGAAGCTCAACTATAGGTGTGCATCACCAGCCTGGCTCTTTGCATGTGTGTGTGTGTGTGTGTGTGTGTGTGTGTGTGTGTGTGTGTGTGTGTACATGCTGTGTGTGTGTGTGTACATGTATGAGGAGTTCCCCATAAGTCTAGGCATTTGCATACTTGCCCCCAGTTGGCTGTGTGGGAAGGATTAAGACGTGTCTCCCCCTTCCCCCCGCACTTCCTGCTAACAGTTTGAGATGTAAACTCCCAGTTGCTGTCTCTGTTCCACCATTATGGATTCTAACCCTTTGGAACTATAAGCCTAAAGTAACTTTTTCTTCTATAAGTTGCTTTGATCATGGTGTTTTAACCACAGTGATAGAAAAGAAAGAATACAGTGTGCATGTAGGTGCTTGTGTAGACATGACTGTATGTGTGCACATGGGTGACTATGCATGTACATGCTCGCACATGTGGCGGCCAGAGGACAACACAGGGTGCTTTATTCATTCAATCATTCTCCACTTGAGAGACACTTGCTGCTGTACTTCCTGCTTCGTGTTTGATGCCTCTTTTCCTTCATTGCTGCTTGGCTTTTGTATCAGACAGACAGTACTCTACAGTGTTAATGTAGTATTTTAATTTCTTTAATGTTTTTTCTATTTCTTTAATCATCATTATTATCTTGATGCAAACTTACTAGAACACCCTTCACATTTAAACCAACCAAGTTCCAGCGATATAAGGAAACAGTACTTCTATACAGCTTTTTAATAAACCGATTTATTTATTTATTATTATGCATACAGTGTTCTGTCTCGATGTACACCTGCAGGCCAGAAGAGGGCATCAGATCACATTATAGGTGGTTGTGAGCCACCATGTGGTTGCTGGGAATTGAACTCAGGACCTCTGGAGGAGCAGTCAGTGCCTTTAACTCCTGAGCCAGCTCTCCAGCCCTATACAGCTTTCTGTTATTGACCTTCTTTCGGTGATAGATGTATTACAAGACTGTTATATAGTAATGCTATAACCCTAATGCTGTATTTCTAGTTTATCCAAGTATTTTATCATAAACAGTAAGACCTACTAACACTTATTGCATACATAGCATGTATTAGAGCCTGTCTTAAGCACTTTACATAAATTAACTTCTTATATTCTTATACCTAGTCTGAGGCAATGGTTCCTATCTCATCAACTGTAAACTAAAGTAAGCGATTTACACAGCCTGTGTGGTCAGCAGGGAACTAGAATGTCACGCACAAGCCTGGCGTAAGCCCATGAGGCCTGAACCACGTTTATAAACTTCTTAAATTGAGTGTTGACTTTTCTCACAAGCTTTTTATACATCTAAATTACTGAATTAGTTATTTCATCTAAATTGGAAATGTAGAAAATCCTACTAATATGTTTTAAAATGTTACATCAACTTCTGGGATGAACTCAACTCGATTATGATATAAAATTTGTATCTAAGTACAATGATAGTTTCGTTTGCTAATATTTTCCTGAGGATTTTGGCATTTATGTTCAAAAGTGCCATGGACTCACAAGTTTCCTTTTTTTCCTGCTAGTTTTACTATCTAGGTAATACCATAGATTGATTCATAGCTAAACGCATAAATGTGTAGACATTTCACTTTTCATTATCAGTCTGATTTACATGGATTGCAAACAGCTAGCACAGCAGGCTAGACTCCCAGGTAAGCCAGTGATGCTCATGGCACCCCACAAATGCTCAGGAGTGGACAAAGGCGCTGAAGGGCGTCTGAGCCCCTTGGTTTTGTCCTAGCCCAGCACTGTTAAGACTGGCAAAGCAGTGTGTGCTCATTTCCAAAACGGAAACAAGGTGGTTGAATCGTAGCCTGATTTAAACACTGATGGCTGTCTTTTATTCAGTAATATTCATACATAATAGAATCTCTCAATTATATTTGCTAGTGTTTTATAATTTAGAAAATACTTTAATATTTTCTATTGAATTCAATTTATTTAATAGTTCTTTAAGAGCCATTTATTATTTCTACTGTATAGATAATTTTTATTCTATATTGTTGAAGTAAAAATAGTAGAGAAAATAAATTTAAAAACCAAATTTGTTTTCTTTATTCAGTTATAATAGTTTCTCTTTATCTCAGAGAAAAAGTCAAGAAACTGAAGATGGGGTCAAGAAATACACATATGCACATAAGCATGCACATGCATTATATATGTATACATATATGTACATACATATACTTACATTGGTTTTTATTTCTCCACACACTCTTATTAAGAGATTAACAGCAATTAAGTACATTTTACTGAACTATGCTCACAATTCTTGTGATGATACGAGACGACTCAACATCCATGTGATAAGATAAAGTGAGGCAAACAGTGTGCTATCAACCGAGTTGTCAGGCTGCCACTGACGGGTCATTTGAACACATGCATGGTGGCAGCTGCTGTGGTAACCGAGACACTAGCGAGTGGCACACGCACGACTAGTGTGGTATAACGTAGCTTCAATAGGTCAGACAAAAAGATGAGTCATACCCTAGCCTGGAGGAGCAAGGATGGCATGAGTCTTCCTCACGCTGCTCAGAACAGCACAGAATTTAAAACCTACTCACTTTCTATTTTCATGTTTTCTATTTTTGGGTCATAACTGACTGTGGGCCACTAAAACTACACATAGTAAAACTGCAGGTTAGGGGCTCATCAAAAAGTTATTATTTTTTCTGTGCGGTGTATGCATGTGCGAGGAAGGCTAGCCTCTCTGCGGGCATGGAGAAACCAGAGGTCACATTGTCTTCCTCTATCCATTTCCACCATGTTTTGGGACAAGGCCTGTCACTGAGCCTGGAGCTTACCATTTCTAGTTATCTTGGATGGTCAATACAACCCCAGGGCTCAGATGCATGCCTCTGTGCCTGGCTTTTATGTGGGTACTGGGGATCTGAACCCAAGTCCTCATGCTTGCACAGGGAGCCATTACTGACTGAGCCATCTCCCCAACCTCAAGAGAATTGTGTGTGTGTGTGTGTGTGCGTGTGTGTGTGTGTGTGTGTGTGTGTGTGTGTTTTAAATAGGAGAGAGATTAGATTCTAAAATAACAAAGACTAGCATCTTTGTCCCTGACAGTACCAAGAATAAAATAATGAATTTTCAGCAGTGGGTGGAGAAGCTTCCACTGCTGATGACAGTCACTGCATTTCTACTATTTCTTCCACATAGGTGTAGACAGAAAAAAAATGTTCAAATATGACCAACAATTCAGAAACAATTCAGCTTACCATAGTGAAGAGCTGTCTGACCTTCATTGTCCTACAAAAGAACAGAAATGGTACACTTTAGAAAAGATCTGCAAGTCTATAAAAGTATATAAACTACTGCAAACATAGAGGATACCAAGGTTCTACAGGTTTATTGGACACAGGAAAAGTCCTTGTTTCTCTGCACCTCACAGCATTTTAGACCACGCTGCACCTTGGAAAATTGTAAACAGTGCACGCAGCAGCTACAGCACAGTGAGAGTCAAACCAGATCTGGGGAGGACGCAGTCTAACATGGCTGCTGGGCACAGTGAGAGAAGAACTGTCACCATAGTGCTTACCTGACTCCCAATCCTGTCCTCGAAGCTAGGGACTGTGACTTTTAGTAAGGGTTAATACCTTTTTAATGTCTTTTTAAAAGATTAACAAATTCCAGGCTAAAGACACTAGGTTTCTAACCAGAACAAACATAAAAAAAGGTGATTTCAAAGTACGCAAAGGTCCAGAAGTTAAGAACAAGACCCCATAGGTCACACAGGAAATGGCAGCATTCTAGTTTTTTCTTTGAAAGCCAAGCTATTTGAAATACATATGTAAAACAATAGAACAGACTGTTACTTCTAAGCAGTGTTACCTCCTAAACTGAGAGCAGACCGCAGAATATATGCAATGAACTATCAGAGGTGCACATGAGGGCAGAGTTTAGTTGTCACTCTGAATGCAGAGCTTGTTCAGAAGACCACTGTTGCCACGGTAAATGAAGACCGGAGGCTGAAGCCGGGCGTGGTGGCCCATGCCTTTAATCCCAGCACTCGGGAGGCAGAGGCAGGCGGATCGCTGTAAATTCGAGGCCAGCCTGGTCTACAAAGTGAGTCCAGGACAGCCAAGACTACACAGAGAAACCCTGTCTCAAAAACAAAACAAAACAAAACAACAACAAAAAAAGAATGATGGCTGAACTATTACTACAGTGTTCCTGAGTACCCTGTATCTGTTTTCACACCTAATGTGGCAATGGGATTAGCTCCAAAACTTTTAGCTGTAAGCATCTCTGTTAAATCTTACAAATAAGTGCAAGAAGCTGTCAGAGAGAAATTATTTTTGGTTTGGGCGGGGGAGTAAGAAGTCATTCCTTAAGTCCCGCTCCCTCCCCGAACCCCCTGCCTTGTGTCTAGAAACCTGGAGGCAGGGGAGCATGCACAAGGCAACATAGCCTGTTTTCCTACAGGGGATTGTGCTTCTCATAGGATTTAGAGGTGAGGTGCATTGGCTGGGTGAGACAAAACAGGGAAGCCGTAGCTGGGAGGCGGTGGATGGGGTACATATGGCAGGGCTGAGTTAGGAATGCTCACAATGATAATACAGACACTGAAGTGTAAGGGAAGTGAGACATAGGCAGCAGCACCCAAAAATCAGGGGCACAGTTGGTCACTGGGGTGATTAGAGTGAGAAACGTCCCCTACAAGTGGAGGCACCTGAGTACATGGCCCCCCATCTTGGTGCTGCTGCTTGGGGAAGTTGAAGTGCTGCAGCCTCGGCTGAGGACGTACTGAGGTGGGGTTGAGATAAAAAGTCTGTATAGCACTTTCTATGCTCTCTGCTTCATACTTATTACTGTAACGTTGGTGAGCTCTCAGCATCCTGTTGCAGCTCCTATAGGCTTGCTCTGCCACCCCAGCCCTTGATCATGGACTCTTATCCCACTGGAACTGTAGCCCAAATAACTTCTTTTTTCTATAAGTTCCTTTGGTCATGGTGCTTTTATCACAGCAACAGAAGAGTAATGAATGGATACAGTCATCTTTGCCTACTTTTTCTTGTCTTTTTAGATACAGTTTCTGCCTTGCTCCCTTTTGCTTCACTCCGCCCCCAAGATTAGGGGAGAGAGGGAGGAAGGGAGCTGCGGTGGCTATGAACTGGGTCAGAGTGAGGTCATTGTAGGGCAGCATGACATGTGAGTCTCACTCCAGAGTTTTATTTGGTCTGGGTATAGCTGAGGCTATTGGAAAGAACAGAACTAGCCAAAATGGGGTAAGACCCAAATCTGTCTTGCTGGTTTCCAGTGTCAGACAGTGAAAATGTATGGCCTCATGGGTTTATAGTCTCAGTACAAATATCCAACAAAACGGCGATTCCAGAAAGGGCTCCGAGTCTACTACAACCTTAGGATTCTACTCCCCCATCTCAATACATATATATTATACAATTATTCGTCTTTAAAAACTAGAATTCTCAGTTGGACAGGGCTGTATACAACTGCAATTCCACCACTTGGGAGGCCGAGGCAGGAGGACTGCTTTAAGTTCAGGGTCAGTCTGGGGTACAAGATTTTGCTTCAAAAAAGTAAAAATAAAAATAAAAGAATATGTCAGGTTTGGTGGTGCAAGCCCATAATTCCAGCACTCAGGAGGCACAGGCAGGCAGATCTCTGTGAGTTTGAGGCCAACTTTGTCTACATAGAGAGTTCCAAGCCAGCCAACAGCCAAGATTACATAGTGAGACCTTGCCCCCAAATAAACAAAAAACTGGGAATTGAGAGAGAGAGAGAGAGAGAGAGAGAGAGAGAGAGAGAGAGAGAGAGGGAGAGAGAGAGAGAGAGAAAATGAACATTATCCTGTTATTTGGGCAAACTTTCATGTTTAATTACTGTGTACATACATATAAAAAGTTTAGTCCCTCTTAATTTCTAATTCCTGATCCTCATTTAGAAGTGAGAACTTCTTTCCTTCCGTCCTTCCTCCCCCCACCCCTCTTTCTGTCTTTCCTTCTTTCTTTCTTGGTTTTTTGAGACAGGGATTCTCTGTGTAGTTTTGGCTGTCCTAAACTCACTTTGTAGACCAGGCTGTCCTTGAACTCACAGTGATCTGCTTGCCTCTGTCTCCGGAGTCCTGGGATTAAAGGTGTGTGCCACCACGCCCAGCTGAGAATTAATTTCTTTTAACCACTTTTATCAATACCTATAAATAGGTAGCTCTAGCCCAACTTCTAGCTAATTAAAAATATGTGCTTAGTTTCTCTCTGGCCCAGTCCCTGTTCTAGGCACTGGGAACACAGCTGAGTGTAATCTCATATTGTAGCATTGGAAGAAGCAATAAGCAAATAAATATATTTAGCAGCAGTCAGTGAGCTGAGGAGACTGATGTGCACCTGTGGGCTTAGCTGCCTAGGAAGCTGAGTGAAAGGACCATTCAAGCCCACAAACTTAACACTATATAGCAAGACACCCCTCCCTACCTGTCTCCCCCCCAACACATCCACACATACACTGAGACCCAGACACACACCACACACAGACACATATACAGGCACACATAGACACATACATATACAGACATAAACATACAGAGAAAGACACACACACACAGACCACACACAGACACATGCACATACAGACATACACACAGACAACACACACACACACACACACACACACACACACACACACACACACACACACACTTCAGTGATGAGTGCTCGAGGAGAAAACAAATCAAACTAAGACAGTAGAGAGATGTTGGGTACTATTTTGGACCTTTTGGAAAACAGGGAATTGGGGAAGAAGCTCAAATGGCATGTAATGCAGCTTAGTAAACAGCACTTGCCATCTTGTTCTGGAAGCAAGCATGGTACCCAAGCCATGCCTAGGAGTTTTCTCTCAGGATTTTTCAAAACTGCGAGGGGACAGAAGTCTATTAAAGAAGGACCTTTTCTCTGTGAAAATTTAAAAGCACAGTGACACCAGAGAGACACTAAAGGAGACAGATGGCTCTGCTTATAGGAGGTGTCTAAGATGCTTAAATTCCCAGGGGAAGAAAGTGGGCAACAGAAGGAGGGAGCCGTGGGGAGTTAGTGTTTAGTGGGAGCAATTTCATTTGGGGAGGAAAAGTTCTACAAAGTATGGTGATGGCTGCCAATAGCATAAGCACACTTAAAGCCAATGAAGTGGACAGTTAAAAGTGGTTAAAATGATGAATTCTAACTGTGTAAAGTGGCACACACCTGCAATCCCAGCACATGGGAGGTAGAGGCAGGAGGATCAGGAGTTCACGGTCATCTTTGGCTATACAGCAAAGTAAAGGCCAGCCTAGGCTATAAAAGGCCCTATCTCAAAACAAAACAAATAACAAATTTCATTGTATGATTTTCCTATAAACAAATGAAAAATGAAAGGACAGAGCAAGTGGCAGTGCTCGTGTGGGATACAGCTGCAGCAGGAGAGAAGGGCACAACCAAAGAGCAGTGGGCAGTGGTGGGGGACGCAGATTGTGCTCTCGTCCTTCCAATAACCCCCCATCCCCTCCCCAATGGCCCACCCCCCCCTTCCCCTGCTCGCCCTCCTCACGCTTCTTAGGTTAGCCAACAAAAAATACTCCCTAGACAAATGCCATTTTTCTGAGAATCCTGACAAATACAGAATGCGATATACTTTATGACCCAAGCCTTGCCCATCTTTCAATCAATTCTGTAACTGCCAATTCCTAGCAAGAATACCCGATGGATGGCATGTCTGTAAATGCTCTCTGCTTTGCTCAAAACCCATCCTCTAACTCTTCACACAATGACAAGCTCCCCCACTCTGCATATTTATTTTTATTTGGTGTGTATGAGTGTTTTGCCAGAATGTGTCTGTGTATAGCACCCATGGAGGCCAGAAGAGGAATGGAGCTGCAGACGGATGCGACCCACCACGTGGGTTCTAGGAACCAAACCCAGTCCTCTGGAAGAGCAGCCAGTGCTCTTAACTGCTGAGCCATCTCTCCAGCCCTCTGTTACCCGAGATTTAGTTAGACCCACAGTCTCTGTATGAGCTCAGAGTTAGGGGTGAGGGCAAGTGTGATGTGTTGTGCTGGCTAACATTCTTCATGGAGGTTACTTCTGTGTGCTTTAGAATTCTGGGCCAGGAGCTCAATGGAGTTTTATCTGTAGAAATTCAGTTCTATGCTCACTGCTGACTCTGTCCTGGGGGGGATTCTGCCTTTGTTTCAGAGGGGTCAGCAGCTTGAGGTCAGTTAGTTGAGTTTTTGCTGGGAAAGTTTAACATCCTTAAGTGCAAATTTCCCACTTCCACCACAAGCCCTGGACTTCCAGCCCAGGTCAAGACAACCTTCCATGCCACCTCAGCTGCGGGACACAAGTTTTCAAGTCTACTCTGAGTGCTACTGTGGTGTGTGAGATCCCATGCTGCGGGCACTGAGACTGGTAATTTCTTTCAGTGAACCTGAGGATTGGTCTAAGTTTACCTCATTCTTATAGAGCGCCTTTAAAAACTTTGTTTTACAGTTTATTATTTTGTCTTGTAGTAGCTGTCTTTGTTTTGGCTTTTGAAAGTTATCTTTTTACAAGCTTGGCTATGTATTGAAGAAGATGTATTTGAATGTTGTGGTAAGAGTTTTTTTGTACTATACAGTCTGGGATCTTGAAGTAAAATCTCCCTTCACACACTAAGGTTCAGAGCATCTTCTCAGGGAAGGCACCGTCTTCTTTTTGAGGTTAGCGACCCTCTTTTCAGGGTTGTAAGCTTCTTATAGACAAATCTGCAGTATGTGCCACAGTCCTGCATACAGTGTGTGATCGGTATTTCTGAAAAGACTCTTTCCTCATTGGTTTATTCTTTAAACTAATTGATTCTAGTCTTTAATTTGACCTACTTCTGCTTTTATGTGAATCCTTTTGAAAAAATTTCCAATGTATTTCCTAGTGTGGAGTATGCCAGGTTTTCCAGTGAAGGCCTAAATAATAAACGTATCCCATTTTCCTCCTACACAGACTGTTAAATCTGTGCCACTGTCTCTCTTCTCAGATGCTCATCCTTTTGTAGTTTTGACTGTGGCTCCATTTTCTAGTAAGTATTTATTTAAGGACTCAGTTTTCTTCGATCTCCAAATCAGATGCCAACTGAATGTTATTTTATTTAAGTGTTGATGGAAATATTAAACTATTAAGTTCAGGATTTATTCATAGAAAATACCATTATTTTATCCTTTTAATGCTAAGCCACTGGTAGTACTGCCATCTTGTAGGCATAAAATTCTATTAATTTTCTTTTTTTTCAATTGCTAAATAAGTTTTATTAACAAATAACCCAAAATTTGTTATTTCCAAGATTTTACACACACACACACACACACACACACACACACACACACACACACACACACACAGAGAGAGAGAGAGAGAGAGAGAGAGAGAGAGAGAGAGAAAATATAAATCTTAAAAAGAAAAAAGAACAGTAGTAATGCAGAGGGATTGGGTTTCCCCATTACGTGGTTAATAAGAATGTTTTTTTTTTTGTTCAGCAGCATTTTATACTTAAAAAACAGTGTTAAAAGACTATATAATGGAGTCGGGAGTGGTGACACACATCTGTAATCCCAGCATTCCAGGAGGCAGAGGCAGGTGGATCTTTGTGAGTTCAAGGCCAGCCTGGTTTACAGAGTGAGCTAGGGCAGCCAAGGCTACACAGAGAAACCCTGTCTCGGAAAAACAACAAAACAAAGCAAAAGACTCTATAATAATAGAGACACTCAAGAAAACTAGCTGTGAAGAATTAGATGTAGTAATAAAATGTTTTGAGTTAATAATTGTAGTTTTAAATTAAATAAGTGTGGAATGTACTGCCTCTCAGGTGCGTGACAGTAACAGAAAATGATTAAATTAATCTGACAATTTAGAAACTTGAAAATGCATTTTATGATTATTTTTCTAAGAACTTTTCTTAACATAAGCCTTCTGCTGAAGGTTCTGGGCATGTTCTGTCCTTCTTGGAAAGAAAATATATGTATGGAAACACCCCATTCTAATTGGCATCTTTAGGAAATGAAGCCGCTGATGCCAGCAGGTTTTTCAAATAATTGGAATGTTACTTTCAAGCATCTGAACATCAAAACACCACTTCAAACTCTCTGTTTGAGGCAGGGTCTCTACGTACCCCTGGCTGCCTGGAATTCACTATATAGACCAGGCTGGCCTCAACTCACAGACTCGTCTGCCTCCCCTGTGCTGAACAGTCCATGTGTGGCAGCTCTCTTGCATACAGTTCTTTCTGAAGTATTTACTTCTCTTTTTCCTTATGGAAGACCATTTACCTTTTTTCCTGATGATTTAGAGTTAGAATCACACACTGACCATGGTCCCTTAATATCTAGCACCACGCAAATTCTGGAGAGCATGAGTGAACAAAGCCATAATTTACTGTACATGCATTAACTCATACCTTTAGAGGGCTCAAGGTGGATAAGGTGATCTGGCCTTTCAAAAAGTAGCTGCAGGTTATTTCTGTTTTTTTATTGAATCTGAGTTTAGTTCTTTTCTTGAACAGCAGCTTCTTTTCAGCCAGAAGATTATTAATTATCCTTTATTACTGTCAGTGGGCCCAAATCTTTTACATATTCTACTTTTCATCCCTTGGAGGCTGAAAAGCAGACTAGAATGTTGTTCAGGTTGTGTCTCAGGGATCATGGGGGATGAGTTGGTGGTGGATTCACAAGATGGTTTTGTATTTTATTTTCACATTGGTTATATCTTGTTTTTGGACTCTGTTCTTATAATGAGAATTTTTCAATTTTTAAAAAATATCCTGGAGACTTCTGTTTAAATGAACTCTGAAGTAATGCAGTAAATACAGAAGGACACTGCTCTGGCTGAGAACAGCAGTGACCCAAGTCCTGTACCCTTGGTACCTCTACTAGTTGTTAGCAGAATCAGCCGAAAGGTGTCCCACAGAGCAGTTTGAAAATATTTTTTCTAGAGACCTGAGGGTGCTGGGTAACTAGTTTTTTGATATGCTAAACGTTATTTTTACTGGCTCTATTTCTAGATTTTGTCTTATCCTTCGTAGAATAATGGGCTAGCTTGTCAATAATTTAAGATGTTTTCTGACTAGAACACTTGATGAGTTTTCTTAATAATTTTCCCTGAATAAAAAATAAGAACAACAGGATATACTTGGAGAAGCTGACAAAACAGCAAAACACAAAAGACTTGGTCCTCTGATAGTCCTTCTCCCTGGAGAAGTCTCCGGCAGCTCATCAGTTCCCTGGCTGTGACCAGGTAGAAAGCTGGGCGCTTCTAGCCCTGCGTTGTGTCACTGCAGACAAGCAGTGACTACAGTGATGAAATAGCTTCAGCAGATGACGTACAAATTGGTAAATAGCTGCCATAAACAGGACAAATGAGGAAAGAAAAGCTCCGACAGGCAGTGTGAACTCACGACTCATCCTTTTAAAGCAACCGAGCAGATTCTCATCTCCACAGGCGTTCTGAAGAACAAGTCTGTTTTGAGAACTGTAATGGCCGCACTGACTTTAGATCCCGCTGAATTGCTGGCGTGAGGGAGACTGGAGCGAAGGGGCACAGTACAGAGGAGCAGCTGACCCACTTTTCTCCAGGAAACAGGGCAGCTGTGAGGGAAGAAACCCCTGTCACTTCACACGCCCTGCAGCTTCACAGGCAGACATGTCTTAACAGTAGCTATCTGGGTTATACACAGGCTAGGCCTATTAAATGTGACTCAGGGGCTGGGGAGACGGCTCGCCAGGTAACACTGCTCACTGCTCTCGCAGAGGACCTGGGTTTGGTTCCCAGCACCCACATGACAGCTCAAAACCACCTGTCACTCTAATAATAAAGGATCTGACATCCTCTTCTGGCCTCGTCACTCACCAGGCACTCACAGTGTACATACACGCACTCAGGGCAAACACTCATGTAAATAAAATAAATAAATCTTAAAACAATTTTTTTAGGAGTAACTTAGGACAGTCCAAACTGCTATGCCTCTCCCAGGCACTTACCATTCCTTTGCAACTTGTCCAAGTCTAGATTAGTTGATCAATTAGGGATTTCATTTCTAATAAATAAGATTATTTAGTAATATAATTGTTATCCTTAATCTCAGAAGGTTACAAGGAATCTGGACATTTTAAATGGAAGGTCAGATATAATCCAGCAGTGAAAATGAGTCAATTCCACAATATAGCATTTAACTCAAACAGTCGGAAGTTTCCTCTAGAGCAGTGGTTCTCAACCTTCCTAACGCCATGACCCTTTAAAACAGTTCCTCATGTGAGGTGACCCTCAACCATAAAATTATTTTCATTGCTATTCCACAACTGTAAAGTTGCTGTTATGAACTGTAATGTAAAGATATGATATGCAGGATATCTAACACATGACAGGTTGAGAACCACTGCTCCCACAGCTTGGCTCTCCATGACTGTCAACTCTACCTGTCCTGCTTCAACCACAGAAATGTCTTCCATGGTACATGGTCTCTGTTCCTTTGATGAAGGATATAGTAAGTTTCTTATATGTATTGTATTATATGTTCTCATATATATTATATGACATTCTTATACAGATATACATGTGAAGCTCACATATATGAGTTTCAGTCAGTGATAAAGGAGATGAGATTACGTCATTTGCAGGAAACTGGCTGGAACTGGAGATCATCATGGTGAGCAAAATAAGCCAGACACAGAAAGACAAGTATATGTCTTGGTTTAAGAGGAATATACATTTTGGAGTATGGGTGCACGTGTGTGCCATGGTGTAAATGGGGTGGTCAGAGGACAACTTGCACAGGTCTGTTCTCTACTAATACCACGTGGGTCAAGAGGACTAAACATAGGTCACCAGGCTTGGTGGCAAGTCACTGTTTATAAGCTGATGAGATCATTAGCCCAGAGCCTAGATGTTCTCTCTCTCTCTCTCTCTCTCTCTCTCTCTCTCTCACACACACACACACACACACACACACACACACACACACATACACACACACACACAAACACACGGCATGAAAGTAGAAGGGAGCCTTTTGTGGGGAAATTGGTAACTAATAACGAGAGGGGCATGTGGAAAGAGAGAGGGTGATGAGAGAGGAACCTGAGCAAAGCACACCATGACGCACACATATGAAGACGTCATAATAAAAAGCCTAGAGTTGGAGGCTTGGCCACCACCTGCGGCAATAATGAGAGGCGGAAACTTGAGGAGGTGGGTCTAGTATAGAAGTTTAGATCACCTGAGGTGTGCCTTTGAGTAGACTTTGGGCCACTGGCCCCTTCCATTCTAAGAAAGCTTATTCCTTCTGGAGTGTCATTTCCTCAGTCAGATAAGAAGAAAAGGTCATTAACACAGAATGAAGATGAGGAAAAAGCCTTGACCTTTGGGAAGAGAAGCAGCATGGGAGGACTAAGGGGTATGTGTGACTGCCCGGCAGTGAGGGGGTCCTGGCCACAGCCTGAGGCAAGCACAATTGTATGTTCCTCAACAGTGTTGGCTACACTGGCAGAAACATCTTTGTATGATGGGATAACAGGAAAGCATCAGAAATTTATCTAATGCGTTTATTTTATTTTTGCATGTATCTGTGTGAATGCATGCCACATGTGTGGGGGGCCTGTGGAAGCAAGAAGAGACATCAGATCCCCGCACCTGGAGTTTTAGGAGGTTGTGAGTGCTGGGGTGCTAGGAACTGAACTCAGGTTCTCCACAGAGGCAGCTGAGCTGTCTCTCCAGCCCTGCCAGAAACTAGTGTATATATGCATAAAAAAGCTGTGGTTTAAAGTAACTTATGAAATCATATACAGAATGATCCCAACTGGGAATTAAGATGTGCACGTCCCTATAAGAAAAGGGATAAGTAATGACAGGTTTCCCTGGGGCTAAGATTATGGATGACTATAATTTTTCTTCATAGTTATTATTTGGAGAAATTTAAAATTATTTCTATCAATTTCAAAATAGTTGCTACAAAATCATTTTTACTTTCTATTGATTTGAACCCAATGCAAATGTGCATGAAATTGCCATTCAGTTATTTAACTATTACCTAGATACTTCTAATAAAAACAAAGCCAATTAAAATGGTTATTTGTAAGTTAATGGCTGCTCACAAGCACGAACACCATAGCTCATTCCCCCTCCTGATCCATCCCTTGTCTGATACGCTCTGTCGATCACCATGGCTAATCTGAGGCTTTTGAGTTCAGATGGTACCGGCTGAAGTGTCCTGGTGTTTAATGCGAAATATTGAGATTCTTCTTTTCTTTTAACTGAAGACATATGTCCACCTAGAAATCAATTAGGGCAGGGACACAAACATAAGAACCATGACTCCAGTCACAGAATTGATTGGCAAAGGGGGAGCAGAAAGATAGGAGTTCAACTAGGCTGTCTTCTAATTCTATTTTCCACCTCCCAAGAGTATTAGAGGAAAAAAAAAAAAAAAAGCAGTCTTTAAAAAAAAAAAAAAAAAGCATTTTCTTCAACTCTGAACTGCTTGTACATCTCAGCACCTTATGTATTATGGGGACAGGTATTTGGGCAAAACAAGGGAAAGGCAATTATTTTGGGTTATTCTTTATCCAACTGTAGTCTTTTGCGACTCAAATATACTGTCCTTTTTATCCATTTTTTGTATACCTAGCAAATAATAAGCACTCAAGACACAACCCTTCTGTAGACTTATTTGGAATGACTATGTCCCACTAATACAAAGCCCATTCAGTTTTTAAAATCACTATAAATAATTATTTTAAATGATCGATGCCGTAATACACTACTATACTATGATGCGCAAATAAAACATTATTTACATCTGTGTGTTAAGGTGGAATTTAGATTAAAGTGTGAGTATAACTCTAAGTATCATTTCTTGTAGCTTCAGAAAAGGAAACAGCAACCCAAACCTTAGCCTTTACAGACATTCTGTTTTAAAATATATTATAAAGAATAAATGGAATTGAATGTCAAGAATGAGTAAGTGAACGCTTTTACTCATCTGGTTTACAACTTATATCAGCTAATTTTTCTAGATTTAAATTGATTAAATTTTTTGGTTGTTTCTTTTCAAATGACCACACCAGAAGAAAGCTGTTTGTCATGGTTATTTATGCTTTTCCTTTCTGCTTTAGCTTAAAGGAAATGTTCAAATTTAATAAATATGGAGTTATTATAAAGAACAGCCAAATCTATTCCAATACATTAGAATTGGTCACATGTTTGATATCCTTCTAACAGATGATGCATTAGGGTAAAATAAAACTACTCAGTTGAATTAAAAGTAAACAAAATAACAGGATAATGTTCAAATGAATCAAAATTCACCAATGCCTAAAATCAAAACTATAAAGGTAAAAAGCACACATATCCTAGTCTACATATATCCTCCATACCCTGCCCAAATAAATAAAATCCACACAGAACATAAATGAATGACAAAATAACGTAGGAACTTTAAACAACCACACTCCTAAATGAAAAAAGAAAAAAAAATGCAGCTATCAATGTGCACAATTCTTATTTACCATCATTTTTTAAAATGCCGCAGAATCATCAAAGCCACTTTCCATCTGGAACACTGCACCCACAGTACACCTATAGAACACTGCATCTATAATATACTTATAGAACACTGCACCCATAGCACACCTATAGAACACTGCACCCATAGCACACCCATAGAACACTGCACCCATAGCACACCCATAGAACACTGCACCCATAGCACACCCATAGAACACTGCACCCATAGCACACCCATAGAACACTGCACCCATAGCACACCCATAGAACACTGCACCCATAGCACACCTATAGAACACTGCACCCATAGCACACCCATAGAACACTGCACCCATAGCACACCCATAGAACACTGCACCCATAGCACACCCATAGAACACTGTACCCATAGCACACCCATAGAACACTGTACCCATAGCACACCTATAGAACACTGTACCCATAGCACACCCATAGAACACCGCACCCATAGCACACCTATAGAACACTGTACCCATAGCACACCCATAGAACACTGCACCCATAGCACACCCATAGAACACTGTACCCATAGCACACCCATAGAACACTGTACCCATAGCACACCCATAGAACACTGTACCCATAGCACACCCATAGAACACTGCACCCATAGCACACTGCACCCATAGCACACCCATAGAACACCGCACCCATAGCCCACCTATAGAACACTGCACCATAGTACACCCATAAAACACTGCACCCATAGCACACCTATAGAACACTGCACCCATAGCACACCCATAGAACACTGCACCCATAGCACACCCATAGAACACTGCACCATAGCACACCCATAGAACACTGCACCCATAGCACACCCATAGAACACTGTACCCATAGCACACCCATAGAACACTGCACCCATAGCACACCTATAGAACACTGCACCATAGCACACCCATAGAACACTGCACCCATAGCACACCCATAGAACACTGCACCCATAGCACACCTATAGAACACTGCACCCATAGCACACCTATAGAACACTGCACCATAGTACACCCATAAAACACTGCACCCATAGCACACCTATAGAAACACTGCACCCATAGCACACCCATAGAACACTGCACCCATAGCACACCTATAGAACACTGCACCCATAGCACACCTATAGAACACTGCACCCATAGCACACCTATAGAACACTGCACCCATAGCACACCTATAGAACACTGCACCATAGTACACCCATAAAACACTGCACCCATAGCACACCTATAGAACACTGCACCCATAGCACACCCATAGAACACTGCACCCATAGCACACCTATAGAACACTGCACCCATAGCACACCTATAGAACACTGCACCATAGCACACCCATAGAACACTGCACCCATAGCACACCCATAGAACACTGCACCATAGCACACCCATAGAACACTGCACCCATAGCACACCTATAGAACACTGCACCCATAGCACACCTATAGAACACTGCACCATAGTACACCCATAAAACACTGCACCCATAGCACACCTATAGAACACTGCACCCATAGCACACCTATAGAACACTGCACCCATAGCACACCTATAGAACACTGCACCATAGCACACCCATAGAACACTGCACCCATAGCACACCCATAGAACACTGCACCATAGCACACCCATAGAACACTGCACCCATAGCACACCCATAGAACACTGTACCCATAGCACACCCATAGAACACTGCACCATAGCACACCCATAGAACACTGTACCCATAGCACACCCATAGAACACTGCACCCATAGCACACCCATAGAACACTGCACCCATAGCACACCCATAGAACACTGCACCATAGCACACCCATAGAACACTGTACCCATAGCACACCTATAGAACACCGCACCCATAGCACACCCATAGAACACTGCACCCATAGCACACCCATAGAACACTGCACCCATAGCACACCTATAGAACACCGCACCCATAGCACACCCATAGAACACTGCACCCATAGCACACCCATAGAACACTGCACCCATAGCACACCTATAGAACACTGCACCCATAGCACACCTATAGTACACCTATAGAACACTGCACCCATAGCACACCTATAGAACACTGCACCCATAGCACACCTATAGAACACTGCACCCACAGCACACCTATAGTACACCTATAGAACACTGCACCCATAGCACACCTATAGAACACTGCACCCATAGCACACCTATAGTACACCTATAGAACACTGCACCTATAGTACACTTACAGAACAAACACTGAACCTATAGTATATTATACATATAGTTCTTTTTTTAGAGACTAAAATAGATCCTTGAGCTTTTTCCATTCCACACTAAAACTCTCCCCAATATCCTTTATCTTTTTCTCGTATTATTTGTGATTGTAGGCCACCTTCTGTTCTATGGCATACTTTAATTTGATATACCACCAATTTCCTCTATCCTTTCTGTATAGCACAAACCTCTTCACATAATAAAAGTTATATAAGAATAGAGAGAAATAAACTATGTGTAGGAAAACCAATGTGGCGGGTTTTCTTGGCTTTGACCCCAGGATTTGGGTACAGAGGAAATGTAGATAAGGACTGTGTTAATATGCTATAACTGAGTAATTGCTCACAGTATGCAAGAATTTCAGCCGAGCCAGGAAGACAATGAGATTAGACTTTGACTTTATAAAACACACTAGAGTCAAACTCAGGTCCTGTGGAACAGCAGCCAGTGTTGAACCATATACTTATTTCTTAATTAGGAAAAGGAACTCTAGAGAGGGGACTAGTAGGACTCAGTTGCTATGAAGGGGAAATGGTGGGGGTTGGGGAGGGGGAGACTTATCAGGGGAGAGGGAAGAAGGAGGGACAAAAATGTTTGAAAAAACTATAGGAAATAATGTTATTTTACACATACTTAAAATTACGTATAATATACATGTATATATGTATAAAATGTACACACACATACACACACACGCGCGCGCGCGCACACACACACACACACACACACACGATATACTACTCGGGGTGACAAACACTCATTCCCCAAACCGTAGAATAACAGAAATCTAGTGCCAGACATAGGAAATCTTTTCAGAGCTGTCGGCCAGGAGAGTCTAAGACATCTCAACATAACACAGGCGGCTGCGGTTGTCTTGGGCTGTTTTCCAGAGGCTGAAGGCAAAGCCCCTATTGCTGAAAACATCACACTCGTTAGACGTAACAGGACTTGCAGAAGTCGACCTGGACTTGACCTGGAAGCCGCTTCCTCAAGGACTAGCCCTCATAATAGCAGGAGTGATGCAAGCTGCTAAAGGATAAAAGCATTCAATAGTCTTATCCAACTATAAGTGCTTATAAACCACAACAATCATGAGAACAGTAAGATATTTCAAAGGGTGAAATAGTGGCACTCAATAGTGGTGGTAACCAACAGCCACCTTATTGGTTTTACCCACCCAGTAAGAAGAAGGCATGCCTGACATTGTAAACCTACCCAGCTACCCATGGCCGGTGAGACCAAGGACTCTAAAGGAGAATCTACTATTGCAACTTTCTTAAGTCAGTGTAGTTTCTAACTGTATTCTAAACACTTTTCCTTAGATTCACAGATAAGTGTAGCTCTCACTCCTCATCAAAGAAGCTTCTTTTTGCAGCAGAGACTATTACAAAATATAGAAACTACTAATCATTGTAATGCGCATTCCCAGTCTGATACACTTAGGACACAATCCCTACCGCTAAGGCTCATGGAAGGCAGAACAGGGGGCATAAAAACCGAAGGAGTGAAAGGATCAGAACATCTGTTGCAAGATAGTATCTTCCTAAGAAAGAAAGAAACAAAGAAGAAAAAGGAAAGAAAAGGGGCACGGCAGAAGTTCTAGTCAAGAGGCTGCTGGACAGTAAAATAACTGAGCAACAAAAGAGAAAATATCTAAAAGCAGGAATCAAGATTGTCTGAAAATGGAGACATACTGCATCACATGGAAGAGAAAAGTGCTGCCAGTCATCTCTAAGACAGCAGAGCAACAGACGGCAGAGCAACAGACGGCAGAGCAACAGACGGCAGAGCAACAGACAGATGGCAGAGCAACAGGCAGCAGAGCAACAGACAGCAGAGCAACAGACGGCAGAGCAACAGACGGCAGAGCAACAGACAGACAGCAGAGCAACAGACGGCAGAGCAACAGACGGCAGAGCAACAGACAGCAGGAACCTCCCCATCATAAAACAAATGGTTGCTTTACTAGTCCTTGACTTCCTTTTCCCAGGGAGTTTCCAACTTAGAAGAGTCATTAGTAGCCCAGGAGGAAGAACATCAGGATGTTTCTAGAAGGGCAGACTAATAATGCTTAGGTGGTCTCTCTCACAGGCATTTATACCTTTAAACACTGGGTGTACACAACAGGGACATATGCTCAACCATGTTCATAGCAGCCTTATTCATAATAGCCAGAACATGGAAACAGCCTAAGTGTCCCTCAGTAGAAGAATGGATAAAGAAACTGTGGTACATTTACAGTATGGAATACTACTCAGCTATTAAAAACAAAGAATTCCCAAAACTTGTGGACAAATGGATTGAACTAGAAATGATCATAATGAGTGAGTTCACCCAGAAGCAGAAAGAGTCAAATGGTATATACTCACTTATATCTAGATATTAGCCTAAGGGGCATGTACCATGAAAGTCTTCACTTATCAGGAAAGTGGGACAGAGGGGAAGACATCCTATTGGGACTCTAGGTGAGAGAAGCATGGGAGAATGGGGAAATAGAAGGATCCAGAGGGTCCCAGAAACATTATGATGGGCGGATCTGGGTCCAGGGGTCCTGCTCAAACTATGGCACCAGCCAAGGGCAATACATGCAGTAAACTTCGAACCCCTACCCAAATCTAGCCAATGGACAGGACATTCTCCACAGTTGAGTGGAGAGTGGGGACTGACTTTCACACGAACCCTGGTGTCCCATATTTGACCACGTCCCCTTGATGGGGAGGCCTGGTGGCCCTCAGAGGAAGGATAGCAGGCTACTAATAAGAGACTTGATACCCTAAGAGCATATACAGGGGGAGGAGGTCCTCCTCAGTCACAGACATAGGGGAGGGGAATGGGGGAAAGTGGGAGGGAGGGGGGGAGGAATGGGAGGATACAAGGGATGGATAACAATTGAGATGTAATATGAATAAATTAATAAAATATTTAAAAAAATAAAAAATAAACACTGGGTGTATACAAAGACAGGCTTTCTGTGTTCACTGAAAAAGTACAGTTCTACATTGTAGGCAACTAGGAAATATCTGCTGAATGAAAAAATGCACAAAAGAAAAGCGATAAAAGCAATGCCAGGGCCCACTGATCTTTTAATATTTCTTTTTGGGCAAAATAAAAATAAAACCTTGACGGTAATAATGCTGGCATCAGCTAGTCTTTTCCAGAAAATAAGTCAATATCTGGAAATAGAAGAAACTCTGATTATGCGCTCCAGGCTTGGCACTGCCATTCTTAGCCCCTCTCCAAACCCTAAAAAAAAAAGAAAAGAAAAAGAAAAGAAAAGAAAAAGATTAGCGTTGGGATACAGATTGGGTTGAGAGCCATGTTAAGGCAAGAAGTGTAGGATCAGGAGAGCAGAAAAAATAAAAAAGGAGTTATTAGCAGCAAATGTCTGCGTAATAGGGAGGTGGGGGCAGGTGCAAGAGGGTTGCTCAAATTTGGGGCCTGGGCTACATAATGAGTTACATCCAGGCCAGCAGGAGGAAGCAAGACCAAGCACACTGGTGCACACACGAGATAGAATGACATAAGGATAAATGTAGTTGGAGTAGAGATGCTTCACAAACCAGGAACAAGGCCTAGGGCTTACGACGAAGGTGAGTGCTCATGTAGACGGCACGAAACGGGCTGCAGAGGCAAACAGTGAGCCTGAGCACATCATCAACATCAAAAGCCATCACTTCAGAAAGGTATAATTAATTTATATACAAATCCTGCACATTTCTTGTTAGCTATATTCCACAACCTTCTAAACGGTTTTAAATTTATATTTGATTACTTTTACTAAAAACCCAAGACAGATTAATTAAGCAATGTATGAACAAGTAAAGTTCAACTTGGCTTAAATATGCCTAATCACCAAAGATGTTAGTATTTGTATCACTTACAGACGAAAAAACATTTTTTTCTGAAAATTTTAACCTACATTAGGACATTGAAAAAACAATATTCTTTCTTATAAGGAAGGAAGAACTTATTTGGCTCACAGTTTGAAAGATTTCAATCCATGACCCATTGTTTGTGGCTGGCCATTCATGCTGAGCCAGAATACCATGGTGAGACTCGGGTGGCAGAGCAATGTGGCACGTTTCACAGTGAACAGGAGATGGAAAGACACAGAGGGACCTGGGTCTAGGCACAGCCATCAAGGACAAGCCTCCAGGGACCAATCTTCTCCAGGCAGATCCTACCTTTTCTGTTTAAAAAACTTATTTTCTATCTTTTAAAGTTAGTTAATATTTCTTATGAAGTCAGTTTTAGAATTAGCTTTTGTTCTTCAGTTATCAACAGACTTTATTATTCCATCATTTATTAAATTATCACTTCTTTAATGTGTTTCTCCAGATATAACCATAAAGCTGATTTTTATTTCTGAAGGCCTTAATCTGTAAGAAGGTCACATTGTTAAATCTGTATGCTCTTTGTCCCCGTAACAATGCATAATTTTGACACAATCAACCACCCTCTGGAACAGTAAATCCAACTAAGTAATCCTCCTGAGTGACACCTAATCTTAGTATTTCCTCCCAGCACCCACTCAACCTGTTAAGAGACTATTCCAGGCCTGTGAAGCCATACACATTTTCAACTCAAAGGCAAATGCTTCACCAGTTCGCACAGGGACACAATGACATCTTCACTTGTCTTCCTTGTTCCTGCAAATTAGCATGTTAAAAAAAAATCATCACATTTTATCCTCATCTTAAACAGACACATATACTCACACAGAAGGAAAAGAATGTGAAAACACATAAATAAAGGAAGTGCTCAGGAAAACTGGCTATGAGGAATTAGATGTAGTATTAGAAATTTTGAATTTTTATATAAATATAGTTTTAAGTAATTTTAAATGATATTTCTAAGCTTGGGGTGCACTGACTCTCAGATCTGTGACTGTAACAGCAGATAATTAAATTAATCTCAAAATTAGAAAATTGAAAACACATTTTATAATGTTTTTCCTAAGGATATTTCTTAATATAATCCTAAGAACATGGCATGAGGCTAGAATGATAGAGCTACAAGCCAAGATGCCACCAGAAGTCACAGGAAGATAGGGAACCTTTCTTCATTGTGTGTTCAAACAGAGCATGCCTGTACATCTCACACCTTAATGTTGGAGTTCTGGCCTGCAGAGCTACGAGACAATACATTCTATTCTGAGCGTGAACACACACACACCTTAATCTGAGCAGTCACAACTCTCACATTCTGCACAGCTGTTTCTGCTACCCATCTCTAGCCTCATGCCAGCATCCATCAAGCACCACCCAGCCTTTACGGTTCATGACAGGCCACAGCTCGGACTAAAGGATGCCTCTAGCTACTATGGTCCCCTATTGATTTCTCTCAGTTTCTCATCACCTTTGCACTTCCAGCATATCTCTCACTATGGCACTTGACTAGATTGGCCTGCTACTATTTGGCAGTTGTTTAATGAGCTTATTGTCTCAATTAGGCAGTAAATAACCCGAGGACAGAGACCGTATTCATACTTCCTTTGTGTCTCCTAGTGTCTTGGCATATCAAGGTCATGAAGTAGTTAATAAGAAAGAATATTTAGGTTGAAGGTAACAATCACCCAGTTGTTACTGTTTGCATTGTTGACAACTACACTTTTAATCATGATTTAAGAAATTCCATGAACTGAAATATTGCTTAGTTGTAGATATCTCTTCCTGCATAAAATAGAAAAGAATATAAAGGTTTATTCTTAGTCCAGACATTGTGTTGTCATTCCATACCTTATATTACTTGCTAGTTATCTTTAATCTGAGTCGTTCATAAAAATTATTTGTTGTTTTATGTATATTGGTACTCTGCTGGCATCAATGCCTGTGCACCACTTATGCTCCCGGTACCCACGGAGGCCAGAAGAACACATCGGATCTCCTGAAACTGATATAACAAGTGCAACGTTGCAAGCTGCCACATGGGTGCTGAGAGCCAAATTCAGGTCTTCTGGAAGAGCAACAGGTACTCTTAAGTGTTAAGCCATCTCTCAAGTCCCCAGTGTAACCATTCTTAATGTCCTTGCACTGTTGGCTTAAAAATCTCACTCGAAGCTGGGCGTGGTGGTACACACCTGTAATCCCAGCACTTGATGAGGCAGAGGAAGACGGATCTCTGTGAGTTTGAGGCCAGCCTGGTCTACAAAGAGAGTCCAGGACAGCCAAGGCTACACAGAGAAACCTTGTCTTGAAAAACACAAATCTCACTCTAGTCAAAATAGCTAAGATCAACAAAACAACTGACAACAAATGCTGGTGAAAATATGGTCATTATTTGCTAGAAATGCAAACTGGTTCCACCATCTGGAAATCAGTATGGAGAATTTTTAAAAAGCTAAAAATAAATCTTCTATACGACCCACCTATATCATTCCTAGTTATATGCCCAAAGGACTTAACATTCTATTCCGTGGATATTTGCTCAGCTATGTTCATTACTGCTCAGTTCACAATGGCTAGGAAATGGAAACAATCTAGATGTCCTACAACTGACAAATGGATAACAAAACTGTGGTACATATGTACTATGGAATTTTATTTGGCTATAAATAAAAATGAAATTGTGAAATTTGTTGGTAAATGGATTGAAGTAGAAAACATATTGAGCGAGATAACCAAGAAGAGACTTGATACCCTCTGAGCATATACAGAGGGAGGAAATCCCCCTCAGGAACAGTCATAGGGGAAGGGAATAAGGGGAAAATGGGAGGGAGGGAAGAATGGGAGGATACAAGGAATGGGATAACCATTGAGATGTAACAAGAATAAGTTAATAAAAAATTAGAAAGAGAGAGAGAGAGGTAACCCATACACAGAAAGAAAAATGACACACATTCTTGTTCATCTGAAGTTTCTAGCTCTAACTTTTCAGATGTAAGTATACAGCCTGTAGCAACTGCAGAAACCAGGAGCGTATAAAGGAATCATGCAGGAAGGAGGGGTAGGGAGCGGCAAGGTAGAAACAGGAGTAGGAGGGGATATGTGATATGAAAGGGGTAAATGGAACAAATAGAGTGGGGAAGGAGAGGGAGGGAGAAGGGATAAATAACACCAAAGATTTTTGGACAAACCTTAAGGAATCACATACTTTGTATTTACTTGAAGTTACACATATAGTATCTATCTAACAGAAACCCAGCAGGAGGCATGAGAAGCTGTTAGTCAGGGCAATCCAGGAGACTTCCCAACAGCACAGGCTATTGCTGTTACTCTTGGTTGTTTCTTAGTGGTTGAAGATAAGTCCCTATATTTCATGATAGCACACACTTTTGATGCAGGATTTGGAAGATTCAAAGATGGATTCGACCTGAAAGCCTCCTCCTGAGTTCCTTCCAGCGTTATTAGTACCAGAAGATGACATGCAAGCTACCAAGAGAAGGAATGGTTCTACCAAAATGTGCAATGAACCACAACAGTATGGTAAAATACTCCTAAAGGTGCAACAGTGGCACAAATACCATGGCAGTAACTAGCAGCTATCTAGCTGGACTTAAGGCCTGCTCTAGTCAAATTCCTGGGACTAGTGAGGTCATTGATGCTGGAGGAGAGCCCATTGCCACCACTTTACTAAAGCAGTGTAATCATTCTAAAGCTCATTTTTATACCAACAGTCACCCAATACAGAAAGTCACAACTGGTCAAATGCAGAGATCAACTGACCATGGAATGTCTAGCCCCAGTGGATACATCTTCAACACAACTCTTGTACCAAAGGCTCAGGGAACATTCGTGAAGAAGGGGAAAAAACATTTTAAGAGCCAAAGGACCAAGAAGTTTGCTGTAAGGTTGCCTCTCCTAGAAATGACAGGGAAACTATATCTGTAAATTGTAAATATGAGCCACACAGCAAATGTGATATGGAGAAGCTTACTGTACTGGTAGAGGTATGAAAGAGAGAGAGAGAGAGAGAGAGAGAGAGAGAGAGAGAGAGAGAGAGAGAGAGAGCGCAATAGATAGATAAATAGATAGAGAGATAGGTAGATAGATATAGATATGGAGGGAGATGGAGAGCGGAGGGGGAGGGGGGGAGGTGGAGAGGGGAGAGGGAGAGAGAGGGGGAAGGGGAGGGGGGAGACAACAAGAGAGGACAAAGAGGTAAGAGGAGATAAGAGTGGTGAAGAGAGGTAAGAGAAGAGAGTGGAAGAGGAGTGAGAGAGAGAGAGAGATGGTTTTGTCCTTTTATATAGGCAGGTAGGTAATGATGTCAAAGGTTGCTAGGCAGACTGGGGCAGTATGCTAACAGTAATACTTCAACAAAACAAGTGCCTAAAAAAGACCCCACCATGACATTATCAATAGACATGCTAACATAGGCCAGCCCTGGTCTACAAAGTGAGTCCAGGATGGCCAAGGCTACACAGAGAAACCCTGTCTCGAAAAACCAAAAAAAAAAAAAAAAAAGAAAAATGAAATCTCATGGGGTCCCACCGCTAAAGAAAAAAACTACAACTAATGACTGCTGAGAATGGGAGAATTAGTCTTTCCCAGGAATGAGCCCCTAATTGGTTATCCAAAACCAAGTGATCATCCCTAAAATTATATATACACAAGCAACATTAAATGAATTCAGCAGATTATAATCATATAATTATGTATATATGTAACATTAATAATAAAAGAGGCCATCAATATGAAGGGGTGTAGGGGAATGGGAGGGGCTGGAGAGGGGAAAGAGAATGGGAAAACAATTCTATTCTAGTTAAAATAAAATATAATTAAAATGCTAAATTTCATTTTCCATATAACTTACCACAATAAAAATGGTCTAATAAGCCAGGTGTGGTGGCGCATGCCTTTAGTCCCAGCACTTGGAAGGCAGAGGCAGATAGATTGCTGTGAGTTTTAGGCCAACCTGGTCTACAAAGCAAGTCTAGGCCAGCCAAGGCTACCCAGAGAAACCCTGTCTCAAAAAAGGTCTAATAATGGACATAAATATAAATCTTAAAAGACTCCACATTTTAAAGGTGTATTTTCTATTCTTTTCCTTCTTTTTCCTTCCCCTTTATTGCTATAGTGTCCCTGAGTATAAAAGCTTTCTTTCCCATTTGGCTCTGGCGCGAGCTGTTCTGTCTGCACGACTGCAGCTGGAATCAGGTGTCTATGACTTGTCTTTGCTACATAAGAAGACATGTGCGGGTACTCGAAAATAAGCAGTATGCTACCTTTTAGTAATGACCCTGAGCTTAACTTTTTACTTATTGGGAAAGTATCCTATAATCCCACTAGATTTACAAATGATACCTGCCTCTCTCTTTCTCTCTCTCCCATTTCACTAAACATTAAGGTCAAAGTTACTGAAGTCAATGAAGCTAAACTTCACTGCATTAGGGGCCAGAAAATGAGTGCTTCTCTAAAAGCAGTAGGTATTCTAAGTGCTAGAGAAACCCTGAGTAAGATCTCCCCACCCCCCTTGAAACAGAAGAAAACAAATTTAAAATGGAGCTCTGGCTTCATTTTATGTGGCAGATTTGTCCCTGAGGATGAGGCACACGACAAGCCACAGTCTAAATGCTCTGGCAAATGGCAGCACTGTTGAAAGTTTTAAAAAATTGTTTTTATAATGTGAGTACTTATCTGAAGTTTATGTATTTAAAGTTTCTCAACTTTTAGATATTTATGTTCCCTTCAGATAACATAAACATTTCATGTTCCTTTAATATTGAAATGAAAAATTTCACATACATAAAACTTCCGCTGAAACGTCTCTCAGAACCAGTAACTGTAACAACTTGTTATCTATTTCATTTATTCTCTTTCTCTTTACTTGGGTACTGTTTTCTGAGACAGGGTTTCTCTGTGTAGTCCTGGCTGTCCTGAACTTGCTTTGTAGACCAGGCTGGCCTCGAACTCACAAGGATCCGCCTGCTTCTGCCTCCTGAGTGCTGGGATTAAAGGTGTGTGCCACCACGCCCGGCTCAAGCACCAGATTTTATGTTCTTTCTCCCCAAGATACCTCAATGACTCTCTAAACAAAAACAAAACAAAAAGGAGGAAAAAGAAAGGAAACGGACTGCATGGACCTTATTAGGATCTCCATTCCTACTAACTAAACAACAACACAATCAAGAAGTGAAGTTGTAATTGTCCACGCATTAAAAAGTACACTATTAGTTTGCCACAGAAACAGTTGCTCAGCAGAATTCTGAGTCCATATTTATTAACTTTAAAAAATATTATTTCTAGCATAATCTCAAGTATTTTTGATAAATTTTTTTTTTTAGATTGGGCCTCAACTATTGTAAAGAAAAAGATGAGGACTTGAGAAAGTGTGGGCAGTTGCCTGGAGAAGAGCAAAAGTGACTATTCCAAGTAAGGAAAAAACCAAGAAGATATGCACAGAGGCAGCCGTGCAAGGCTTTGGTGCTCCACGGTGTTCGATACTGCCACCGCTGTTCCGCTCAGCCTCATGCCTTGAGCGTTTCTAGGGAGGAGGTCTCTGCTATCTTTATTTTTACACAGTTCTTAAGAAAATGAAGATGCTTTAACTGGCCTGACACTACCTGTCCTACAGACAGGCACATCGCCCTCATGGTCCTCAGCAGGCCAAGTGGCCCTGTTTTGACTATTACTGGCATGACTTCTTCGCATCTCTTGGCACCCACCTGATACTACCTTGTTACGTTTTGCTCACTAGGAACTCCTGTGCCAAAAGCATGGGCTTTGTGTCCTTCCCTGTGGTAACCCCAGTCCCAGAAGCCTGGGTACACAGACGGCAGTAGCTATATATTCACAGAACGAATGGATAAATTTGGTAGATCGTGAAGCCTTCTGGAATATGCTAATGTAATCCAGTTGAAAACAATGGAAATATTACATAAGCTGATCATCACCAAAACTGGGAGATCGAGACTTCCTTTTGTGGACATTTTGTTTTGCTAGTTTGTATAACTTACCCTATGGTAGGTCATGTCACCTTACTGGTTAATAGGAAAACTTTGGGACAGTATTTTATAGAATAGAACTGCAACTCTCAACCTCTGTCTAATCAGTTCAATAATAATTTCCAAATGTACTTAATGGACTATTACACCAGTAATTAGAAATCAAATTTTGCTAGGCTGCAAAAGATGTCAAAATTATGTATGCTCAGACTAAGATACTTTACAATTAAAATTTTATTTAATTAGTATTCCTCAGAGAAAGATATTTTTAAATTAAAATTTTATTTAATTAGTGTTCCCATAACCCATATTAAAATTTATTTGTAACCTGCTGACTTACATACGTACATCCAGGGTAGGAAATCATACAAGAGCTGGTAGTGGCTAACAAAATTCAATGACATAAAAGAGTAAATGATAATCAGTAATAATATTAATATAGCCCAGCAAAGAAAATGATTTAAGGTTGTGGAGTAGGAAAATATATGAATAAAATGGAAAACCTTATATAAGTTGCTTTGTGGGTGTTTGAAACATTCCTTCCTTTCACCCACATTTTTGTGAGTTAAGGTTAATGGATTTCTATAGCACTCCTGTGTCATTACTGCCAAATGCTTTCCTGTGGATGAGGCAGATACCTGGTTATTTAAGGAGCAGGATAAATGGGCCAAGACAGCTTTCTCTATCCCCAATTCACCAGGGAACGTTTGAGAATTCCACCTGACATGGGGACAGCACTGTGCTCTTAAACAATCTGCAGTTTGATCCGATTGTTCCCCAGTGGGGGAGGCAGGCCACAGCTCACTCAAGAGTCATTGATTGGATTAACAGCCTAATTCCCAACAGATGAATAGAATACTGATGTCTTGTCAGACCAGATCACAAAAGGAAAACACAATCTGCTTCTACAGCTCAGAGATTTAACCCTCAATGCACCTTCAAGCTACAACCTCAAATTTTTTTTGAATCCTATAATTTCTTCAGAACTAATTTGCCTACAAACACTATCAATTGTGATGTTATCACCATTCACAAGCTTTCTTCTTTTAGGGAAGTCTTTTCATAATGCTTATAGACAAGGGAAGATGTTTACTTCAATTTTTACTGCGTACATTAGCCTTGAGTAAATCCTAGCCTGGTCTTCCTAAGGAAATGATAAATAATCTGCTTTGCTTGGGACCCAATAAAAGTAGGGCACATAGCCTGTGGGGGAAATGAACAAAGACCCTACATTCAAGATGAAACTACTGTGAGCCACATTTTCTGGCTTAAGTAACTGATTTTATTAAAGGGACTGAATGACTGCATTAGAGGGAGGGGCTTTTCAGTAAACAGCCTGGGCTTATTCCTTCACTCTACCTCTTTCCCCCATTCTTATGTAATTTGATAACTGTTGTGTATGGTGGTACAGCTAAGAACAAACAAAAAGGTCTTATTTCTGATACAACACTCCACCCAAGCTAGCTATATATTAGAATTTATAATGATGATATACACTCCATCTTCTATTCCATATTCTAGACAGCTTTAATACCTTACTTCATATTATTTCTGTGTATACTACGTGCTATCTGCTGTAACAACAACCTGCACAAATTTTCGCTATTTCTACATAAAAGCAATGATAGTAGTGGCTAATGCTGCTCAGCACACTGGGCAATTTACATTTGTACTTTTATTTAACCCAATCAACAAGTAGGCAGTCATTATCTCCTTTCACAAATGACAAGACTATATGTTCCATCTTGCCCAAGGCCACACAATTCGCAGGTGGCAAAGTGAACTTAACTATGTCTCTGGCTCTAAAGTTTATGCTTTCAAACACTACAGGGATTCCATGCTTGGTTCGTTTGTTTGTTTCTGTGCATTTTCATGTCTGCATGGAGATTCTTCAGCATCCTGAGGTATTATTCAATTTTCCCTGTCACTGATCTTTTGGAAAAACATCTCTATGCATGAATGCCTTGCTCTGACTTCTCTTTGTGTCTCTGTATGTACTATATATGTGCGAATACATCTTTGTGTAGGTGTGTGCACGTACAACGTGAGGCCAGAGGTCAATGTTGCGTGTCTTCCTCAATGGTTTTCTGCCTTGTATTTTGTTTTTGTTTTTCAGACAGGATCTCTCACTGAACCCAGAGCTCATAGCTTTGGTTGGGCTGGTTGGTCAGTGGTCCAAGGACCCACGTATTTCTGCCTCTCCAGCACGAGGGTGACAGACACGTTTCACCACTTTTATTCCGGGCTGGGGATCCTAGCTCACTCAGACCCTCACGCTTACACGGCAAGTACTTGACCAAAAGAGCCTTCTCTCTAGTCCAACTGTTCTTTTTCTTAAGGACATTTCTTCAAAGCTCCCACACTAGCCCTCCAAATTAGTCAGGACAGAACAAAATCTCATTTTTTCACTCATGACTTTGAAGTCATCTTCAACCTTTACCCCTTTAAAGGTTTTCTTCTCTATCTTTCCTGATATGAGGTTGGCTGAATTCTTCTCTTCTGTCTCTGATTCTTTTCCCACAGTAACGAATCCTGTGGTACCCAGGTTCTAACCTTCTTATCCACTAACTTCTGCAAGAGCACCCTTAAAACTTCATCTGTTTTTTTTTTTTCTTCTGTAAGGATTTTCCTAATTATGAAAATTTCTACTTATTGCTTTTAAGTGTACTTTAATTGTCTTCAAATCAAATAAAAATTTCCAGTCCTTTCCCTAGCTTTGATTAGAATTTGGCACACCACTAAAATTAAGAATATGTGTAAGCCAAGGCTACACAGAGAAACCCTGTCTCAAAACCAAAACAAAATAAAACAAATACATGTAGAGGAAGTTTATTCATCTCAAATATAAGACTCTATTGTATGAGCAGCATAGGTTGTTTATAGCAGGTATTCGATTATAATTTAATTTCTATGACTATATATATATGCTCTTTAACAATGATTATGCTAAAAGACATTTTCCAAAACTAACAATTATAGGGAAGAAAAGATTATACTATTTGGCAACAGACAAGGAGAAAGGCTCAATTAATGTAAATTCCAAAACCAATCACAAAAAACTAGATGGCATGAAAGAGCTTTAACCAGGGGAGCAGAGGAGTGGAGCAGTGGGTAAAGGCACTTGTAACTAAGTTCAGTCCCTGGGATCCACATGGTAGAAGGAGAAAACTGACTCCTGTCAGCTGTCCTCTGATCTCCACATGTAGCATGTGTGTACCCCCATACACATAATAAATAATAAGTAAATGCAGTAAAAATTGTAAAGAATTTTTTGTTTTGTTTTTTGTTTTTCGAGACAGGGTTTCTCTGTGTAGCCTTGGCTGTCCTGGACTTGCTTTGTAGACCAGGCTGGCCTCAAACTCACAAGATCTACCTGCCTCTGCCTCCCAAGTGCTGGGATTAAAGGCATGCACCACCACGCCTATCAAAAATTGTAAAGATTTTATACTACCCAACATTCTATGTTATTCTTGATTCATAAATGTTATTCTGAAAAAGCAAAAAATTTACACTTGAATGTTATTTTATTGAGTACTTTCATATGTATCAATTTATTTTCAACCAGCATCCGGAAGTGAGGCAGTTACTTATGGCTCCACTTTACTCAAATTTAACAAGGTTAAATGGCTTGTCTAAAACAACACAGCAAGGTGAAGTGTAGGACTATAACTTAAATTTGGGCTGTTGACACTATACTAGTGTATAACAGCCAAGTGGCAGGTTATGACTCCTGCTGATGGGACAGAAGAAAATGCCATCACTGAGTGTGAGTTTGAAACATTACGGCTATTTTGGCTAACCAAGCTCCCTTTCTACACACGCCCACTGTGCTGCTGCAATTATGAATGGGGAAACAGAAGAGGACAGAGGCAATCTTGGAGACTGGAAAAAGCAACAGCAGGACTAGAGAGATGGCTCAGCTGGCAATGACGCTCGCTGTGCATACCTGGTGAGCTGTTTCATCTCTGGAACTCACATAAAAATGAAGGGAGAGAAGCAACTCTACAAAGTTGTCCTCTGACCACTACAAAGTGTGGTATGTAGCACACGCCCCACCTCCACCTAACACAACGCTAAAATAATTAAACAATACACAATGCTATACTTACCTAAAACAAGTGTTGGGAGGTACAAGTGTCACAGAGACATTCTGGATGACTGTAAGTCTTAGCAGAGGTTTCCTAGCGGCTGGAAGAGCTTCAGGGAGAAGCCCCCAGACCCCCTTTTCTCAGTGTGTAAAGGGGCCACAGAAAGGGGTGCTTCCACACATACATCCATGAGCCCTGATGCTCTAGTGCCAGCTCAGTGTTTCCAGATCCTTCACAGCTCCTGTTCTTTCATACTAAGAGAACTCTGACGGCGGGGGGGGGGGGGGGGGGGCTTCAGAACACTCAATAAAATCTTCGTTCTAGATGCCTGGTTAGATGTAAGGTTACCTGGCAATGCTGGGAAGTACAATAAGCATGCCTATCAATTATCATTAAGAGGGTAGGGTGAGGGGCTGCTACAGAGAAGGCTCATTGGCTAAGAGGGATCACAATCACCTACCACAGCTCCAGGGGATATGATGCCCTCTCCTGACCTCTGACAGCACCCAACACGTGTGGCACAAAAACAAAGACATACACATGAGTAAAAAATTAAAATAAATCTTAAAAATCCTGAAAGGCATATTGTTTTTAATAACTAGAGGGCCTCCATATTCTATGAGTCTATAACTTTGTATTTCTATCATGTAATACAAAACAGCATTTTGACGAGTCGTAATAATGTCAGTTATCATTTTTCAGTACTTTATAAAACTTGAATGCACCATATTTTGATCATATTCTCCTCCCACCCCTCTCTCAACTCATCCCAGATCTACAATCCTACTTCCTTACCACACTTAACTTTGTGTTCTTAAAAAAAAAAACAACAACAACAAAAAAAAAAAAACCCCAGAAAACTACTAAATCCAATTTGCACTGCCCATATAGCCACAGTTATGGGGACATCCCCTGGAATGTGAACCCCAGCCTCAGAAGCCACCAACTGTCCATAGCTCCTTAATTAGCAGTCGGGGCTTATGAGTCTCTCCTCGCTCCATGCTGGGATGTTGGCTATCTTGTTCTTGTGCCGGCCTGTGCAGCCAACCACAACTGCTGTGTGCTCATGAATGCAGTGGCACCATCATGTCCAGGACATGGTACTTGTCCTCCCTGGCCTCTGGCTCGTATGATCTTTTTGCCTTCTCTTATTAGATGGTCCCTGAGACTTGGGGTGCTTATCCTTCATTTTTTAAAAAAATGTCATTTTGTCAACACTGAACAGAAGACCAAAGCAAAAAAGGAAAATAAAAACCAAGTGTAATGGTAAAGAAAAGCAAATTAATAGCATGTCTTTTGTGGAAGCAGAAATGCACTTTCCGACTGGAAACCAGGTTAAAGACAGTCTTGGACAGTTGTGTTCTGAAACTAGCAGACTGCAGGCTTTATAAATACATACAGAAATAATTAAAATATAAGGGGTTTAGAGGGATTAATCTCCTTTGAATAATCTCTGCTACAAAGCCTGTAAAGACACTGCTGGCACCAGGCCCACGCAGACCAGCTGTCGGATATCAGAGCAGCAGAGCGATTAACTGCCACCACTCTGCACTGACCTCTGCAGCCTTCCCTGGGCTCCATCTCCAGCACTCAGTATCAGAGGGAAAGTTCAGCTTGAAAATACCTGCATGCTATGCTCGGGATTATCATGTAACTTGATCTACCTTTCCTTAGCCAGGGAGAAAAGGAGCAGATGAGACATTTGGAGCTGGATGGAAAGCAGAAGACATAGGCTCCAGGGTAAAGAGAAAGGGTCCCCTGGAGTGGTCACCACCTGACCTCACTCATTTAACCTATGGCGATTTCAAAGGCAACTTTAATTGTTTTCAAACTGAGCTTTGAATGATCCCCCCAAAGCAGCATGTGGGGTCGCTCTCTAAAAACAAATTTATTTTGCTTCAAAGCTAGTCACAAATTCAACAGCTATTTTTAGAAGTCGAGAATGCCACTGAGTACTACAAGAGCGCTGATAACGCCTGCTGTTTCTTCCAGGGAGAGAGGATCCAGATCCGCCTCCACCTCCACGACCTTAGTCTAAGGATGATGTGAAATCAATGTATGGAAGATTCCACTATAAATACCCAGTGCCATGCAAATATATATATATTTATATATACATGTATATATACATATATATATACATATATACATATATATATATGTATGTATATATATATATATACACATATCCTGTGCAAAAGGGTGTACCAGGCTGCAATTTCTTGTAGTGATGGAAGAAAACAGAAGTGTGACATGGAACAGCGAAAGGACAAGAACAGCACTCTCTTCCACTGCAGACAACAGCAACACTTGCCAGATCCACATTTCTTAGGACTTCAAAGTTCTGAAGCCTTTCAGTCTCGATTTTCCTGCTATGACTTCTGGATAAGTCAGCAAATCCCTATCACATATCTTCTTGTCAAA
The DNA here is from genome assembly GCF_903995435.1 of Acomys russatus. Taxonomy (NCBI): domain Eukaryota; kingdom Metazoa; phylum Chordata; class Mammalia; order Rodentia; family Muridae; genus Acomys; species Acomys russatus. The sequence continues at coordinate 52,141,518 of NC_067142.1, read as the reverse complement.
TATGGTTAAATTTTGTCTTCTACATATTTCACAAGTACGGTTTAGAGGTAGATGAACAAGACATGCCTAATCTCTAGAGCACCACAGCAGTTCTAAGCACTTGACAGTAAACACTGCCAATGAAACGAGAGAAGGTAATCTTCTGTCCTCATGCTATTTCCTCCTTAACACTAGGCTTTAAGGATTTGATTTACCTAAACTTTGCTGAGGGGGAAAATAGAGCCAAATGTAAAATAAATGTTGGTTCACTCAAGATGTATTGCTATCCACCAGCACACTTTTCACACATTAAGGCATGCTCAAATGCTAAAGACTTTCAGGGTAATTAATATGATTGAAAATTTGAACCACAAATTTAGGGGCTAGTATCTCTTCAAGCAGGGTCCCAGGCCCAGCTGTTATCCAAGTGTGGGCCCAAGGCCACACTAAATGGGCTCAGTAGGATGCATTTATATATTTATACATATATGTGTAATAATAATAGTTAAAGATAGGCTATCAATTTGAGAAGGAGTGGCAGGGACATGGGAGGAAGTGGAGGATGGAAAAGGAAGGGGGAAGTGATACAATTATATTTTAATTAAAAAAAAAAACATCTTAGAACTGAACTTTTGGGATTTCAACCCAAAATTTCTGTTTTTAATAAACATGCATTATGGTTTAATCTTTTAAAAAACCGAAGTTCTCAGGTCTCGCCTCAGCTCTACAGAATCAAAACCCCTTGCTTCTGTGGCTGGTTCTATAAGAACTGCTGTCCTTGGCTCTGTTATTCAGCGCCATCTTTTGAACAACAGAAGCAAATATCAACCCAAGTGAAGCCATTAAAGTGACCAAAGTGTTTCCTAAAATGTTTTTTTACATGATTTATTGTGTCCTTTAATTTAAGCATATTTGATAGGATTCCTTTTCATCTTCAAGTGAAAGGCTGCAGATCAGAGACCACTACAGTCTGTGCACTGCTTTTATAGTTCTACAACATAAATTGACATTTATTGGAGCTTCACATCAGACTTTTCCATCAACGGATGTGTTGGGAGAGCAATAACCAAGTATGCTGTGTTGAGCAAATACCTACACATCAGGACACTTTTCAAAGCCATCAGGCAAAGGGGGTCAGCTGAATTTTTTTTTTAACTGCACAGCTAATGCTTTAAGAGTGTCTTGATGGAATCAAGGAAATTGGATTGTCCCCCCATTTGCTGTGCTAAAACAAGCCTTTTTTATTTATTTATTTATCCCATTAGAGGGACACAAGAGAACCCTTTTAAATGTCACTAAAAATTTCCCTACATTGCAAATCCCAGTCAAAGGGTTTTAATTTTCTATGAGAACTCTTAAGTAACGCAGTATGTCAAGGTTTAATAAATTGTAGGTGGGGATAGTTTTCATTAGAAGACACTTTTCCCCTTTGAAAACAGGTGTTTAGGCACAGTTAGGTTTCTCCATACAGGGTACATGCTCAAACAACTGAGAACACAGCTTCAGTTAAAGGACCAAGAAAGCATAGCAGAATCCATAAAACATCTCAAATGTTACCGTTACTTTTAACAACAACGGCAAACACCAAGTTTTAAGATACACTGAAAACAACAGCTAGTGATTTTGTTAGTGACGCTCCTTGAGTAGAGCTGGCCTCAAAGAACAGGTAAGCTGCCATTCAACACCTTCCAGCCGGAAGACACCATGCACCAAACAGATCTATGCCTGTCCCGCTGGGAGGGGCCGATACACACAGTGGGGTAAACACCTGAGTCTTTAGCCTTCAGCCTCCCACACGACTGCCAGTTAATAGGCATGGGTTGTTTTCATATGGAACATATTCACTCACAAAGAGTGTGGCAAGGTGGTGTACATTTACCATCTACAGTCACCTATTTATTTTGGTTCATTTGTCAATAGAGTCACTAAACATTCTAGGACATTTGTTGTTATTGAAATGGTTTTACTCCACCATTTTCAATAAACCATTAAAAATATTTCTAGCTATAAAAAAAAGATGGCAATTATAAACAGAATACCAAAATGGAGAACTTTTGCAAAGTATTGTTTTGCTTTTATGAGAAATATGGGGCTACCATGCTCAAAAGGCATATTTCTGACCATATTCAAACAAGAGGCGTGTATCTTACTCTGGCCCCTCTTTTTCCACAAGGATGGAGGAGAGAGAAACCACACTAAAGACAAAAGACAACATTTCTAAGTTTATGAAATAATATTTGAATTAGATCACCATTTTCCATTATCTACTTAAAATACATTTTAGGGCTGGTGAGATGATGGCTCCGTGGCTAAGGACATGTACTGCTCCTGCAGAGGACCTGAGTTCAGTTCTCAGTATCCATTCCACGTGGCTCAGAACATCTGTTACTCCAGCTCTAGGGAATCTGATGCTCTCCTCTGGCCCCTGTGGGCAACAGTGCATGCGCATACCTCTACACAGACACACATGCATAAACATAATTAAAAATAAAGATAAATCAACCCCAGCACTCACCCAGCAAGGCAGGTGGATGCCAATGAGTGTGAGTCGAGCCAAAGTTAACACACTGAGACCCTGTCTCAAAAACAACAAAATAATCATAAAACCAATCTTAAAATACATTTGGCTTACATAAGGGCTGGGCAGTATGAGATTCACCAATGAAATGGGTTTGCGGGGAAATCCTTCAGCAGCTGGCGCCATTTCCCAGCTTGTATTTTGTCTGTTTGTGTAAACAGGGTGCTGATTTATGGCTCAGAGCTCAAGACTGTTCTGTGCCAGCCTGCTCCCATCACAAGTGTCCCCAGCGCACGTGGGCCCTGCTGGTCTTGACCACAGATGCATCAGAAGAGACATAGTGAGCACAGGCTGACCAAAGAGTCAGGGCCTGCTGAGAGAGCTGCACCTGTGCTCACGTGCAGTCAGCTCTTCTCACACTTTTAAAAGGTATGCTTTAAAAATGATTAGAATTATCTAAATCAATACAAGGATATTCTCTCCTGAAAACTACTGTTTTATTCTGTCATCTGTAGAGCATTGGTTTTGGTGTTTTTTTTGCTGCTCGCAATTACAATTTAGAAGTTCCGGATGAGACTCTTTTGAGTTGTTGAGCTTTTAAGTTGAGACACTCAAAGCCTTTCAAATGTGTCAACATCAGTAAAAAGAATCCTCTTTTAAAAAGGGTGCTAGGCAACTCCAAGGGAGAGAAGGAAATAAGGGGACATATTAGGAAGAACTCTATAGCCTTTACTCTTAGCTTTCTAGAGGCAGAGGCAAGTGGATCTCTGAGTTGGAGGCCAGCCTGGTCTACACAGCAAGTTCCAGGCCAGCCAGGGCTAGCGCTTCCAAATGTGTAAACCTACTAAAACTGTTGGCAAAAGCTTGACTTGCATAGTCTTTTCATTTGGTCTCCACAGCTTTCCTTATATTCTTCCTAAGGCTAAACACGGCTGCAGCAGGACAGCAGTCAAGATTAGACAGACTGGTCAAAGGGTAGTTGCTAAAACTAGATGAAGTATATATAGGTGGCAAGTACAGCGAGCTTACCTTTATTTTTGTACACCGCTGAAGCTTTCATAATTAAAAAGTGTTTTAAACACTTGCTGTGAGGGAGACTCATTTGCACAAACCTGGTCTTGATGGAGGTTTGTAGAATGACACCTGTCAATCTATGTGAGTTGCTAGTATAAATGATGTCCCTGTGTTTTCTTATGTCATCAGTCAAAATGAAGGTCACGTTAAAGCTTCAGTAAGGCAAGTTACTTCAGTTTTGAATTCTTTATTCTGCTTCGCATAATGTCAAAGTTGACTCGGAAGTGGGATGGGGAGAAAGGAAGTTGGCAAGGCAAAGACAAAGAGGCGGTGGTCTGGTGCTTGAAGAGGGAGGGGGAGTGAAAGGACAAAGTGGCGAGTCTAATCAAATCACTCTAAAAAGCTGCAGCCTCTCAGGGCTAACCTTGTCAATCACAGTGAGCAGGAGCAGGAGAGGAGCAGGGCGTGCTGTGCACATTAAACCTTGTGCGCGTCCTTGAACCTACGGTCTAATCCCTCCCACGGCAGCCCAGGAAGGCTCCGTAATGCTCACCCTTAGAAAGAACCTTGAATTCCATTAGGAAGCTCCCCTGGAAGGAGCAGCCCTCGCTCGAGTGGCATCTTGAACCACAGACAGCTCATATCATTTCCTGAATTAGAAGTGAGCTCATGGGATTAAGTCTGCAAGTCCCAGAAAATTAAAACATAGGACCACACTGACAAATGCCACTATACCAATAAGAATACCGGATGTGTTCAGATCTGTATTTTTTTTTTTAACCTTTTAAAGTTTTGTTTTAAGACGGCAAGTCGTTGCCATAAAGCTACAATAAAGGCTGGCTACAAAGCCTACAATAAAACTCTAGAGTTGGTTGGGCTAAAATCAGACTAACAAGACACATCTGTACAATGGTTTGCTGTAAAGCCATTCCGTCAGGTAACTAAGGACATTTCTTCATAAGCAAACTTTAAACGAGAGCAAGCGTAAAAGCAGAGATCTTGTGCTGCACTCCATCTTTTCATTGTTCCTACAGCTCTGCTTTGCTCTGTGCCAATGCGAAGACACCTTATATAATACACAGTTTGAATATTTTAAAAAATATGTTTAAGAAAGGACATGAATTCAGTGTGCCAGTGGAATGGTGAAATTAGTTTATATGACTTAGGAAGAAGATGACTACTGCTGTCAAATATCACGATGATTGTCACACGAGAAAGGGAGCTTTGGGCTGTTCTGATTTGAACGCAAAGATTGCATGATCTCAATAGATTTAGACCAGGTGCACAAGAAAAATCTGCAACGATTAAAGTTTCTAAAATGGCATAGGCTACCTTGTAAGTTAAAATGTTCAGGAGCTAGCCAGTCTGAGCAGCAAATGTCTGCATTAGGTCGGATGTTGAACCAGACAATCAGCACATTTCTCTCTGCCTTTAAGATTTCCTAATATAATTTAGTTAAGCAGCAGAACAGAAATTGAGAACCAAGTATCTAAACTGCAAGCCTGTTCCTCCTATTCAACACCAGGTTACTAAGCCCTCCAATGCGACCAAGCAGCAATGGTCAGAGAATGAGACGCTGCAGTGTGGGAAACTGTAGCACTCGGGCCTGCCAACAGAGGGCAGCAGTGGCTGAGTTCCGGCTGATTGGTGCCATCTGAACATGTGCCAGGATGCCATAATTTCAGGTTTTTCAAGAGAAGTAAAATCTGTACTTTGTGGAATTATCTGGTAGTTAATTTCCAAAAAATGGTGGATAACAGGTCTCTCAAACAAAAAGACATCACCTATGTGACCATAAGCTACACCTCAAAAATTTCACATGCAAACTAGTAATTTTTAAAGATTATTCTAGAGCCTTCAAATTTATCCATATCTTTTCTGGAATACAAACAGTACAAAGCTTTATGTTCTATATTAAACAATTTAATATCTGAGCACACTTAACAGTATTTTCTGTGGCTTTTACATTTTTATATTTTATATTCTTGTTCTATATGCCAGTCAGTACTGTTATCCTTTGTATGATCAGCACAGCATTGTACTTTATTATTATTTTTTTAATAATATTTTTTATTAATTTATTCTTGTTACATCTCAATGTTTATCCCATCCCTTGTATTCTCCCATTCTCCCTCCCCCCATTTTCCCATTATTCCCCTTCCCTATGATTGTTCCTGAGGGGGATTACCTCCCCCTGTATACAGCATTGTACTTTAATTGTTCATGAATTGTTCACTATGATCATCAGACTTTCTGATGATTTTTCTGCACAATCCATCTCTACACCAGAGCCATTAAAAAGTCAGAAAATTGTAGAATAAAAGTCATAGGCTAGAATTAGCCTTAGGTACTACAAATGGTATGATTTCTGGTAGGTAGCTAAGATGCTTTGAAATCTCTAGATCAAGAGAGTTGATTACTTGATGAATAAAAACCAATTCTTTTGTTTTCAAGCTTACAGGAGTGTGAGATGCCAACAACTGCAGGTTTTTAGCAACAGCAAGAGAGAATGTAGCCAGGGGACTGTTAAGAAGGTGCAATTTACTATATAAGGTCATAACACTTTGACAGTGTCCTATAGTTCAGTTAGATGTAAAAATAGGATGACATCAGGTGTTCTCTGAACTCAAAGTAATTTGAACTTGACTCATAGTGTGCTGGGAGCCAGCTGTTCATTCTCAGATACAAACTTAGCAGAAGTGAACTACTCAACATAAAAATGACAAAAATGACTTATTAAAGGAGGAAAGTCTGGTGTGTATCATGCCCACATCTAAGGATTTCACTGTGGGGTGTGAGGACGATCTGGGTGTGCACCAAAACTCTACTTTCATAATCACAAAGAGCCCCTTAGAGGAAGTCCTTTCTAAAAACTAAATCTTTTTGGAAGATTAGTCTGAAAATAGATAAATTCTAGGTGCAGAAGGGAAGTTTGAGGGTGAAAGCAGATCTCCCCCAACATTTGTGGGAGTCTTCAACAAAAGTATAGATGGAGAGCCCACCTCAGAAAAGGCCTCATCTGCATAAGAACAGGCACGGCAACTCCCAGCCAGCGGTCCTGCAGCTCACATCTACCCGGCCCTTGGCCACTCTTCAGGCCTAAGGGCACTACATATACCTGCAGCAAGATCTGCCCTTGATGGGCTCAGTACGTGAGCTGTGCAGTTTGGATTGGTCCCTATGTATGCCCACTGCAATTCTTCTAGAGGATACTATGTGAAAAGCACATGTACAGTTTACATTTAGGAAGGGAGAAATAAAGGGAAGCACTTTTATCTGATACCTCAGCTCTTCCTTCTGCTCTGGTCACACACTAAGACCTTCTACCAGTTTAAGGAAAATTTTCATACTTTCTTCAACTCATTTATAGTGCTAAAAATATTAAAACAAGGAATAGGTTTCTAAAAAATGTTTGAAAAAGAGCAAGTAATAACTACATGAAATATGTCAGCCAATTGTCAAGAACAATAAATCCTTTAAAGAATAGACACTGCAGTATTATAACTTCATTGAAAAGTACGTATGAATAGCTAGGCATGGTGGTGCGGGCCTTTATTTTCAGCATTGAGGAAGGAGAAACAGGTGGATCTCTGGGAGTTCCAGGCCAGCCAAGGAGACACAGTGAGACCCTTGCTGTGGAAGTACGTGGACTTGAGTTTGGACCCCCAGAACCTATGTAAAGCTGGGCAGAGTAGTAAGTATTTGAAATTTCGGTATTTGAAAAGCCCTACAGCAAGATGGGAGGTGGGAGGAGAATCCCTGGGAGCTCATGGGCCAGCTAGCCTGGTCTACACAGCCAGGAACAAGTAACCCTGGCCCAAAGAAGGAGAGAACTGACACTCAGGGTTGTCTTGTGACCTACACACACACACACACACACACACACACACACACACACACACCTTGGCACATGCCTTTACTCACATACACAAACACGCACACACGTGCACACACATCCGCATGCATGCACCCACACAATCACACACACAAACACGCGCGCGCACACACACACACACGCGCGCGCACACACACACACACACACACACACACACACATGCAGGCACACATAGACTTACAAAAAGTGAGTAGGTCTGATTTATCTTTAAAACAAAGTCAGCATTTGCTGAATAAGAGCAGCTTATATGCGCTATAGCATATTTGTCTAGACATAGTACTTTTAAATCAGTCTCTATAAAACCAATAAGCACATTAGCCAGATATCTGGAAGAAGTCATGAACTATGGCAATATCATAAAGTCAAGTATTTCTAATTACAAATTTTCCCTTTCTGGTTGTTCAGGTGATAAAGCGCCTGCCAGGCAAGCATGCGGGCCCCTGGCTTGCTGGCTGGCCAGCCTGACTAAATCTATCTCAGACAAATGAAGGTGTGGAGAACAATCAAGAAAACACACCCAATGTGATGTGGACGTGTATGCACAAACCATTCACACACCCCATCCCATACACGGATACATAAATAAAAAATAAAAACAAATTATTTCTCTTCCCCCAAATTTCTAAAAACACATCATTTATCATTTCTTTGATGTACTGTTATTTCTACCCTGAAATTTTATTCTGTGCTTACACTGAACATACTAATTTCAAGGAACACAGAATCTAATGAATAGACAGAATCATAAGACAGTGATAAATCCCATCACAGATTTTCAAACAGATTTTTCAGGAACACTAAAAGGAGGTCTTTGAGTGGGCTTGAAGCTGGACCGTGTAGAAGCTCTACATGCAAAGTACAACATAATATTGCCCCGAAGTTGTGTTTATAAAGTTATATAGCACAAATATAAATTTTCCAGGGAGCTCATACTTCTCTTAGTTCTTCTGATTAAAAGGAATTTTTCTAGTATGCGTTCTCGAATTTAGATATTTAGACTCAGCCTGGATTTGCCTTTCACAAACCCATGAAAAAATTCTACCATTGCTCTCCTCACCTGGCAATATGAGGAGTTATTGTTGCATTATTATCTTGGTATACCTGTAAACTTATAAAACATACGTCAATCTCAACGTAAATAAAGCGCAGTAACTGTTTAGAAAGAAAAATGCTGGAAAAATGACCTGCCCTAGATTTTTGTTCTGCTTAAAGGCATCTTCCTTAGGAAGCCCTTTCTTTGCTTTGATGAACTCATGGACACTAGAAAACACACCTGAATCTTGACTGTGAAGCTCTCTATACCCTAGAAGGCCAATGACTGCTGATCTCAAGAGCTTATTTTCCTTTAGTCAGATGGTAGTTGGATCTCAGTGGCAACAATATTAATTAATGAGTGGATGATCAAATTATTTAATTATTAAATAAATGTAATAGTGATGATGACAGAAAAAGAACATCAAGCCTTGGATAATTTAGGAATTTAAAATTATAAATAGAGTGAGGCAGAGGGAAGCCTTTCCTTACAACATTCACAACATATCAGTCTAAAGATTTTATTGTACATGTTCCCTGAGCTGTTACTTAAACTTTTTTGAGTTGTATTTACTTTTATTGTATGCACATGGGTGTTCTGCCTGCATGTATGTCTGTGCACCATGTCTGTGCAGTGCCCGTGGGAGCTAGAAGAGTGTTGAAACTCCTGGATCTGGAGTTATAGTTAGCTGTGAACCACCATAGGGATGCTGGGAATCGATCCCAGGTCCACTGAAGAGTCAGTATTCTAAACTGCTGAGCCATCACTCCAGCTCCTGAGCTGTTACTTTTTATTGTGAAAATATTTATATGTATAGGGAAAGCAGGGATAAGTTATTCAGATTTAATAACTTTCCAGCTTTCTTCTTGTTTTGTCTAATATGGAAACTGCAGACATTCTTACTTCTTGTTTCTAAATATATCAGTACCAACCTAAAAACAAATATACATTTGTATCCCATTATCACATCTAAAAGGGTTAACACCAACTCATATAAACTCCCACTTTCCTTTTAATGTTTACAATTATATATAAACAAAGACAACATAGTTTATTATATGTTTCTGCTTGAAAACAATTCTGTGCTTTCTTTTGAATAGGGGCTGGAGGTAGTATGGCTTGATGGTTAGGAACATTTCCTGCTCTTCCAGAGGACCCAAGCCTGGATCCTAGCACCCATGTAGGGAGGCTCACAACTGCCTGTAACTTTAGCTCCAGGGGTCTGGCACCTTCCTCTTGCCTCTGTGGACACCTGCACACATACAACATGCACCTGGCATGCATGTGCGCATTCACACATACTTTAAAAAAAATTTAACTATTTGAAGAAAGGAATGGGATGAGGGATGAGAAATGAGAAGATGAGGACAGAGAATAGGGAGGACAGCAAATGTGGCACACATGGAGGAAACTGACAGTGAAATGTGCGACTTTGTCTAGTGAGTACACACTGAAAACAAGAGAACCAATGCCGTATCCTTTGGTCTTACCAGCAATGTGACAGAAACACTCTGCCATTTAAAGAAATATATCTTTATGTTCACGTGATGATAACAAGCCACATGGAAGTTCACGCAAACTGCTTCCATATGACTTCCAGAGCTCTAGAGAGAATGACTTCTTTCCAAGTGTCGTGGGTGCGGACTGAACATCAGCAAGAACCATGGCACGCTCAGGACTTTGCCCTTAGCAGAACCAAGACCTCTGGCCAGTGTCAGATAATCTGTCACTATAAGCGACTTGTATCCAAGCCAGATATTTATTGCTATTGATCTGCCTGGTCCCAGCAAAAGACTTTTGTTCTCCCAGACCGGGACTTTGACCTCAATTAAGTTATGAATTTCAATCCGATAGACTGCTCCACTTACCCTACTGCTCTCTGACTGGATTAATTAGAATTAGCTAGGCCGAGAGTCACCCAAAGCTCCTCATGGATCATGTTATTTTAATAATAAATAAAGGAATAGCAGCAATGTACAAGAAGTATTTTGAAAGATTGCTCATCTAGGAACAACCTGCCAATATCAATTTCTCTGACTCTGATTACCTCATTTACTTTTTATTTCATTTTGTTCATTGTAAATTCATCATTTCTTCCAGTTTCTAAACTGGTTCTTTAGTCAGAGAAATCCAAGTACTTGTCATGTTAGCACTCTGGGATACTATAGGGTAACTCATCAAAGCAATGATTTGCATAAAGAAAGAAGAAAGAAATGAGCATCAAGAAATGAGCAACACACACACATACACACACACATACACACACACATATACACACCCTCCCTCTCCATCCATTGTCTCAGGAAAAGAACACAAGCCATTAGCTAAATGCAGTTTTCCTATATAGCTAGTTAGTGCATGAAAAGTGGACAGATATAATACTGAGACAGCAATATCCAAGCTTAAAAACTACAAAAATGTGCAGATGTGTTTATTTTTAGTTCCTAACCCAGTGGGACAGATAACAAGCTGGCTAATGGGAATTCTAAACTATGATAATAACAACCAACAAGTCAGAATTTCCTAAACACATTGTTCTGTTCTAACTTTATGACTTGACCCCTCTACATAAAAATTTATTTGAATTTGATTATGTAAAGAATAGTACATAAGAATGTTAACATTCTAGTATAGAGTTTTGGTACTTGGTACTTATATTGACCAATTTTTATAAAGTATAGAAAGAATCTTAAGAACATATACATAATTAATGGTTTTGATATAGCAAAAACTCAATTACTTTGATTCTTGAGATACTGATTTTTGACTGGCTCTAAGGAACATACAGAAAAGAATAAGATTGCATGTATTTTATGTGTATGCTTACATGTCTGGGCACGAGGTGCATGCCGGCTGCCTGCAGAGGACAGAAGAGAGTGTTAGATCCCTCTCAACTGGAGTTACAGACAGTTGTAAGCCATTATGTGGGGGCTGGGAACCGAACCTGGGTCCTCTGCAAGATCAACAAGTGTTCTTACCTGCTGAGCCATCTCTCTAGCCCCTAATTTATTCATTATTTTAAAGACAGGCCCTGGCTGGCCTGAAACTCAGAGGTGGACCAGGCTGGCTTAGAACTCACAAAGATCCACCTTCTTTTGCCTCCTACAATTAAAGGTGAGTTCCAGGACAGCCAGAGCTACACATAGAAACTCTGTCTCAACCGTCCCCACAAAAGAAAAAGAATCCTCGCCCAAGGAAGGCACATCTTAATATAAAAAGCAAGCCACGACATACTCCATCAATGCCTCATGAAACCTTTCCGAATGGAGTTGTTCTTATCAAGTGACTGTGTAGAAAGGAAACAGGCATGCACAAAAGGACGCCTGTAACAGAGAACAAGAGCTGGTTTTAGAGGTGTAGCTGCTGGGTTTTAAGGCCCCTGCCCATCCACTGCACTGGACACACCTGTGTGGCGTCTGCTGAGTACAAATAACTCATTTTAGAGGAGAGCTGTACATTTCTCATGGAAGGCTGCTATGCTCAAATACTAGTAAACATCTCTTTCTCAACATCCTAAATGTGCTGGCAATCTAGGAAGAAAGTGAGACTCCTGAGGACTGATGGCACGGAAATGTTAAGAGGAATGGCTAAGACATAATTTGCAGGGGAAGCTGCTTCCACAGCACTCCACCCCCAGGAACAAATCAAATGATAAAGCTACAGGGTTTCGGCACTGAGCATCTGTTTTCACACCTGGCTCTCATTAGGCTGCAATGTTCTTAATGGAATAATAGCAGTTCTCCAGTAAATCGCACAGGTGATCTAGCACATTAATCTAGATGTTCCCAGTGACTCCTTAATGAGGGAATATGTGAAAATTTAGCATAGTGGATGTCTCTTTCATTTACATGTGACTATGTTAAATATTGACAATAACTTAATGTAAGAAACATCAAATATAAGTCTTTTCTATCAACTACTATCAAGTTTAGGACGAAGAATTAAAATCTTTCGGCACCACCCCCAAACTTTATTTTTTTTAATTAAGTAATTTATTTGAGACAGGGTTTCTCTGTGTAGCCTTAGCTGTCCTGGATTTGCTTTTGTAGACCAGGCCGGCCTCAAACTCACTGTGATCCACCTGCTTCTGCCTCCCGAGTGCTGGGATTAAAGGTGTATACCTCCTTTATCTCCAGTGAGCCAAATTCTTTTCAGACTAGCCAATTAAATTAGGTCTGTGAAGTCAGACACCAGCCACTGGGGAAAAGACAGAGTCACCACCACTACCAGAGTAAGAATAAAAACAAACGAGCCCCTCTAGGCATGTCCCCTGGGTCAAGAGTGCGGTTAGCTTTGCCCAAATGTGTCAGCTGCAACAGTGCTCTATTTCTTTGAGACCCTGAACTTACCACCACAAAATGGAATAAAATTAACATGAAAGTATAAACATCAGCATCTAAAATTCCCTGTTTGCAAAACATAAACAGCAACAAAAATAATTAGAACAAACTTAACAAGAAATGGATAAAACTTAAATGAGGGAAATTCTAAAGACTCTTAAAATATGTAAAAATAGTTTATCAAATTGGAAGATTAATTTTTGCTTGGATAGAATAAGTCAACGCACAAAGATGTCAGTTCTAATTTATAGTTCAACGCAACCCTTGGTATAAATAACACAGCTATTTTATGGAGTAAAACAGGGTGATACTAAAGTTTATATTTCAAAAATGCAAAAACATCCAAGAAGACACTTAAAAGAAAAACAGCAAAAGAGAAATAACTGTCCCAGATAGTCAAATCTGCTCTAAAGACCTTTAATTAAAATAATGTGCATAAAAATGACACCAGCAGAGCCTCACCTAGTCCAGAACTGGATGCAAATGCACATGGGATACAGTAATGAGTAGGGCAGCTTCTAGGACCCATGTTAACCAACAGAGCTGGTTAGACTAGGTAGACATTTGGGGAAAGATGTGAAATTAATTGCCTCTCAAATTATACATCCAAAAATCTAAATGTAGACCATGACCTCATACAAGCACTAAAGGAGAACATGGGATTCCATTTAGGGTTTCTGTAAGAAAAAGGGCCGTTTACTGTCTTGTGGGTTTTTGTTTGGTTGGTTGTAGTTTCTTTGAGGCGCTCTCATTATGAAGACTTGACTGCCCTATGACTTGCTATGAGGACAAGACTGGCTTCAAACTCAAAGAAATCTGCCTGCTTCTGTCTCCTGAGTACTGGGATAAAAGGCATATGCTACCACACACAGCAAGGAAGAGCTTTTGAAAACTATGACTTAAAATCCAGGTCAATAAAAAGTCTGGTAAGTTGACTACCTAACGATTGAAACCTCACTTACATAACAAGATAAGAAAGAGCCCACGGTGGGCAGTGCCATCCCTTAGGGGAAATGTCTGCTTCTAAAGGTTAATATTTCTAATATAGAGAGAATGCATCAAAATGAAAGCATCAAAAGAATAAAGTTGATAAGAATGTGTGGACAATTTACTGAAAAAATGGACATAAACTGTCTCTCAAACATATGACAAGATATAACACTTCACTTACAGAAACTTGCAAACTCATATACCACTGAGGCCATTTCTCTGTCAAGGGTCAAAAATTCAAAATACAACATTATAATCTATTGGCAACAATTAAAAAAATACAATTGCATAATGTATTCACAAGGTTGTTGAGGGACAGGCATGCTCCTGTACTGCTGGGGAAATGCACACTGGTAAACTCTTCTAGAAGTATATTTGGTAAAGCTACATAAACATGTACTTTTGACCTACTGATAGCACTTTTAGAATTCTACCCTGAAAGTCTAATTCCAACAATAGGGAAATACATATGCATTAGGTTGATAACTGCCAAATATTGGAAACAACATACATGCCATACACAGGAGAGAGGGCTTTGAATAAAGCATGTCACATGCACAAATGAGAAGAATGCATAACTCAGGTATGAATAAAAGCGAAAGCACTCAGGGAGATGAGATGAATTAACTTATATGTTATGAAAACTGCAATTTTTAAAAAAATCTTAAAATTATGATTATGTGTACGTGTGTGTGTGTCCCTAAATATACTTTACATATAAGAAAGGAGATAGTTTGTCGCCAAGGCCAAATGTTTAATTCCCAGGACCCATATGGCGGAAGGAGAGAACCAATTCTCAAGAGTTGCCCTCTGGGGGCTGGAGAGATGGCTCAGTGGTTAAGAACACTGTCCTGCTCTTCCAAGGACCTAGGCTCACTTCCCAGCACCCACATGGCAGCTTACCATTGTAACTCCAGTTCCAAGGGATCTGATACCTTTATACCAATGCACATAAAATTTAAAAAAACAAAAGAAAACAGAGTCGTCCTCTGACCTCAACATGTAGTGCTGTCGCATGTGTGCACCCACACAAATACATACAAAATAGTGCCTTTAAATATATAATTTATAGGCTGCAGAACTGTCTCAGCAGTTAAGAGGACATATTGCTCTTGTAGAAGATCCAAGTTTGGTTCCCAGCACTCACACTGGGCAGCTCATAGCTGGCTATAACTGCAGCTCCAGAGTGATCTGACACCTCTGGCTTCTGTGGGCACTTGCAAGCACACACACACACACACACACACACACACACACATGTGCACACACACACACACGCACACACACACGTGCACACACACACACACGCGCGCGCGTGCACGCACACACACACATACACTTTAAAATAAATTTAAAACCTCTATGTATAGTTTAAAATGTTAATGAAGTAAGTAAGAAGGGACATATGAAACCATGCTGCCCGAGTTTGTTTCTTTTGGCGTGTGATAAACACCATGACCAGAAGCAACTGTGCAGTCCATCACTGAGGGAAGTTCAGAGCAGGAACTCAAGCATAAAGGAACATTGTTTACTGGCCTGTTCCTCATGGCACATGCTGCTTGCTTTTTCTATATAACTTAGGACAACTTGTCCAGGGCTGGCACTGCCCACAGTGGGCTGTATCGTTCCATATTTATCATTAATCAACGATGGCCTGCAACCTGTGTGGTGGCACACACATTTGATCCCACCTCTCAGGAGGCAAAGGAAGGAAATATCTGTGAGCCAGCTTGGTTTACATAGTGAGTTCCAGGACAGCCAGCACTGCAGAGACAGATCCTGTCTCAAAAAATCAAAATTCCCAAATAACAAACAAACAACAACAAACTAAAACCAAAACAACAAAAAACTCCACAAAACCTAAACAACATAACTGACCCCTTGCCAACTTGACATATAAATGCATCCTTATTAAGCCATAACCTTTCCTTTATTGGTTACCCCCAACATCTCCTGCTATTATCACAATATAAAACACAGCATAACTTAGTCCTACAGTATTTAAATTTTTCAACACTCTGAAAAAAAGTTCAGTCTTTTTAAAATATTTAACATCTCATATGATAAATTAGTTGATAAAGAAGGAAGGATATAGGACAGATGGCTCACTGGTTAAGAGACTGGATACTCTTTCACAGGACCCAAGTTCAATTCCCAGCACCATATACAACCACTTGTAACTTAACTTCCAGGGTATCTGATGCCCTCTTCTGGCCTCTGTAAGCATCAGGCATGCATGTGGTACAGACATACATCCAAACACACACACACACACACACACACACACACACACACACACACACACACACACACACTAATAAATAAATAAAATAGCTAACATCTTTTAAAGATCCAAAATCTCTGAGCTGTAGGCTCTTCTAAAATTAAAAAAAAAAAAAAAAGGGTTATATAATTCTTATTCCAAGAAGGAATAATTGGGCACAGTCACAAATCAAGTAAAAAACAAACTAACAATGTAAATAATTCAGTATCCAACATTTGGCACTCATGATCTTCTGAGCTACAAGGGGCTTGCAGACTGATACTTCTCTGGCTCTGCCACCACAACACACGCCACACCTGCCACTGTCCTTGGTGGTCATTCTCCAGTCTTGGAATCTCCAACATGCTGGGTTCTCTACAGCAACTAAGGCTGCACCTTCACCAGTGGCTTCCTGGCTCCTCTGCAGGGACTTTGACTCTGCCACATGGCACCATGCCTCAGCTGTTCTCCATGACGTCTTTATGCCTTCAAAGCCTGTACCAGGTGGGAGACCTGTTAACACACTGCCACGATTGCATCCAGCCTGAGAGGGATAGCCTTTGCTTCCTCTGTGTACTAATCTTGGAGAAATGCTTCCCAGAAGATTCAGCCTCAACAATTTGGGTCTCTTAATAATCACAGTTGATTTTTCAGCCTCAGCTAACCAGCGTCTATTGTCTCAATAACCAAAAAAAGCTTCACTTCAGTGTACTGGTCTCTTGTTAATCATAACTGACTAGAAAACACAGATTTTTTTATTCAAATTATCACGTTAATGACCCTCTGAAACCTCACAAGCCAGGGCCCCTTTATCTATATTTCTCTACTACTTTTATCTTCCAAGCTCCCACAAAACAGTTTACCAGGCTTTGAGTATTCAATGGCTTCCCCAGTACAAAGTTCCAAGCATTTCTATAAGCTTCCCAAAACAAAATGCTTAAGTTTGTTACAGAGATACCCATTCTTGGTACCAATTTCTGTCCTGGTTTTCTTTCTTTTTTTTTTCCCCCTGGTTTTCTTTTTATTGCTATGATAAACACTATGACCAAAAGCAACCTGTGAAGAAACGTATATATTTTTAAATTTAATTAGCATAATACCTCTTCATATGAAAACTTAAGTGTGTCCTTTCTCTTATATACATAAATACACAATAATGGTTACTTTCTTATAATGATTAACATTTGTTAAACTAATATCAAATTTACTCCTACTTTTGTTTCTCAACACATACAATAACTTTTTTGTTTCAATATGCAATTATAGTCAGTTTTCTAAAAAAAAAAAAGATTTTAAGATTTATTTTTTAAAATTATGTTTAACTATGTGTCTTTCTCTGTGTGGGTATGTGCACGTACATGCAGGTGCCTGCAGAGGGCAGGGGGTTAGCATCCACTGAAGTTGGAGTTACAGGTGTTGTGAATCACCTAACATAAGTACTGGGAACCAAGCTTGTGTCCCCTAAGAGGAGCAAGTACTCTTTCCTGCTGAGCCAACTCCTAACAAAATCAACCAACACTCAACTGAACTGACAATCCTGACAAGCAAAGCTCATTTCCACCCAGACATGGCCCATCACAACTTATTGCTAAGGCAACAGAGACCGCAGATACTTCTCAGTTTCAATATGTTAAAATGTAAAAGAAAAAACTTCATCTTCGCATTGGTTAAGTGTGGTAGCTTAACATACTGCAACAAGACTGCCATAGCCCAAATACTGCTGCTTTTATAATCCCAAGACTCGAGTTCAGCTCTTATGATCTATAGCATCTCTAGATGCATGCCAACCATGTATCTGTAAACTGCTTCTATAAATAAATGTGTAAAGGAATTTAAGATTTTGAAAACAGTAAACACTTTATAGATCTTGGTAAACGTATGATCCACGCACCTTCAGCATATCTACTTTATTATTTCATGTCCAAGAAGCACCAGCACTTGTAGTAAGAAGAAAGGCAGCAAGAGAAAGCAGCCTCCCTCATTTCTGTAGGAGTGTGTTTCTGCAAAGGATGCTCCCTGAAGGAAACTAACATGTGGTTAAAATTAGAAAATGGGGCACTAGATGTTTAAATATTGGAATACTGAAAAAGGGAAGCTAAATTTAAGCTAAAAATGACCTCTTAAAGAAAAACTGATGAAAAAAAAAAAAAAAAGCAGAACCCTATCATGACTGTACTTTGTGAATGTTCCTGCCTGGCTGTCATGACACCACAAGACCGTCCTCCCTTCACAGTAGTTCACATGAGTTCTGCATCCCAATCTACAGCTGTATGTTTATGCATAAAGCAATTTATAGGTACTGTCAAATTAAATTATTTGTACTCTGCAACCTTTAAGGAAAATGGGGGTCCTTTGGGAAGATGCAGGACATTTACCTTGCAGTTTTTCATATATTTTAATTATACTATGTATACCAAGAATATAAAGCCTACAGTTGGAAAACACATTTAAATAAAAAGTTAAATAAAAATTAAAATGAAAAATATTTTGAAAAATACCAAAGGTCATAGAAAAGTGGTCATTACATAACATTAATTGAAAAGAGATACAAAGTGTATGTGGCTGGTTTCTGGTTCTCAGTAGAATTGAAGAAGATGAACTGGGAAAGTTTTCTCATCACGGCATTTGGGGGAGGGCGGGGAGGGATGTCATTGTATGTGCTGTGTGTGTCAATGGGCATTTGCGCACGCGCGTGTGCATGTGTGTGTATAGACTAGAGACAGATGTCAGATGTGCTCCCTGAGCACTCCCCAACAGGCCCTCTATTCAACCCAAAGCTTGATGGCTCTGCTACCCGTCTCTGCTCTCCCAGGCACTGTAACTACAAGTGGGCCACTATGAGCACTGGGCACTGAATGCTTTATCCACTGAGCCATCTCTCCAGCCCTGCAGCAACCTTTTAAAAACTTGGGTTAGTAGACAAGACTGCAGTTATAAAGATGTGTGGGGGTCATGGAAACATAGTGTGTCCTGTCGCTGCTTCTTTGGCACCATGCAAGGGCTCTGACAGAGCTTAGTGCATGTGAAATGGCCACCTGACAAAAACAAAATCAGCAAGATGTCTGGACACGAAGTAGCTGCTCTCACACATGGCTCACCTCTGAAGGCCCAGCCTGTGGAGGAAACAGAATGTCTGGAGAATGCACACAAACCTGACATTAAAACACTTCCTACTTGAAGAAACAGGGGGAGGGGTGTGCCTCGATCAACAAATGTAGAGACAAAGTGGTGGTGACTCATGCCTGTAATCCCAGCACTCAGGTGGCTGAGGCAGGGGCATGACTGTGAATTTGTGGCCAGGGTGGGCTACATAATGAGTTCCAGGCCAGTCTTGAACATAGAGGGGATCCAGTTACAACCAAATCAAAACAGAAACAGAAACAAAACAAAACAAAACAACAACAAAACCCCAAAAGAAACAAAACCAAACTCCACAAACTAACAACCATAATAGAAGAAATAAAACAATACCAAACCGTCACCTCTACATGACCAGAACTTAGAAGCAGCCTGAGGTAAGAAGCTGGGAGCATAAAAGGAAAAGTCTTAAATGCAAGCAGAACAAGGTTATGGCTTTGAACTGTAAGGCCATTTTATAATTTCAGTGTCTTAAGTACATTTTAAAAGTTCTATCACTTTAATAAGTTTTTTTTTTGGGTTTTTGTTTTGTTTTGTTTTTTGAGACAGAGTTTCTCTGTGTAGCCTTGGCTGTCCTGGAACTCACTGTATAGATCAGGCTGGTCTCAAACTCAAAAGACCCTCCTGCCTCGGCATCTCAAGTGCTAGGATTAAAGGTGTGGGCCACCATGCCTAGCTTAATAAGTCTTTTTCAAGAAACTTGTCCATTTTATCTTAAGAATAATAAGAATTACAGCTAATTCCTCTTTAGAAAATATGTGGGTTATAACCCAATGGAAGGACAATGAAGTACAGAAAGACAGACAAAACAAAACACACACAAAATCCCCAGGCAACATGCAATGTTTTATCAATCACAATTACACTTCTACACTACAAGTGAAAAAAATCACTCTCATACAAATAAAGGACAAGTCAAGTCAACATTAGAAGCCAATGCAATAGAAAACATTTCAGTCAGTTTTTAAGGCTAACAAAAAGACATTGGAGGCATCCAGGAGGCTTAAGGAGAAATGAGAAGGGTATCAAATAATGCCATCTAAAAGAGCTATTGATACAAAAAGGTATCTTATGAACTCTATAAAAAAAATCGAGATAGAAATATACCATAGTCATAGCAACTCACGCAGGGAAAAGAGCAGAAGTAAATGACTTTACAGCTCTTATATTTCTCAAGACACAAAAAAGGATATTATTCTAAGGTACCTAAAAATAAGCTGAGAGTTTGTTTTGTAATTTCCACTATAAAAGAGCAGGTTTTGTTTTTTGTTTTTTTTAAAGGTTAAGAAAAAAATATCCATGGAGAAAGCAAAATGCAATAGTTAAAAAATACTTGATAAGTATTGAGCAGGTCAATAAAGAAACAGGAACAAAAAGCAGATGAGACAAACAGCAAAAAGTAACATAACTCTGGCAGCAATCACACTAAATACACACGAGCGGAGCTCTGGAGTAAGGTCAAAGGTGGTCAGACTGGACAAACCAAGACCTGATGTTAAATATGAAAACACAGCACATTCCTCACGTCCAGCATGACAGTTCCTCAAAGGCCTGTAGAGGTAATTATGGCTAGACAGGCCAGGGACCTTGAAACTGTGAAAACAAAACTCCTGCCCAGTCAGCACTGGAAAGCAGACGGGAAAAGAGAGAAGGAGGTGGGGAAGCGGGGACAGATGGGACTGAGGAGGGGTGGAGGAACCCCAGGCCACTTCAGAAAGTGCAGTATGTAATGGAAATATCAGAAGGAGAAGAAGTGAGAAGGGAGCAGATCAGAAGGAATATCTGGGCAGGGCGGCTGTTAATTTCCACAAAGACAGTGAGAGAAAGCTGAGAGTCTGAAAACAGATTTCCACATTGTGGTCAACTGTTTTGACAAGGTACTACAGCAGTTTAATGGGAGAGGAAATAGGCTTTAACAATGATTAAACAACTAGATATCCACACATAAAAGATGAAGTTGGGCTATTATTTCACAGTCCATGCAAACCATTCCAAAGGAATCAAAGATCCACATGGAAGACATAACACTATAAAAGTCTTAAAAAGACTTAATTATCATGATCTTTGATTAGACAATAGTTTCTTGAAAATGATACTAAAAACAAATAAAAATGAAAAAGTAAACAAGATTCCATCAAACTTTAAAAAATTTTTTAAACAAAGCCAGGTGTGGTGGTGCACACATGCCTGTAATCCTAGCACTCAGGGAGGCAGAGGCAGGTGGATCTCTGTGAGTTTGAAGATAGCCAGGACATCCAAGACTATACAGAGAAACCCTGTCTCGAAAAAGAAAACAATTTTAAAACAAAAACATTATGTTTCAAAGGAAACTATCAATAAAATAAGAAAAATTCATTGAATAAAAGAAAATATTTCCATTTCATATATCCAAAGAGATTTGTATTCAGAATACATAAACAAGCCTTTCAATTCCATAACAGACAACCCTATTTTTCACAGTGAAAAAATAGGACCATGCTTGATGGTATACACCTTTAATCCCAGAACTCAGAGGCAGAGGTAGGTAGGTCTCTGTGAGTTCAAGGGCAGCCTGGTCTCTACAATGATTTCCAGGCGAGTGAATAAGACCCTGTCTCAAACAAGCAAATAATATAATATAATATAATATAATATGGTATCTTAACAGAAAATTCCCCATGAGCATCTGTAAGCAGACAGTAAGTACATGAACAGAAACAGAACAGGAATCATTATAATACCTTCCAACTGTCAGAAGCCCAGTGAAACACCATTTCACAGACATAATAAAAAGACAGACGATAGTAGGTGTCGGCAAGGATATAAGAATTACATTCCTCATCCTCTGCTGGTGTGCCTGTAAAATGGCACCACTCTTAGAAACACATGCAGCCCCTCAGAATGTCATAAAGAGTTGTATAACCTAGCCATTGTACTCCCAGAACACACACTGATCAGGAACGAGAGTATATGTCCACATTCAACAGTGTTCTCAGCTGCTTTATTCACTATAAACAACAGCAAAAGGAGAAACAAGAAACCCTAATTATCCAATAGCAGGGAAGAGGCCAAACTGCAGCATATACACACAACGCTATGTTACCCAGCAATAAATAGCATGCATAACAACAGGGATGACTCCCATAAACACTGAGTGTAACAAGCCAGGTCCAAAGGACTGTACTACATATTGCATACTGTGTACTGAAACTATTACAAAGATTCGAATTTCACAAACAGCTAGAAGTGATCCGTGCTGACAGAGTAACAGTCATTTCAGGGTGGTATGGGAGGTGTGGATTTGAACAGGAAGGAAACAAAGACTCAGGAAATGCTGCCATTTGATATAAGTGGCAGCTACATGGGCGGGTGCCATGTGCATGTGTATGTGTCCATGTGTGCACGTGCACACACACTGAGCTGTATCCTTAGGATTTATGCACAATGTACCTCACTGAATTTATTTTCTACTTCAATAATCTCAAATAAAGGAAAAGTACTTATGAGCAAAAGATGAGAATACAATGTATTCAGGTTTTACAGTGGTGTGGTTGAGAGCTTAGACTTAGAAGTCAGAAAACGTTCAATTCTGGGTTTCTCACTAGCTGCAGAGATTCTCTGAGCTCTTGCTTCTCCACCAGTAGGACAGAGAAAGTAACATATGCACATTCCTGGCTGGTGTGGTGACTAAGAGACATGCACACACAACACTGGGGGAAATCTCATATCACCCCACATTCGGCAGCATCACCAATGGTTTATTTACTACTCAGTAGTTTTCTCACTTTTTTGAAACCTTTTACAATAAATAGTTACCAGTAAGGTGTTCACTGAAGGCACATGACTCTTGTACTAATTTGTAAGTCACAGTCCATGTACTTTAAAAATGATAAAGTCCTGGCCGGGGGTAGTGGCATAGGCCTTTAATCCCATCACTGGGGAGGGAAGGGCAGGATGATCTCTGTAAGTTCAAAGCCAGCCTAGTCAACATAGTGAGACTCATGACAGCCAGGACTACATTGAGCGACTGTGACTCAAAAAACCAAAAAACTGAAACAGATAAACAAATTTTAAAAATATTTATTTTTTATGTAAGAGTGTTCTGTCTTCACACATACCAGAAGAAAAAGTCAGATCCCATTACAGGTGGTTGTGAGCCACCATGTGGTAGGTGGGAATTGAACTCAGGACTTCTGGAAGAGCAGTCAGTGCTCTTAACCACTGAGCCATCTCTCTATGCCCAAATAAACAAAATTTTAAGTCTTTAAACATTTGTATTCATCTAAGCAAATGTTTCTCTTTTGATCTGTTACACACGTTACTCAGGTGAATACTCACACCCCACAGACTCTCACAATCCCCCACCCACTTTATTGCCTTAATGTACTTTATAACAAATCTGAGAACACCTACCAATAAACCTTTGACATCCAGATGTCCTTTAATGTTGTCTTCATTAGTTTCTGTTGTCAATGTGACAGAATCTGGAGCTATTTGGGGAGGGGAACTTTGCTGCCCCCATCATACTGGCCTGTGGTCATGTCTGTGAATGATCATCTTGACTAAAGCAAGATGCTGAAAGCCTAGCTGACTGTGGGTCGGGTGGTCCCTGGGTAGGTGGCCCTTGGCTGTACGAGAAAGCGAGCTGAACATGAGCCAGTGAGCATCATCCCTTCACAGCTTCTGCTCTGGCCCCTGCTTGAGTTCCATTCCCGACTCCCTCAGTGATGGCCTGGGAAGTTTAAGCTAAAACAACCCCTTTCCTTCCTGAGCTGCTTTAGTGTTTCATTACAGCCACAGACGTATCTAGATTACCTGTTTATGGGGTAGTTTCAAGAACTGAAAAGATGACAAAGAAGAGTGCATAGGTATGTGCCTACACACACATAAGCACACACACACAGAGCTCTTGCACCATTATCCTAACATCAAATATGACAATAACCCAACGTCCAGAATGGAGGTAAGCCACAACTAAGCAGATGAAACAAAGTATCTGTTAGCATACATAAAGGCTCTTTCTTAGGAATAAGCCTCATTGTGCCACAGGACCCAGCCACACTGTGCCACAGGACCCAGCCACATCATGCCACAGGACCCAGCCACATCATGCCACAGGACCCAGCCACACCATGCTACAGGACCCAGCCACACCATGCCACAGGACCCAGCCACGCCGTGCCACAGGACCCAGCCACGCCGTGCCACAGGACCCAGCCACGCCGTGCCACAGGACCCAGCCACACCATGCTACAGGACCCAGCCACATCATGCCACAGGACCCAGCCACACCATGCCACAGGACCCAGCCACACCGTGCCACAGGACCCAGCCACACCATGCCACAGGACCCAGCCACACCGTGCCACAGGACCCAGCCACACCGTGCCACAGGACCCAGCCACACCATGCCACAGGACCCAGCCACACCATGCTACAGGACCCAGCCACACCATGCCACAGGACCCAACCCCCGCAATTCAGTAAAGGCATTTATGAGAGCCCAATGAGCACAATGACGGGAAAATGCAGAACAGACCCGACGCAGCTCTAATGACTTCATTCCAGACTCACAGTAAAAGTTATTCTTCAGACAGCTGATGCCATCAGTGGGCCTGTGCTGGGTTTGTACCAAGATATATGGCCAAGCAAATAGTTCTAATAAAATCGATTTTCTTTTTGGCAACCAATAAGCCAGTCAATAATAATATTGTTTAGGAAAGATTGAGTCATGAGGGAGACGAACCTTTCTTTCCATTTATTACGTTTGCATTGCCTATTTGAAAAGTGCTTTCCATGACAAAACCAAAAGAGAAACGGCAGTGGGGAAGCATGTCTGAGACCTAAACTCCAGAAACCCTCTGACTCAGAAGCATGTTAGCAACTCAAAGTGACAGAGCCAAAGCATTCCCATTAACTGCTGCTAGAGACCAGATTGCAATCATCAAAAACAAAGTTAAAGCGACATAAAATGGCTGCATGAATGCAGGAGGCGGGGAAACACTGCCAGGCAGCATGCCATCCTAAGCGACTCATCCTAAAAACCCACACGGAGCTCAGCTGCGCTAACACTAGTGTTCAGCCCGCAGTGCTCTAGACAGCCACGCAAAGCACAGTTTGGAACTGTTTGTTTTATACCATGCCAATAACAGAACTGGTAGAAACCTCAGACCGTGCCTAACGTGGGAACATTTTCCTTTAAAATACCCTTGAACTCTTTACAATCATGTGAAGACATGCATGCCCCCACAGATTCCTGTTGTGGTCTGCTTTAACTTAGTGAAGGTAAAGCGAGGGTAAAAGACAACTTCAAACATTTACAAAAAGAGAAGCAAATTGTAGAAAATTCTGAATGAACAGTGAAGAAATCTGTCTTATCCAATGACAGAGGCAGGCAGATCTCTGAGTTCAAGGCCAGCCTGGTCTACAAAGTGAGTTCCAGAACAGCCAGGGGTACACAGAGAATTACTGCCTCAAACAAACAAACAAACAAACCAGAACACGGCCTGTGAACATAGAGAAAAACAGAGCAACAGGATGGGAGGACAAGCCCAAATAGACTGAAATGAGGACCAGGGACTATGGTAAGGAAGACACTGCAAGTCACAAGAAGCAAACACAATTACTCAGTAAACATTAATAGAACAACTGGCTAGACATCTGGACAAAATAAAATATTAACACATACAAGACACAGGGTAATTCTAGATAGTTCAAAGAAATCACGAAAGGGAGAAAGTTCCAGAAGAAAGCATAAGGAACAGATTTAACATGCCATTTATATATATATATATAAACTTTGTCCTAAGATACATAAAGTATTTATATAATCTTTAAAAATTAGGACCTAATAATAAACTAGGCAGAAGACATGAACACAGGGTTCATAGAAGTAAAATATAATATAAAATTTAAAATATAACAAAAGAGTAGGGTGCACAACTTAATCCCAGCACTGGGGAGGCAAAGGCAGGCAGATCTCTGAAGCTACAGAGCAAGTTCCAGGACAGTGAGGGACACACAGAGAAACCCTGTCTAAAAAAAAAAGAGGGGGGGGGGGCGAGGGGAGCAACGCTGCTCAGTCGTTAGGAAAAGGTAAGTCAAAGTCACGTCATGATGAGGTGAGGTCAGCGTTCATTAGGATGGCTTTTTCAAAAAGAAGAGAAAATAAGTGTGGTTGAGGATGGGTGAAGTTGGAAGCTGCAAACACTGGTGGGGAGGTAAGATGGCACAACACCTACAGAAAATAGTTTAGAGATTACTCAAAAGTTATATGTGAAAAAATTACACATTAAATTACCATAAGATTGGGGCTGGAGAGAGATAGCTCAGCAGGTGGGGGCATTTGTTGTTCTTGCAGAGGGCTTGATTCTCAGTGCACACACAGTAGCTTACCACTGTCAGTAACTCCAGTTCTGGGGGATCTAATGTCCTCTGCAGACACCAGGCACATACTTGGTATACACACACACACACACACACACACACACACACACACACACACACTCAGGCAAAACACTTATACACATAAAATAGAGATAAATCTGAAAAAATTACCATAAGATTCCAGCATTTTACCCTTAGGTGGATAACCAAAATAGCTGAAAGGAGGTATCAGAAATAAGCATAAAAACAGAAAAATGCATGAATGCTTGTAACATTACTACAACTGTCAAAAGTTAGAAACAATAACACTGTCCACCAACTGGCGAGGGAGGGAGAGTGTTGGATGCTCACATACTAACAATCCAGCCACAGGAGGAATGAAGTCCTGTGGCGTGCACCACCAGAAGCTAAGCCTGAGACTATGTACGTGAAAGAAACAAAATGGGAGAGCGCTTACTTCATGATTCCATTTCCATGAACTACCCCAGAGAGGAGCAGGTTAGTGGCTGCAGGGGCTGGGGCTGAGGGAAGGCAGAAGTAACTGCTTAACTGCTGAGGGTTCCCACAGGAGGACGACAGCACTGGAGAGTTCTACAGCAGGGGCTCTACTGACATCCGCCTTGAGACATCTAATGTCATACCTTTTCTTAAAGCTCCTTTTTAGGGGCTGGAGAAATGGCTCAGTGCTTGAGAGCATGACTGCTCTTCCAAGGACGGGGGTGGACTCCCAAGACTCACAGCCCTCTGTAACTCCATCTCAGAGGATCCAATGGCCTCTTTGGGCCACTGAATACATGTGATGCATAGATTTACATACAGGAAAAACACCCATACACATACAATAAATATTAATAAATGTTAATTAAAAAGAAGAAAAGCAAGCTCCTTTTAAATTTATTCTTACCTGACAATTAATGTCAGCTTCATACTGTAGCAAGACTGTCACTAGTTCCTTGTGTCCTCGGTCACATGCCCAGTGGAGCAGAGCTCTGCCCTATACATAGGAAACAATACAGGAACTTGTTAACATATGTGTGGGGCTCATATGCAAAGAAAGATAGGAAAAGAGACGTGTAGAATTATAGATCAATTATTCTGAGGATGATATAAAACACACTATGGGAAAGCAATAAACAAGCAATGGGAAGCCTCAAGTTCTACTTCTGGTCTATCACACACAGTCCAGTAAGGCTTCCTCGGTCTAGTCAGTTTTCCCACATGCATAACAGAAAATGGTCATATAAACAACAAAATCAGCTGGCAAATGGCCTAGCCCATAAAGACACCTGTTACAAACCTGATGGCCTGAGTTCCCTTTCCAGGATCTACAAGATGGAAGAGAACTGACTGCTGCAAGCTGTTCTTCCATCTCCAGGCAGGTGCACATGTGTGCACATACATGCACAAATATATAAAATATAATCAAAGTAATTGCTGAGTGAACAATTTCACTGCTGAGCCATCTCTTCAGCTCCACAACATACTACTTTTAACTTTTACCTATCAAAGATTTACAGTTACTACTAATATCTTATTTCTTTTTTTTTTAC
The DNA here is from genome assembly GCF_903995435.1 of Acomys russatus. Lineage (NCBI taxonomy): Eukaryota > Metazoa > Chordata > Mammalia > Rodentia > Muridae > Acomys > Acomys russatus. The sequence goes on along the minus strand of NC_067142.1, from coordinate 52,113,433 downwards.
TATCAGAAAAGCTTAGTGTACTTAATAAATGAAGCCTACTTGCCCCTCCCAACAAACAACACCCCCCCCCAAGTTGTAGGGCTCTTCTGAATAATTATGAGTGATGTACAGTATAACTTTACTCTGAGGATGATGGTAATGTCCTCATAAAGAATAAGATGCTTTTCCATGCTGCAGAAAACATTTAAGTAAATAAATATTGGAACAAGGGTGACCTTAAAATGCACCCTCCAAGGCAGCTTTTCTAAACCTGCCTACATTTTAAAAAATCATTTAGGCTCTCTTGATACATGTATTAGTTCAACTAGCTTGATAAGTGGCTAGGACAACTTCTTTCTTGCAGATCCCCCCCCCCCCACCTTTTTTAAATTGTTTTTACTTGGCTGATTGTCTCATCTGTGAGTATCTGCTTTCTTACACAAAAATCCTAAAATGGCATTTCACAATAAAATTACAAAAGAGGAAAATAAAAATTTGAAAATCTGGGCAAATCAGCCTTGTGTGGTGGCACACGACTTTAGTTCTCACACAGAGGGCAGAGGCAACATAGTGAGCTCCAGGACAGAGCTCTGTCTCAAAAACAAAGAAACAACAAAAAGAATCAAATGAAAGTTTATAATCTTTAGTTCTAACTTTTAGTATTTAGAGAGTAGTAAGTTGACCTATTAATAAGAATTACTGCGTAACTAAGGTGTGTGACATTTCACCTCGTGTACATATGAGAACCAGAGCACAGCAAGAAAATGTAATACTGTGTACTTTTACCACAAGATGTATAGATAATTTCTACTTCTCAAGCAGGCTCCTGATTTTTCCTTAGGTCTGACCCAACCATGTTTCACCGACTAATGCTACACTATGAATCCTTCACTGTCTTAATGAGAGAGTAGATGAGCCACACATTTCACCATTAATGGGGGTTATACTTTAAATTTGTCACATATGGTGCCAAAATTTACTTTAGGGGAAACACCTGTGACTGGACCTCAGGGGCAATCTTCCCTCTGGATGCATTTTCCAGAGAGATGGCACACGGTTGGCTTTAAGAAGGATGATGCACTCCCAGACATTTGCACTATGCTTCTTAACACATATTCTGACCTGCAATGTAATTAATTTTTGTAACACATTATTTTAATGGTACACTAATTAACCTTGAATTAGAATAAGTTCTCTGACAATGACTTTCTGTAGAAGTGCTAGAGAGATTCACACTAAGATCACCTAATGATTATTATTTTATACAGTATTAAAAGGCTTAAAAACAAGAGTAAGAGCAAATATTTACAAACACAAAACAAAACAGGCTTTGGGATTTTCACCTTCACGATACTGTATAACTAAATGAATAAAGATCAGGGCAAAGGAGTTTCTTAAAACATGCCCTCATGCAAGGTAATTTTCTAGTAATAGCTAAGCAGCAGTACAAAGCTGCAGCCCCCACAGTGGGCTGTGACAGGCTCAGGAAGAAACACCCAGGGTTTCTCTCCTTTGGCCAACAGGTTGCAGCCACTGAACTGCTGTAGGCACAAGACCCCCCAGGCTCTCCTTCAGGAAAAAAAAAAAAGCATGAATTAGGTACATGAATTGAGCTACATTTGCTCAAAAACTTCTTCCAATTTTGTTTTGTAATTTTACATGAGTAATATGAACTCCTACAAATCTTTGAACTAAGTATATTTCTTGCTACTACAAAATGGGACAAGTCTTTGTTTCTAGTTTTAAAACTCTACTGGAAAAACATCTTAGCGGCGCCCTGGAGATGACGAGGTTATTATTAAAGAAGATTCTGCTAGGTCCTCAGAACACGACAAGCAGTGTCTGGAGAGCTCTGGGTAAATTCTTTAATTCAAATGCAGTAAATGCAGGGAGAAAAAAATTCTCACCTAGCAGCGGTGTTAACATGTCCTCCCTCAGACAAATGAACCACTCTAAAGTGCTTTGAGAGTGCACAGTGGCAACTAACCTATTAAATGGTATTACGTTTACACCTTCTAGAAAACAGAGTGAGTCTTCATATTTTAAAAGCTTCTTTGAGCTCTTTAATTGTCCTAAACCATACAGAATTTTTTAAATGACATTTTTCTCCTATATACCACAAAATTAAGTGTGGATACTGTATTAGGAAATGAGTATTATGGTATTTGGAAATCAAATACAAAGTATATATACTCTGTCTACACGGATACAAACCATAGATTAAAAAAAAACATGGTGAAGCTGCTGTATATACGTTTTTGAGAACTCTCCCTTTGCCATTTTATCAAATATTTATGGTAGCGTACTATATAATTAGCATATGAGATTATATATAAGCAAATAGCCAGCCAAAAGAAGACAGATACATGTGATCCAACTGACATAAGGCATGCAGAGTACTGTTAAAGAGCAGGGAGGAGCAGGGACGCTGAGAGGTCAGACTGCTGTCAGACATGGCCTCAGACATGGACATGAAAAGGAATGTGGTCACTGTAAATGGAACGTCCACACTGCAGACAGTAGGAAATCAGAGGGACACCGTTAGCCACCGTCCTGGAGAAGCTGCTGCAGGAGGGCTGAGGATCTATGGCTGGCCATGAGGTTTTGCAAACACTTTTCCTTCACAGGAGCATTGAGGAAAGGACACAGATGGGGATTTGCTGCATTTGTGATAGCTGATGATTTCCCAGAGTCCTAAAGTAGTACCAAGTGTCACTCAGGAGCCCCGGGAATTACCTTGAGACTTCTAACTCTTTGATAAAAAGCTTTCTTAACTGTAGCATACTTGTCTGTCTGTCTGTCCCTGTAGAACATCATTCTGGCATAATGAGGAATACCACAAAGTGAGTGAAAGCTTTGTTTTGTCTTTCCTGTAACTTTTAAATGCATTTTAATTACTAAATTTTATTAAATTAAAAACTATTAATTTATTAAATTATTTTTAAATGAAAAATTCCTAAATTTAGAAACAATTTAAAAAGTAGAATTGGGACTTAGTGTGCACAAAGTTCTAGCTGAGGAAGATGAAGTTTTGGATGGGTGATGGTGATGGCTGCATGGAACTATACACACTAAAACAGCAGCGATGGTAAACGGGGTTATGTGTAGTCCATTACAACTTAAGAACTGAAGACGGCAAAGTTCATAAGACTTAAGCTACCTTTGCTATCATCTGATTCTTTATTAAGTATGAGTTTCCGATGTAAAGTATGACTGTGAAAGTTTTGCTAATGAAAATTATGGCCACTGATGTTTAAAATGTCATTGTTTGTATCAATGCAAATATGCATAATTAGGGAGTCAGTAATCTTTCTCTTTTTTAAGAAAATTTATTTTTTATTTCATGTGCATTGGTGTTTTACCTGCAAGTATGTCTGTGTGAGGGTGTCAGATCCTCTGGAACTGGAGATAGAAACAGTTGTGAACTGCCATGTGGGTGTTGGGAATTGAACCCAGGTCCTCTGGAAGAGCAGCCAGTGCTCTTAACCACTGAGCCATCTCTCCAGTCCCAGTAATGCTTCTCAGTCAGTGTGAAAAATAGAAGTTCCTTCAAATTGGTATCTTATATGTATCTTTTTCTTCCTTCCCTTTCCAAATATTCAGTACAAAGGCTACTTAAACCTTTACTTTTCTGCTAGGTCAACCCTGTCAGTTTTATCGTAGCTTTCAAGCTGTTCCTTGAGCCAAAAATGTTCATTATATTATATTGTATTATTCTATGAGCCACAGATTTAAAATAAAGCAAAGGAGAAGTAATGGGGGTAAAGAGAAAGGTGACCTTCAAAAATGCAAAAGAATCAAGACGTATTGAAAGTAGCTAGTGATATAAATTACAGCTTAAAAGGTCATAGGGAAAGAACCAAGGCCTGTGTGTGAGCACTGGGGCTTCCATTTGACCTGCACTGAGAAAACGTCCTCTACTTTGTTAGCACATTACTATTTGTGTCTAAACTAAACTCAAATTACTCTAAAGATTTAAGATAGTATTTGAATATCACCAGTAAATATTTCTAAGTGTTTACAGAACATATTTGAGAAATAATATTCAGGGCAAAGATTATATAATTTGTACCTATTTTCATAATAATCTTTGTAAATTATTCACAACCTTTTTTCCCCCTTAAGAGATACTTTCTTGCTGGGTGGTGGTGGCACATGCCTTTAATCCCAGCACTTGGGAGGGGAGGCAGAGACAGGCAGATCTCTGTGAGTTCGAGGGCAGCCTGGTCTACAAAGCAAGTCCAGGACAGCCAAGGCTACACAGAGAAACTCTGTCTCATAAAAACCAAAATAAATAAATAAATAAATAAATAAATAAATAAATAAATAAATAAAATATGCTTTCTTGGAGTTGGAGAGGTAAGAGTACTTGCTGTTCTGGAAGACCTAAGTTTGGTTCTAGCATGTACCCTCACTGGATTTTCCTGGGTACCGATACCCTTTCCCAGCCTCCAAAGACATCACTACACACACGGTGAGCACTCACACAGATGCAGACATACACATACTCAAATAAAAATAAAAGTAAACCTTTGTGGAAAATAAGATACTGTCTTGAATAACTGTGACTGCTTGGCATGTGTGCAGAGCTGTAGCAATACGGCTCAAATACCAAACCTGAGCCAGTACAGAAACGAGGAACAGTATTACGGCACTCGCCCCTCCTTCATGCTTTCAAGTCCCAAACATTTGCAGATATTAAAATTAAAGTAAACGTTGTAATTTAAATGTAAAAGCCAGTACATACTACACCATGTTGCTATAAATGTAGGCTTTGAAACACCTGATAGAAAAACTTCCTGAGTAGAAGGAATAACTACAAGGCCTTCTCTCTCTCTTATGCAAAATACTATCTCCTAGTTATGTCAAGTAGAAAGACCATGTTGGGTCTGGAGAGATGGCTCACTGGTTAAGAGCACTGGCTGCTTTTCCAGGAGACCCATTGTCAAGTCCCAGAACCCACAAGGCAGCTCACAACTATGCATAATTCCAGTACCAGGGGATCTGACACCTTCACAGACATACATGTAGACAGAACACTAATGTTCATAAAAATAAATAATTTTTAAAAGACCATGCTATTTTCTCAAAGTAGAAATATATGTCTTGTGTGGTGGATATGATTGTGTGTGTGTGTACATATATATATGTACACACACACACACACACACACACACACAAAATTCTTAAAGAAAAAAAATCTTTGAAAAAGTACCTGGAGCTAGAAGTGTAGCCCAGTGCCTAAGGCCCTGGGTTCAACAACACAGCAAAATAAAAAAATGTAAGGAAAGAAAGAAAACATAGCTTTTGGCTTTACAACTTGGATGAATATGGATCTATATATACTTGACAGCTTCACTGTACAAGACAAATGCAGCTTATTTAGAAGGCATCTCATATATATTTGTTCCTACATTATGACAGCCAGGTCCACATATCTGCATCTCAGGTAAAATGATTAATACATTTATAATAATTTAACAATTTATTGTATCATTTTAATGCATGATAGTTCACACTGTATATGCTTTTCACTTTATGATTATAATTAAGTTTATACAGCTCAGCAAATTTCACATATAATAAATATAATTTTTAGTCACATAAAGGCAAGACTAAAATTGTTTGAACCTGTTAGGTGAATATTTTCAATAGAAATAATAAAGATAATGTTATCTCCAGAAATCCTATGTAACTTGTACAGAAATGTCTTAAGTTCAAAGATCAGAAACATGAATGGGCTGCCCTTTCAACCCCAAACTCTCTTCTCATCTTACGCGCACAGTTTTGAGGGTGAATAGACTTTCAGTCTATCATCAAGACTCACCAAAGGGTTCTACTTGTCAGAGCTTTAAGTGCCATGAAGCAAACAATTTATTTCACTTAGGATGTCAAATGTGATTCTGATTTTAAGCTCCAGCTCCCCATGTTCTTAAATTAATTCACACAAATCCCTGATTGATAATAAAGGTCTTGCCATAAGTATTCAAAGCTCAGCCTGCACTGTCATGGTTGAGAAGGCAGAAATCTGCTTGGAGCGATGAGAGAACCCAACTGAATTCTTGGCGTCTCAGTCTATGAATGTGTAAGCACTTCATCTGTTCATGGAAACACAATGTTCTGGCAGGCTGGGGTAACAGCAGCCGGATGGGCAGCAAACCAGCAGAGCCGAGCAGCAATGCTGCACCAAACACTGAATGGTCAACAACAGCTTCCCAAGTCCTTTAGTTTCATCCACACAAAAAAACAAAACAAAACAAAACAAAAATATATACAAGCTGTTTCTGTTCTAGGCACTTACTCTGACTACCCAATAATCTTTGCAGAGGTCACAATTGAATTTGACCTTTACAACTATTTCAAAAAAGAAAAAAGGAAGAAAAAAAAGGAGGGAATGAGGAAGGAAGGGGAGGAAGGAAGGGAGGGAGGGTGGTTGGAGCAAACCCTCAGAGGAGCAGGGGCACTAAATAGCATCTCTTGCTCTGCTTCTCCCTGAGTCCAGGGTGCGTGCACTCTGCTGGACCTCACTCCCCGCTGTCTGTATTGGAGAAGCAAGTGCACGCCTGTGGATGCTAGCTCTTGCTTGGGAAGTCGGGAAAATTTAACCTAACTTAAAGGGTTCCTGTGACTGTGGTAGTGTAAGAAGCCACAGTGCACAGCCGATGGGCAGGACATTCTCCACAGCTGAGTGGAGAGTGGGGGCTGACTTTCACACGAACTCTGGTGCCCCATATTTGACCACGTCCTCTGGATGGGGAGGCCTGGTGGCCCTCAGAGGAAGGATAGCAGGCTACCAAGAAGAGACTTGATACCCTATGAGCATATACAGGGGGAGGAGGTCCCCCTCAGTCACAGTCATAGGGGAGGGGAGTAGGGGGAAAGCGGGAGGGAGGGAGGAATGGGAGGATACAAGGGATGGGCTAACAATTGAGATGTAATATGAATAAATTATAAAATATATTTAAAAAAAAAAAAAAGAAGCCACAGTGCAAGCAAATGCTAACGGCCGCTGCATAAAGTACTGTTAGTTGAAAGATAAAAATACTAAAAGGGGTCGTATGGTGCATGCACACATTCCAGTGGAAAATGGATCTTGAAAAGTTAGTCTCTTCATTTATTTCTTCATTTTAATATTGCTTTTCATTCATATTAAGAGTAATTAACAAGCTGAAAATTATGCAGTGTTTACAGTGTTGGGTACAATTTACATGCATAGACTAACTCACTAATATTCAAAGTGATCCCAGGGAAAGCACTATAACCTCTGTCTACTTTTAGGAAACTGAGGTATAGTAAACTCATCATCACTCATGTAGCTTGGGAGCTACAGAACCGAGACTTGGGTCCATGTGGCTCCACCTTCACCGCTACTCCATTTACCATCTCCACCTAGTCATTCACTAATTCATTAAATATTCAGGAAAGAAGACGAGAATTTCAATGAGATCTCAATCCATTTACCTTTTTTGTTTTAAAGGAAGCTACCAGAAGAAATGACCCACAAAAGTGGGGAAATAAATAATAAAAGAAAAAGGTGTGAAGGAGGTGCTCCTGAAATCAAGGAAGTAAACATTAAAAGAAAAAGTCATAGGACCCAAAAAGACAGATGAAGCCAGGCAAAGAGAGAAGAGAAATTCCAAAACAGTAAGAAGGAAAAGACTCAGGGTAAGATCCACACAACAGGTCAGGTCAGCAACAAGGACAGACTAGCCATGAAGAAGGAAGAAGTGTGCCAGAAGGCACCGATCTAAGACAAATGGGGTGCACCGGGAAGAGTTTATTATTTCTTTTGGGCAACTCTAGCAAAGAACTCATGGGAACAGAGAAAACTAAGGCAGTGAAAAAAAAAGCCAATACAGAAGTAGTTCTGACTTTACAAAACCAGAACGTTGTTCCAGGGTAATTTTACTATGCTCAGTTATATAAACATCGACTCTTTTCCCACCCCTGCCTCGCTTGTTCGAAATTAGAATAAACATCCCACTGAAAAGAGCCTTGGTCTTGTGATGTGTTTGGCAACAGGAATGTAGGTTGATGGAATATATAACACTTCTAATAAAAAAGCCGATGGATTCTGTGTCTGTTTGGAAGCATGGCTGTGCCTAGCTTTAGTTCCTACAGCAGAGCATCTCATTCATTCATCTTTTCCCTTTGAAAGAAAAGCCACATGGAATCAAGAGCAACTGGGCCCAAACAAAGCCAGGAGAACCTAGCAAGGAGCCTCAACTAATCCCCAGCCCTTCTGAAATATTAGAAAGATAAATATGAACAGGAAGCAAAGTAAAAGACTATCAGTATGTGAAATCCATGACAAGGTGATGTAAGCAAGAAATTATAAGTTACTCAACTTTGGGAACTATTTGTTACTGCAGCAAAAGTTGGCTGATACACATAGCACAGTCCAGAGCTCAACAGCAAGCAGTATTTCCATAGTATAACGTCATAAGCACCAATTTAACACTCACTCAGAAAGTTGAAATTTACTGTTCTATCTTAAGCATATTTAGAGGCAGAGAGAGAGAGAGAGAGAGGAAGATGACTAAAACAGGCAAGCACAAATACAAAACAGAAGAAACTCAATAACCAAAAAGACAAAAGTGTATCATTTAGCATTATATATGTGAAGTACTAAAGAAGCAATTAAAAGAAATCAAAGCTTTGGCCTCAGGCAATCTAAAATCCAGTATATTCTAGTACTTGTAGAATAGTAATTTACACTTCCAATTCCAGAAGTCATCGACAACATAGTACAGGAAGATGATTCTTAAAGGTGAGACATTACCAAAGACTACCGTGTATACGGAGCTCTCAACTCTATACAAATTATTATTTGTACACTCAGCCGATTGCCTGAACACGGTGTCTCCTTCCTAACAACTAGCATGTTTCAGCCATTGCATATTAGATTCTCCCTCATTGTTGTTTTGTTGGTGCCAAGGAATGAATCGGGACCCTGTGCATGCTGCATAAGCACTATCCGGCTGATCACGCCACACTTCCAGGGCCCCTGCGACCATTTCCATGTTCTTCTACAGAATTGTAAAATGACAGGAAGTCATTAAAAATTAACTAGTAAATTTTACTTCTTTCTTAACTGTAAGTCAACTGTTTAGTTTGTAACAACTTTATACACCAAATAAGCTGCAAATATATTCTACAAAGTAATTTAGTATAGTGGGCCAGCATTTAAGTTACTGGATTTATTAAAATTCTGACAGATTTCCAGAAATATACTTCTGTACAAAAATCAACATACCAGGGCTGGAGAGTGGTTAAGAGCACCAACCGCTATTCCAGATGACCTTAGTTCAAGTCTCAGCCCCCACACTAGGTGGTTCCAGCCACCTGTCACTCCAGCACAGGGAAATACAACACCTCTGGCTGCTGTGAATTTGAAGTAGCAGTTCCAGACCAGTCAATGTTACACAGTAAGACTTTGTCTCCAAAAATCAACATACCAATCTACACATTTACAGTATAACAGAAGACATTACTGTAAGTGACACTCAGCTGTTGCCTATAGATCTCACTTACCCTGCCAATGGTCTCCTCTCCTTTTATTACAGACGAATGGAAGCTATTTAGCTGTGGCAAGTGTCAGCTCCTAAGCCGTGGGTAAAAGAGCCCTGGCTCTAGATCAGTCTCTTCACCCAGAGAGAGGCTCTCTTTGAAGCCCTTAGCTACCCTCCACTGAGAGCTGTAGCCAAAAGGCATGCTAGTGAGAAAATGACACTGGAGCAGAACAACAAACATGGAAGAAAAGCGAATCTACCAGCCCCAAACATTCATTCACCAAAAACCACAGTAACAGGGCTTGTTTTTCATACCTCTTCGTCCTTCATGTTCACGTCCACAGTTTTCGATTTGATGGCTTTGGTGACATGGTCAATGTTGTTTTCTCTGCAGTAATCAAATATATTTTTGTCTTCTTCCCTAATTAGAGTTAAAAAAAGAAAATCCATTTGTTTTACTGGATAAAACATAAGGGTCACATGTTCTCAACATAACTTGTTTGCTGATAACATAGACATCAATGGGTTTAAAGTGATAGGAAGAGAAGAGCAATAGATTCCCAGTAGACATAATGTATCCAGTGTCTAAAAGGACTAAAGCAACTGTGGTCCTTGTATGAAGGACTGCACCTGCTCTGCAAAGTTCACAGTGGAGCAGCAACACACCTCACAGTAGGCTTCTCCACCGGTCCTGGTCACCTTCATATACTGATAGCACATTCCTGTGACTCAGCATTTCAGTTTCAGCACTGGGGGCTGGAGAGATGGCTCAGAGGTTAAGAGCACTGACTGCTCATCCAGAGGTCCTGAGTTCAATTCCCAGCAACCACATGGTGGCTCACAGCCATCTATAATAAGATCTGGGCCCTCTTCTGGCCTGCAGGTGTACATGTAGGCAGAACATTATATAAATAAATAAATAAATAAATAAATAAACAAACAAATAAATAAATTTCAGCACTGTATTAACATGGCAATTTGGAGGGAGCAAACTGAGGGAAAGGCTATCCTAAATGTATCACCTGAGAAAACTCAATCTTTTTTTTGCCTGTAAATGTGTGTCATATGTGTTCCTTCACATATGTGTGTGTGTTCAGAGTGTGTGGGCACACCTGTGTGTGAGGTTGGGCGTGCATGTCCTTTTTGATTGATCTGTATACAAAATCAGCTGGTGCATTATGTCACGTGCCTCCACTAGTCAGCCACAGTCCACTGCAAAATTTATAGCAGACACTTTTAGTATAAGGCTTATACTCTAAAATATATAAGACTGGGGCTGGAGAGACGTTTCAGGGTTAACACTGGATGCTCTTCCAGCAGATCTGGGTTCAATTCCCAACACCCACATGGTGGCTCACAACTGTCCCTGATTCCTATTGGAGTCATCTATTGGGTCACAGGGGACCCAGTGCTTCTGCAGGTGCTGTATGCATGTAGTGCACAGACACGCCCAGGCAAACACTTATAAACGCGCAACATAAAAATTAATAAAACCTCAAAATATTACATAAATTTATCCCTGTGATCCATTTTTTGTGCATGTTTCTCATTTAGTGACTCATAAAATGGCAATAAGTAATTCAGAGTATGAAAATGAAAGTCTCTAATATGTAGACTGAACTTTATGCACAGGTATAAAAGAATATTTTTCATATTCCCAAACTAAATTAAATTAAATTTTTTTGTTTTCTCTTTTTGAGACAAGGTTTCTCTGTATAGCCCTCGCTATCCTGAAACTTGCTCTGTGGACCAGGCTGGCCTTGAACTCAGAGATCCACCTGCCTCTGCCTCCTGAGTACTGGGGTTAAAGGTGTGCACCACCACCATGTAGATTTTATTATGTTCAAGATCTTATCATCTATTCATAAAAATAATTGAAACCCATCAGAATCCGTCTACCTTAAAAGACAATCTACACAGTTGCTGTGGAGTGAGGCCACTGCAGTCAGAGCTAAGTACTCTACACAGCTGCTGTGGAGTGAGGGCCACTGCAGTCAGAGCTAAGTACTCTACACAGCTGCTGTGGAGTGAGGCCACTGCAGTCAGAGCTAAGTACTCTACACAGCTGCTGTGGAGTGAGGCCACTGCAGTCAGAGCTAAGTACTCTACACAGCTGCTGTGGAGTGAGGGCCACTGCAGTCAGAGCTAAGTACTCTACACAGTTGCTGTGGAGTGAGGCCACTGCAGTCAGAGCTAAGTACTCTACACAGCTGCTGGGGAGTGAGGCCACTGCAGTCAGAGCTAAGTACTCTACACAGCTGCTGGGGAGTGAGGCCACTGCAGTCAGAGCTAAGTACTCTTACACAGCTGCTGTGGAGTGAGGGCCATTGCAGTCAGAGCTAAGTACTCTACACAGCTGCTGTGGAGTGAGGCCACTGCAGTCAGAGCTAAGTACTCTACACAGCTGCTGGGGAATGAGGCCACTGCAGTCAGAGCTAAGTACTCTACACAGCTGCTGTGGAGTGAGGCCACTGCAGTCAGAGCTAAGTACTCTACACAGCTGCTGTGGAGTGAGGGCCACTGCAGTCAGAGCTAAGTACTCTACACAGCTGCTGTGGAGTGAGGGCCACTGCAGTCAGAGCTAAGTACTCTACACAGCTGCTGTGGAGTGAGGGCCACTGCAGTCAGAGCTAAGTACTCTACACAGCTGCTGTGGAGTGAGGGCCACTGCAGTCAGAGCTAAGTACTCTACACAGCTGCTGTGGAGTGAGGCCACTGCAGTCAGAGCTAAGCAGCTTAAGACATGCTGCTGCTCTGGCACCAACCACGCGAAGCCTTGCTGAAGCATCTAGAGGGTTTTATTCAGCACCCACTACAGCTAAAAAAAAAAAAAAAAAAAAAAAAAAAAAAAAAAAAAAAAAAAATTAAGACACCGATGTCCTAGAAAACACTATTTAAAAAACATCAACTTAGGTATATATTTTTGTTGTAGAGAACTATGACAATATGATGAGTACATAGAAACACGTTACTTCTAAATGAAAATAGAAGTGAAAAATAAGAAAAATGATGTAAATTTTCTTTATAGAGTGCTCGCTCATATGGTTTTTAATCAAGATCAGAATATTTAACTTTTTGAGGTTACTGAAGGCTCACATGCATTTGGAGGATATGACCCTATATGCCCTTCCCCCAAGTTTTTCAATGATAATTGTCATGTATTTTTTAAATGGATTATTATTACCTTACTTAAATTCTATTAGCCATATTTTTGAAGTGAAGTTTATCTTTAAAAGTGCATCATTCATAAAAAGTAAAATAATATCTTTTGCAATTATTGAACAATGGAAATGATTCCTAAGATCCTTGGGCACTACACAAAGATGCTTGCCTTACCACTCTCCTGACCCAGTACTCTATACCAGCGCAGTCAGAAGCCAGGAGCCAGCTAACCAAGTAAGAATATCCAAAATGTATAAGGAACTCAAAAGAACTTCAATGACCAGAAAACAAATACCCTGGCTTAAAATGGAAAAGGTTCTAAATAGACACGTCTCAGAGAGAGAGAGAGAGAGGGAGAGGGAGGGAGGGAGAGAGAGAGAGAAAGAGAGAGAAAAGAAGAAGAAGAAGAAGAAGAAGGAGGAGGAGGAGGAAGAAGAAGAGGAGGAAGAGGAGGAGGAGGAGGAGCAGGAGGAGAGATTTGGAAGGCCCACAGCTACATGAGAAAAAAATTAGAATTCTAATCAGAAGAGAACTGTACGTTAAAGGCACAATGAGATTCCATCTCTTGACTGCTAGACCAGTTATTATCAAGAAAGTGCAAGGAGCCCTTGTATGCTGTTAATAATAAAGCATTTTGAAAAAAATACAGAAGTATCTCAAAAAACAAATATGGAGTTACCATGTTTCCAGCGAGTGTACTTGTGAGTGTGCAGCTAAGAGTTGAAGTAAGTACTGTGAGGAGATATTTGGCACTCCATGTTTTTAGCTGCACTATTTCAACAGTCTAGAAATAGAAGCAACCTGGGCTATCACTGATTGGATGGGTGAAGAAACCATGACAGATGCAGTGTGATATATGAAGAAGGTGATTCTGTTATCTGTGACAACACCGCTGGAGCCAAAGAGAACTACGTGCGGTGGTTTTAATGAGAATGGCCTCGATGGCCTAACATATTTGAATTTTTGTTCCCAAGTAGAGGAACTGGCTGGGAAGGATTAGGAGGCATGGCCTTGTTGAAGAAGATGTGTTACTGGGAGTGGGCTTTGAGATTTCAAAAAGCCACATCTTCCGGTTAGCTCTTTTTCTACCTTGTGGTTGCTGTCTCAACACGTAAGCTCTCAGCTACTGCTCCAGAGCTGTGCTTGCCTCTGCTGTGCTCTCCAACATGATGGTCATGGACTCACCCCCTGAAACTGTAAGCTTCAGTTGAATGTTTTCCTGTATAAGTTGCCTTGGTCGTGGTGTCTCTTCACAGCACTAGAGAAGAAACTAAGACTACGCTTAGGTGAAAAGCCAAACACACAAGGACATTATGTGACCTCACCTTTTGTTGGAATCTTAAAAGGTAAATTTCACATAAATACAGTAAGAAGAGTGGTTACCATAGACTGAAAGAGGGAGGGAAGGCTGGAAAGGAAGATGCTGGCCAAAGCAACAAAGTTTCACTTATATTGGAGGAATGTGTTTTAGAGATCTACTGAACTGCAGGGTGGCCACAGTTACAAAAGCTCTTGTGTTATTATAAAATAATTAGAAGTTAAGGTGATAAATTAGTGAAGTGACAGAGACCTTACCTGTTTGACTCTGTCTATTATGTGTGTGTGTGTGTGTGTGTGTGTGTGTGTGTGTGTATAACCCCCCTATAACACAATGTATCCCTCAAACTACACACATCATTATTTGTGAATTCAAAATAAAATAAATAAAAACAACAATAAGGATGGTCAAAGAAAGCATTAGAAGGTGAGCTTGCAAATGAGACCACATTATACACAGGACACAGAGAAATAAAAAGACCGGATGAACAAAGGAAGTTGCTCAGGTGAACTACAGGCAGCTGTCCGTGGCAGGGGGCTGGGAGGTACCATTAGAGGAAGAAGCAAGACAACCCATCACTAAGAGCCCAGCACATGCTGGCAATGGTGCAAGTTAGCTGGAGAAGAACAAAGATACCTATTCTTGGGGTCACTGTCCGACACAAGTGAGGTGAGTACTAACGGAGGGGAGAATGTCTCACGACACCTCCGAAGACTCCTGCTTCAGTTACTCTTCCTTACTGTGTTACAAAACAACCCAAAGCCAAAAGACAACAAGAGGCATATTTACAAACAAAGCATTCAGCATATTTAATTTACTTACAGTTATTTCTCTGAAAGGAGAATATTATTAATGATTTTTAAATTTTTTATTGATTTATTTTTATTAATGACTTTAGTAAAATTGGTCAGGTAAAGTCAACTCAGGGATTAATTTAGTGTATTAAAAATTCTTACTTCCACTTAATATGTAATTACAATCTTATGTTAATTTCACTTTCAGAATACTGGTTTTGAGACTTAATTTTATCAAAGACCTTATCTGAGAGTTTGCACTGTGGGCCCCAGAAAAATTTTGCAAGTCATAGCTCCTTTCTGAAATACTCTTGTTACAAGACCAAGAGGCAAAGACCCAGTGGAGGCAAACACTGAACAGTAATCATGTTTAAGGAAATACTGCCCTAAGGTTGAAATACTTAAAAATGACCTGGTTTTCTGTAGTGCTACTCTTAACATAATTCTTGAAACCCTACATGTCAGACATCTGGAAATTATCTACTGATTAAAGATAATTAGTTATATTGGAAAAGTTATTTAACTATGATTTTATAAAGACACTAACTATTGAAAATCCATTCCACCTTTTAAAATCTGCCTAACTCTTAACAAAGTTGAAGAAAAATTGCTGATACTTTAAATGTCTGCAAGGAAAAAAACGTCTAATTCTGATCGATCCCTGAAAAAATCAGTGCCCACACCAGAAAAATTCACACACCTGCTTTGCTAAAAGACTTCTCTAAAGGGTTAGTTAACATTCCCAACCATTAAATTGAGTCTAAAATCAATAAAATAATCCAAAGGAAGCATCATCAGCATAGTGATAAATGAGAGGCGTCAAATTTTACCAGGGAAGTGCATTCCTGAGAACGCTGGTGGAAGAGGCAGTTAGTTCTTCACTCTGAAGACAGTGTACTAACACGACGCCAGCTGTCAAGCTCCACTCACTAACTAGACATCACAAGGTCTCCTCACACATCTGAGGATCCAGTGGGCCCCGTAGTTAGAGGAGAGCTACAAGCCACATTGGCTTTGGACAAGTAATCTGGCCTTGAATTTGTGTCCTCCTCTGTAACACAGGGTTATCGCTAACATCTACATTTAATAAGGCCTCCATGAAAATTAAGTGAAGCCGCTGGTGGTGGCCATGCAGAGGCAGCGGCAGGTGAATCTGTGAGTTTGAAGCCAGCCTCGTTTACAAAAAGAACTCCAGGACAGCCAAGACTATTACTCAGAGAAACCCTGTCTTGAAAAACAAAACAAAACAGAAAAAAGAGTGAAATCACTCATCTAACATAATATGATTGTGAGTATAAGCAGTCAATAGATCATAGCATCATTAGACTAGTGTCAGAATATGACACAGCAAGACATGATAGTACACCTCCACTTAGGAAGTAGAGGCAGTAGTGGGATCAAGAGTCCAATGCACTTAGCTATTAAAAACAAGGAAATCTTGTAATTTGCAAGCAAATGGATGAACTTAGAAATGGTCATCCTGAGTGAGGTAACCCAGACTCAGAAAGACACACATGGTATATATACTCACTTATAATTGGATATTAGCCCAACATGGATGTCCTCTGAGTCTTCACTCAGTGGGGTATCGGGACAGATGCTGAGACCTGCTATTGGATGCCAGGTGAGAGTGGTATGGAAGAATGGGTAAATAGAAGGACTCAGAAGGTCCAGGAGCCCCACAAGAAGACCATCAAGGATGGCAGATCTGGACCCAGGGGGACCTGCACAAACTGTTGCACCAACCAAGTACAATGCATGCAGTAAACCTAGGCCTCCTATTCAGATCTAGCCAATGGACAGCTCATTTTCCATGGTTGTGGGGAGTGCGGGACTACCTCTGACATGAACTCCGGTGCCCCCTTTTTGACCACTTCTTCTTGGTGGGGAGGCCTGATGGTACTCAGAGGAAGGGTAAGCAAGCTACCAGGATGAGACCTGATAGGCTGTGATCATTTGGTGGGGGAGGAGGTCACCTTCTGTCACAGGTCTAGGGGAGGAGAATGGGGTGAAAGAAGGCGGGCAGGAAGATACAAGTGAGGGGATAGTAATTGGGATGTAAGCTAAATAAGTTATTTAAAGAAGAAAAAGAAGAAAAGAAAAGAAAAAAAAAGAGTTCAACGCTAGCCTGGGCTATGTCAGACCTTGTCTAAAAATATAATAATTTAGCATATGTTCTAAGGTGGGATAATTTGTCGTATTTGGACTTTGTCATTGTCTATCAATCTATCTAAGAAATATTAATTAGACCTTCAAAAAAAATAAGGCACTGTGATCTGAGCCGAGTGAGCAGAGCATACGAAGAGAAAGACTATCCTTAGATGAGATACAAAGGACCTTGCTCCTACCACTTACAATGCTTACACCGCCTCTCTTGTTCTTAATTTCTAAAATGCATTTTATGTGTGTGAGTGTTTGCCAACATGTGTGCAAGGTGCAGAAGAGAAAGTCAGGACCCTGGGGCTGAAGTTGTGACCCATCATGTGGGTGCTACGAATCAAACCTGCGACCTCTAAAGGAGTAGTCAGTGCCCTTAGTTGCTGACCCGTCTCTCCAGCCCTGACGTATACTTTCTCTTAATGGACATCCTATCCTTTTATGTGAATGTAGATCAACCCCCAGGAAACTCTGCACACAAGTGTAAGCATTTCCCACTCACTACCTCAGGATGAGGATCTAAGAGAGAACGGAGATGAGCAAGACCAGGTAGCAAAGGGTACAAAGTGAGGACAAGGAAGGGAGCAAAGAAAAGGGAACAAGAAGTGGAGATGAAAAAGTGGGTGGTAGCTTTGGTTGACAAATGATCCCTTTTGCAGAAGGGCTTCTGATCTGCAAACAGGTGGATTTGCCTGTGTGCTTGGTTGGCATCATGGCACTGAGCACACAGAAGCCAAATGAAGCACATTAGAAAAGGGTGACTATGAGAGCCAGGAGACTCTTACAACACTTACTGTTTATGTCAAGACCTGCTTGTCCCCAGGGACCCATTTTCACATAATCTATAATTATCTCTTTGCTTTAATCGCCTTGTCATTCCCGAGGCTCTCATGGGCACTGGAAGAGGAAAAGCTCATTAACTAAACCTTTTCTCCTCTCTCCAGCCACCCATGGCTTTTAATTGCTTGGTGTGTTATTATCTGGGAGTGCAACTGGGATCATTTTCATAAGAAAGGGAGGTAGAGAGCAGGAAGGGAGCCATAAGTCCCTGAGGTATGCACCACAGACAAACCCTTGCTTTCTCAATTATTTATGCCAGCTGAGGTTTTACAGGCTGAATAAATCCATAGCTCAAGTTCATTCTGAGCAGTCAGATCCTCAAGAGAGAGTTGCCCACTTGCCTATACACACTTTTGTATCCTCAAGGAGCAACCAGACTGTAACAAGACATATGTCATCTAATTTATCACCGATCAGCAAAGTGTTAACACAGTGTTGATCGCGGGCGACAGTGAAATGGAGAAGGATTATATTAAGCAGCCACACAGATGCTCTTAGTGCTAAGGACAGTAGCATCTCTGGGACAGTGCTGTCTCATAATGACTTAGCCTGATGAGAGCATAAGAGTCCAAATACTCTATCTTTAAAATATAAAACATGTTTAATAAATACAGTCCTTAAACAGACTTGCTAAAACCAGGTTACTATCTAACAATATGAGGCTTTGATTAAAATCCCAAGTACAATTTTACACCAACAGATTTTACAAATAGCAACAAAACTAAGTCATGCTTCTGCCTGTTATCCAATCATACTGCTTTCAAAAAATTCACAGTAGTTTCTGTATCCATGTCAAGACTCGGTGCTTTCATTCTAGTTTATATTCTGACCAAGAAAACAAAGCACAAAGCAATCATTTTCATCCTGGTTTCTACTTACACCCTTCCACTTTATAATCAATACTAAAGAGCAACTAGCAACCAATGAAAAGTTATTTTTTCAAAATAGCCTCAAAATGTTATTACTGCTTAAAAACTGAAACTTTATACATCAACAATAAAAACATCTCTTTGAAATTCTACAAGCTTTTTTGTCTGACCACAGCAGTGACCCTTGGTATTTTCTGCCAAAACACTTCATTTGTCTCCCAGAACAACTAATCAATTCCAGAACCCATCAATCATCTCAGTTGTATACTAGACTGATCTTGCTTAGAAGGTCCAGATGGCTGCCTGAGTACGTGAAATTAAAATTCTAACAGATTATAAGGTATCAACTACAAAATGTAACAGAGAGGATAGAATCATAATGTCGGCTAGGGTGAGTATTATCGCTTTCATTTATTCTACTTTTAAATCTTGCCCTAAGTTTTCAACATCTACATTAACTTCTAGAGCAAACGCAAGCAAGCAAGCCACTGGACACAGAAGTCATTCTGGTGACGGCACCGTCTGGAGTATAGGTATAAGCAAACCATAGCTCATCTCAGAACTACAGGAACCTGAATGATAAGCTTATTACACTCGTTCCAAATCTAACAGATTGGCTTTCCCTTCCTAGTTTTCTACGCTTTATATCAAAAACAGACCATGTGCACCTGGTTTTGTTAGCAGACAAACCTGTGATTTTCAGTTCGTACTTTCAGCACTTGGCCTCTTGGGGGCCCCGCTGTGCTGAGTAGCAATATTGACAAAAGCTTGCAGCTTTGTGGAAATGTATTTTCTGCTAGGTATTATTCTAGAATGCTTGTGTGCATCTGTATATCCCACACAAACGCCATATGAAACAGACACCCCATTCTACAGATAAGTAACTTGCTCAGGATACAGCTAAAGAGTGGTGGGACCCACATTTGAATGCTTGTGATCTGGCTCCAGTTTATAGACTTAATTGAATTAAAGCCTCACTATGATACCCTTCCTATATGTTACAGAACAGTTTACTAGCTTCAGAACCAGACATTGCTGTTAGCCTCTGGAATAGTGATAGAGTGTCCTACATCCGTGACACCACCCCGCCACTTCCTCCCAAAGAGCAGAAGCAAAGACCTGAACCTAAAGAGCAAAATGGGCTCTTAGCTCATCTATAACACACACCAGTCAGGAAAGCCAGGGCAATGGATCCAAGCAATTCAAATGTGTGCTGACTTGCCTGACTTCACAAAGCATTCAAAAATAATCTGCAAAACACATTGTTTTATGTCCTTTCTGAAAAAACAATAATTAAGACGTTTTCCTTTCAGCCAACTATACTATATATTTCTAAAGCTCTATACTTATTTCTGCTTTCATATCAGTTAAAAATAATTCTGCTAAGAATTTGTAATTAACATCAGTTAAAGCACAATTTGGCTTAGAAAAGTAACAGAACCGTATCTCACCCAAACACTCATGACATAAACTTCAGAAAATAGCCTGCTTTCATCGTTGAGCCACATTTTGATACATCTGAAGAATTCTACGTGCACATACACCTGGGACTTCACAGCAATAATCTAACATTTTAGTACAGGAAAAAAAATACTATGACTAAGTTTATTATAACAGAATTGTTACACTAGTAAAATGTAAGCATGACCAACTACTGTGTTTCCAGATGCACTGTGGCAGTCAGAGAATTATTATGTTAATAGTGTAACGACTTCCAATGATTCTTAGCAGTCATGTTTCTCTCTATATGTATGCTGTAGCACACATATGCCCCACTTCCTCTACACAAAATGATATAATTTAAAAATCAGAAATAACACAAAAAGATTAATATTTAGATGACTCAGTGAACTAAGACCAGGTCTAACCAGGTTTACCTACAGCAAACACTTACGATTTGCTCAATAATATTTCCAAAAGTACTAAGAAAAGGCAAGCGTGGCATACACCTGTGATCATAGCATTTGGGAGATGGAGGCAAGAAAGTCAGGAGTTCAAGGTCATCCTCAGCTACATAGTGAGCTCAAGGTTTACGTGAACCAAATGAGGCCCCTTCTTAAAAACAAACAAACAAACAAACAAAAAACTAAAACAACAACGAACTAACAGAACAACAACAACAACAAAAAATACTAAGAGTATTTTAGTATTTTAGAAAATACTTCCGTCTAGGAAACCTTACATACATTAGCACACAAATAAAGATCATTTTTATAAATAAGTGATTGACACTGTTAGAAAGTTAAACTTCATAGTTTCTCTTTTTGAGGGGACAGGGAGACAGGACACTGTGTAGCTCTAGTTGGCCTGGAACCCACAGAGCCTCTGCCTCCTGAGCACTGAGTACTGAGTTCTGAGGTCAAAGGCCTTCACCACCACAACAGATGCATGATCTTTTTTTTTTTTTTTAAAGGGCCAAGTCAGGGACCTATTTCACGCACTGACTAGAAAGGAAAGCTGCCCAGAAGTTGCTTTGGTTGTTTAAGGGAAGAGCTGAGGGTGGACATGTCATAAGAGAACCAACAACTCTCTGCTGTATGACAGAGCACTGTGCTAATTTGAAGCAAGCAGCTTAGTTACCTCATCTTTTTTAACATCTACTGCCCTAGGTTGATCTCTGTTGCTGTAATAAAACACTTTGGCCAAAGATTACTTATGGAAGAAATGGTTTATTTGGCTTTCATTAGCCGATTATAGTCAATCAATGAAGGAAGTCAGGGCAGGTTTAAACCATGGAGAAACTGCTCACTGGCTCGCTCACTAGCTTTCTTAGGACTGTGTAGCGCCCCGTGGTTCGGCCCACAGGCAGCTGGGACCTCCATTATCAATTAAGACGATCCTTCACTGGCTGTCTACAGGTAGCCTGTCAGCACTCAATTGATATACTTCTTGTCAGGTGCTTCTAGGCTGTGCCAAGCTGACAGTCAATACAAACTATGGTTCCCACTAAGTTCTGTACCAAGTTCACAGTTAATGCCAGCTAGGCCTTCTACTAAGGTCTGGACCTCTCTTCAGGTAGTGAGAATAAGTAAATAAATAAAATGTGATCCTTGTCCTCAAAAACTAAAAGCTAAGTGAGGAGACAAGAAAGTTTTTTTAAAGTTGTAATTCATTGTGCTTATAGCATGAAAACTGCTGCAACAAAACAATCAATACAGGACTGTGAGAAAACAAAGAAGGAATTAATTACCTACTCTACGATCTAGAAAAAATGCCTTTAAGTTGTCAAGGCTTGATGAGGACATTTATAAACTTTGATCTGGCTCTGGTGTCAAAATTCTATTTTAAAAGAATTCTAAAAACAATATAAATTTTAGAACCCAAAACACTTCCTAAGTATGTTAAGAGAAGGGTAAACTATGAATATACTTTCAAAGCTGTTATGCAGTCCTAGGAGTCCTTACGGCCCAGCACAGGGATTAGGGTGACAGCTCTAGAGGGCATCTTATCCCCGCCAGTCGGCATGTGCCTCTCCCACTTCACTTCAGATAAAGATCTGATGTAAGTAAAATGGCACGCAAGTGACTCCAAGACAGAGTCCTGTGTTCACTGACAGCCTGGTCAATAGCTACAAACTGGGAGCATTTCAAGTTGTGACTCAGAAGTATCGACACGCCCCCTTTTAATTTGGAAAGTAACAATCTTAAAGTTATCCCATGGCTCCTAAAGTAGCACAGGATTCTTCTCCTGAGTTACAGACAGCGCTGAAAGAAAAGGATTAAGACAGCTTTACATAGCTCTGTTAAATAATATATTTGTTGAAGGTATTTATTTATTTATTTATTATTTGTTTATTTATTTATATTTTTTATGAGACAGGGTCTCTCTGTGTTAGCCTTGGCTGTCCTGGACTCAGTTTGTAGACCAGGCTGACCTCAAACTCACAGCAATCCGCCTGCCTCTGCCTCCCGAGTGCTGGGATTAAAGGCGTGCGCCACCACGCCCGGCTTCATTAAAATGTTTAATCGTGTTTAAAAATAGTAAACATACTGTTGTTGAGGCTTGTCAACCTCAGTTTGGACTTCCAGAATACAAGTGAAAGAACAAATAAGCCAGGTGTGGTGGCACACGCCTTTAATACCAGTAAATAGGAAGGAGAAGCAGCTGGATTTCTGTGATTTTGAGGCCAGCTTGTACTACATGGTGCATTCCAAGACAGCCAGGGCAACACAGACAAACACTGTCTCAAAAAAAAAAAAAAAAAAAGAAAGAAAGAAAGAAAGAAAAGGAAAGAACAGGGTGGTAGTGGCACACACCTTTAATCCCAGCACTCAGGAGGCAGAGCCAGGCTGATCCCTGTGAGTACAAGGCCAGCCTGGACTACAAAGTGAGCCCAGGACAGCCAAGGCTACACAGAGAAACCCTGTCTCAAAAAAAAAAAAAAAAAAAAAAAAAAAGAAAAGAAAGAAAGAAAGAAAGAGTAAACAACAAAAGCAAGACGTGGGGAGGGAAGAAGAATGTTTCACAGATTGTGTATTTCCAGACACACATATTCATAGACATATATACAGAGATACTTACGTGCACACATAACACATATGTATGCATGTATATTTCTAGTGTCAAAAACTGAAGAGAAATTACCTGATTGTTTCTTCATGATACAGAGAACTAACGACTGGCCCACCAAAACCACTTTTGGCTTCTTTTCCTTTCTTCTCTGATACCTGTGGAAGAAAAAGAGAGGATAGACTTGTGGGCTAAAGCAATATGTATTTTTAGATTACAGAATATAATTTGCTAAGAAATTGAGTGCCAGGATTCCAGCTGCCGTACCAGTTTGAGAATGCTTTTCTTTATATAAGAAAAAGTACAAGGTAAGAACATACTTTACTTCATTCTCTTATATTTTAAATTGCAGCCCCACTGATAAGATAAAGCTGGAGCATACACAGTATTTAGTGTGAACTAGGAACTAGAGAGATGACACAAGTTAGAGCATTGGATGCTCTCCCAGAGGACCTGGGCTTAGTTCCTGGCACCCACGTGGTGACTCATAGCTGACAATAACTCTAGTTCTAGGGGATCCAACACCCTCTTCTGGCTTCTGTAGGCATCAGGCATACACGTGGGACACAGACACACCAGGAAAACACCCATATTATTAAATAAATAAATAAGTGGATAGATAAGTAAAATGCAAACTAAATAAAGATAAGAAAAAACTGGAGAGAGGAAGAAGAAAGGGGGAGGAGAGCGGAGGGCGAGTGGGTGAGGGAACAAACCGAAACCATTCCTAGACATAGCACAGCTGTAAGCCTAGATAATCTTCGGCGGTGGTGTTTTTTTTTTAAGATATAGAACCAAATGCATGATTCATGAAGAATGAAAATGAGTGGTCTTTATTAAGGTTTAAAAACTTGTACTTTGTGAAAGGCATTGGTCAGACAATGAAGCTACAAACAAGAAATCTTAGCAAAACATATATCAATAAAGCTTGGTATCTAAAATAGTCAAATAATTATTAAAAACTAATAATAAGAAAGCAAATTATAGCTGAGTGGGTGGTGGCACATGCCTTTAATTCCAGCACTCAGGGAGGCAGAGGCAGGCAAATCTCTGTGAGTTAGAGGCCAGCCTGGGCTACAGAGTGGTTCCAGGACAGCCAGGGCTAAACACGGAGAAAAACCAGAAAACAAAACAAATTATGGTAAAGATTTGAATAGACATCATTACTGTACTGGCCCATGTTCGTGGTGCTGTTTTGGGAGGTCGTGAAACCTTAGGAGGCGGCCTGGCCAGTGGAGGTGGGCACTGGACCATGCCTTTGGGGACTCTAACCCAGCCTTGCTCCGTCCTGCCCTGATCTGTCTGCAATGTGCAGAGCTCCACCTCTTGCTCCCTCCGCTGCCCTCATCGTGCCCTCACCCTCTGAAACCAGAGCCCAAGTAAACCTCTCTTATTGCGGCTGTCAGGTATTCTGTCACAGGGTGAGAATGGTAATGACTATACTGTGCCAAAGAAATCAGACAGGGACAAGCGAATGAAAAGAACGGCCCAAGTTCAGAAAGCCCTCCAGTGGGTCAGTGCACTCAAGATAGGTCCACCATTCGATGTTTTTATATTTAAGATCAAACCAACCCTGGATGCAGACACTTTGTACTTCTGCCTTTCCACTGTTGTGGGCTAGGATTTACAGTTCAGTGTTGCCCAACAGGGGTGATATAAGCTACCTTCCTTCTTGCTGATCATAAGGCAAAGTTTCCATCTTTACCACAAAGATGCAATATCCTGAGTGTTCTGTGTCCGTGATCGTATTATAAACATTCACTTTCCATCTGCAAGACCTGACTCCACTGTCTCACGCTATGGCAGCCTTAGTAAAGCCAAGCCAGCACACCCTCTGCTGTGGTCCAGCCTGGTGAGTCACCCTCTCATCCCAAAACCTCCTGCACTCAGCTCAGTTTTCAGATGGAGCCAAGGACCCATACCCAATCCCTCCAGCCCAGTCTTAGGAGGCCTGCCTATACCTTCCCAAAACCTAGGCTTGGAACAAGACACTATGCAAAACCCAGCCTGTTGTGTTTGTTCACATCAGACACAAAACCAACAAAATTTTAACACACTCAGGTCTCATTGCAAAACCACAAACAATACAACAATCAAAAAAGTGTGTTTCCTCCAAAACCCACCAGTCCCAAGTTCTCCTATAAGAATCACCTGTTTGAATCCCAAAGCACAGGTCTTGAAAAAACAACCATGAACTTCATTCAGAAGTCCGAGGAGCCAGACCAAGGAGCTGGGCATGGTGGCGCACGTCTTTAATCCCAACACTCAGGAGGCAGAGGCTGGCGAATCTCTGTGAGTTTGCGGCCAGCCTGGTCTACAGAGTGAGGCCAGGACAGCCAAGGCCAACACAGAAAGACCCCGTCTCCAAAAACAAACAAACAAACAAACAAACAAGCCAAACAACAACAAAAACAAAAGTCAGCGGAGTTTAAAGAAGACAACACAGAGAAGCAGCTCAGTGAGCATAAAGGGAAGGGATATCTGAATAATGCCCTGGAAGGCAAAGTGCCTGAATGAAATAAAAAAGGCACCAAGATTTGAAAACCAGATTTCATAAAGAGATAGAAACACTAAAGAGAACTCAAGTTGAAATGTAAATGGCACTGAAAAGCTCAGTCATCCAACTATGCCAACCAGGAAAAAGCCTTCCAAAAACAGGTCAAACAGAAGGCAGAGCATCAGGTCCCAAAGACAAAGGCAGGAATCACCACATAAGCAGAGAGCATGAAAAATCCCAACTGTCCCATTCTGCAGGATGTTGGGGATCACTCTCTCCACCTCTGCTTCTCCGGACCATGTTTTCAGTCTGGCTATGTCCAAGAATTCTCTCATTTTCACTGGTTTTCAAATTTTAGTGACAATGGTTTTTTGTTTGTCTGTTTGGTTGGTTGTTGGTTTGGTTTGGGTTTTGAAGACTGGGTTTCTCTGTGTAGCCCTGGATGTCCTGGACCTCATTCTGTCAACCAGGCTGGCCTCGAACTCACAGAGATCCACCTCTGCCCCATGAGGGCTGGGATTAAAGGCATACACCACCAATCCCGGCTGATGGTGATGTTTATTGGTACAATTTTATTAACTTTATTTGCATGAGGCTCATTTAGAGTCTAGACCTGTGGGCTTGAGAGGTGATTGTTTCTCTCTGTGGTAGTACCACTGACACCTAGTAAACAGGGACCAGGCTGCTACTAAGTAACCAATGACGCACAGGCAAGCACTCTACTGTACATTTTCTGGACCCATATACCAGTGATTAAAGGTTGAAACTCTGACTTGCTGTTTTAAGAAAATGTTGAGAATTTGCATTATTTACATAATTTTTCCTGTCTTCTTCCACTCTTTTATGCTCCCTACTTTACCTGATTAGCTTCATTTGTTACATCTTCCAGTCCACTAGTCTCTCCTTACTCCGTGTCTGGTATGCTGTTGACCCCCTTTTTTTTTTCCACTATAAATTTGTATTTTACCACCCTTACAATGAGTCTTTATGTGGCCTTTATGCTGCTCTATGATTCTCATGTTTCTCCCCTACTCCAAAAATTTATTCACACATAACAATATGCAATAACATTATCTATACACAGTAGGTATTTTAATACCTTTGGTATTTCATCATCTCTTATCTATGTGGTTTGAATTAAAATGGCCCATAGGCTCATAGGGAGGTGTGGCTTTGTTGGAGGAAGTGTGTAACTGGGGGTGGGATTGAGGTTTCAGATGTTCAAGACAGACCCAATGGTTCTCTCTCTTCATGTTGCCTTTGGATCTGAAGGTAGAATTCCTAGCTCCATCTCCAGCACCATATCTGCCTGCATGCCACCATGTTTCCTGCCCCACTTAAACGTTTTCCTACGAGTTGCCACGGGCACGGTGTCTCTTCACAGCAATAGAAACCCTAACTAAGATACTATCATTTCTGCATCTGTTTTTATTATCTTTTTATTCTCCTGGCTATTTTTTTTTTTTTTTTTTTTTTTTTTTTTTTTCTTGCTTGCTTAAAAGACTTCTTCTGTGAGCCACACATTGGAAACTTCACATTCCTGTTTGCCAGATCTTGCTATGTGACTTTTATTAGGGTGGGCTGTGTTTTGGCACAAGTTAAATAAAGCGACCCCCAAATCAGTCTGATCCTTTCCAGCCTCACTCGTAAGCTCACTGTGAGAAACAAAACATTCTCAGGACTACATCAGCTCCAGGAAATAACCCACGGTTTTCTAGTGCTTTCTTCTCCTCGACTATCCGTTTCCCTCCACACATTCACAGGTTAGTATTTAGCTGAAGGGATCCATCTGTAGGTCTGTGGAACTCTAGGCAGGATTGCCCTCTCCAGTGTTTGCTCTTCCCAAACTCTAGCTCAAATCAGAGAGATGGCAAAGACAGTTCTGGCTTTCTCCTCCCCTCACAAGTTAGAATCTGCTTCCAGGAAAGAAACCCAGGCATCTGCAGGGCTTACCTTGCTCTTATTTTCATAAAGGTCCCACAAAGAATTCTAAACCCAATGTAAAAGTCTATGCAGTAATGAAATATATTTAACCAATATCCAATAGTTGTATATTTAAGCCGTTTATAGTTTTTACTCACAATGGTATAATGAAAATCTGTGTGCATAATGATTATAGTTTAATTAAAATATTTAGGGAAAGAAATAAATACCATAATTAGATGTGGCTTATTCTAAATATATTCCTTATCCCTAGCATTGTTCTTTCTAAAGCAAATGAGCAAATACATGTTATGGCTCTGCAACAACTTAAAGGAAACAAAAAAGTTGTATCTTAGACACAAAATAATTTGCCATTATCAGACCGGATCGCAACAAAGCTCTCCGAATGCATTGTTTACCTGCTCTGTTCATTTCATCTACTTGAGGAGACAACATTTTAGCCTCTTAATTTCCATGTTGGTGAAATATCTCTTATAAAAGCTTAGAGGTTTGAGTTGGTAATATGGCTCTGAGGGTAAAGGTCCTTGTCGCCAAGCCTGACAACAGGATGTCTGACCCTAGGACCCATATGATGGAAGAGAAGAATCTCCTGAAAACTGTTCTCTGACCTTCAAAAGAGCACCATGGCACAAATGTACCTCCACTTCCAAAGGGCTGCTGCGGCATGAATGCCCCCCATTTCCAAGTGTGTGCTATGGCATGAATGCAACCCACTTCCAAAGGAGCACCGTGGCATGAATGCCCCCACTTTCAAGGACGTGCTATGTCATGAATGTATCCCCACTTCCAAAGAACCACCGTGGCATGATGCACCCCCACTTCCAGCCGGGTGCTGTGATATGACTACACTCCCTTCGAAAGGAGCACCATGACACGAATGTCCCCTACTTCCATGGAGCGCTGTGGCATGAACGTGGCCCCCCCTTCCAAAGGAGCACTGTGGTGTGACTATATAAATAAATGTAATTAATTTTTTAAAGCTTTAAGGGTTATCCTATTTTTCTCTACTCAAAATCCATTAAGCTATTTTTATGTTGCATCAGCAGTTAAAGGAAGAGACTTTGATTTGGCAGCCAATATAATAAAATTTGCCAGTCTTTATAGCACCTTAAGCTATATTATGTAAGATGTCAAAATGTTCCTTCACTGAAGTAGGAAAGAACCACCAGCTAGCTCAACCTTTCTCTGATTTGTGCTCTGGCAGTTTCAGGGTCAAGATTAAGACCAGTAAGAAACACTCTTTTCTATTTGAAAAATGCTTATTCAAAAAACATTACCACACTAATACATAAGGTAGTTTTTTATTTCCATGTGCTTCCTTTTCCAGACTCTTGCTTATTGGGTGTTTTTAACATGTTTACAGCTTGGACTACAGAATTTTGTGCAAATCAAATAATGATTCTGTCTCACTTTTCTCATTTGTAAAGCTGGAAATATATACCAACTTTATATGATCTTTTCAGGATTTAAGATAGATCTACTTAGATAGAATAGCACTCAGCATGGAAAAGGGCATCATATAAGTCTGCTGTTGTAGTAAAACTATAGTGAAGATATGCCTGCTGCAGCAAAGTGAGTGCCTCAGAGACACAGGTGCACGGTACTCAGATGTGGAAGGAAAGCATGTGACCAGAACTCCTCACCTAATGGCACTAAACTTCTGACTATCCCAGCATGTTACCAGCAAACCTCTCAGTACAGGATAGCTAATCCATTCTCCCACCTGACAGAGAAAGAATAACACAGACTTTATACAACTCTTCTGGAAAACAAAGACGACGACCAGTATCTGGCAAGTCTCTTCCATAAACTCACATTACCCCAGCTCAACCTAGAACAAGATTTACAGAGCTCACAGCCAATGCTTGTGCTATTTCTATTAAAACCTATATTCTTCTCCAAGCTTTTCTGGAAACCTTACTATACAGTGACAATCTTATTAGTAAAAATACACACTGTCTTGGGCTGTGTGTAATTTAGTTAGTAGACTGCTTGCCTAGCAAGCATGAAGTTGTGGGTTCTGTCCTGAGCACTGCATGAGCACACTGTGGCATTAGCACTGGGAAGGTCAAGAGAGGGATAGTGTGAGTTTAAAGTCAGCTTGGCCTATAACATGTAACAAAACAAAGTGAAATGGGAAATGGCCCTATCCTCCAGAAGAGCAAAAACGGCATTATTTCTTCCTTTAGCATTTTGAAGAATATACAAGAAGACATATTTTTCAAATTTATTTATTTATTTATTTATTTTTAAAGATTTATTTATTTTATATATGAGTACACTGTCTTCATGCACACCAGAAGAAAGCACCAGATCGTATTACAGATGTTTGTGAATTGCCATGTGGTTTCTGGGAATTGAATCAGGACCTCTGGAAGAGCAGCAAGTGCTCTTAACTGCTGAGCCATCTCTCCAGCCCACCAGAAGACATCTTAACCTCAGGCTTTCTTTGTGTAAGTTTTGTGGTTTGGGGGTTCTTGTCAGGAGAGGGTGTCAGTGGGCGATGCCAGAACCCAGCACGGTCAAGCCTCTATCAATAAGACATCCTTGGCTCCTGTAGTAACATTTGTAAAGATTTAATTTCATCAGAAAATACATTACTATTCAGATTTTCCAATTCCTGATCTATCAGTTTGGTAAAATGTATTTTAAGAAATTCATAAATTTCTGCTACATAACCTATTTGGCTGAAGTTATTAGTAAGACTGTCTTCGTTATAGTTTATATTACTGTGATAAAACACCATGACCCAAAGCAGGAAAGGGTTTGTTTCATTTTATAGCTTGTAGTCCATCATCCAGGGAAGTGAGGAAAGGAACTCAAGGCAGAAACCAGGAGGCAGGGGCTGATGCAGAGGCCGTGGAGACTGCTGCTTACTGGCTTACACCTCTTTCTTACAGATGGCAGAACCATCTGCCCAGGGGTGGCAACTCACACAATGGTCTGGGCCCTCCTACATCAATCAAAAAGAATGCACCCAGACCAATCTGATGAGGGCATTTTCTCAATTGAGATTCCTCTTCCCAGATGACTTTAACTAGTGTCGCTGACATAAATACAGTCAGCGCAACTGATCTCTTCTCAACTTGGCCCACAAACATTTCACTGTTAAACCATAACCTTTCCTTATTTGTTGTCCCAAGATTTCATACTAATATCAATATGAATATAAAACATAATCTTAACTTTTAAAGTCCCGTAGCATCTAAAAATTCAAACCCTGTAATAGTTCACATGCAAAAATCTCTTTCAAGGCTTACAATTTCTCTAAAAATGTAACAAAATCTTTCTAAAATTCTAATCTCTAAGATATCCAAGATCTCATAACTATAGATTCCTGTTTAAAAAAAAAAAGTTCAACAGCATAAACCTCAGCATCAGACTTCTGGCCTTTCCGAACCTCTAGACTCCACAGAGCTTGTCTGGCACACACAGCCTGGCTTACAGGCTCAAGCCGGCTCCACTCCACAGCCACTGCTGTTCTTGTGGTTGTCCATGGTACTGGCAGCTCCAAAACACTGGGGTCTCCTCCTTCGAGTGGCCTGCACTTTTAGCAACAGCTTCTCCAGGACTCTAATCAGGGGCCCCAACCCTGGTATGTGGCGTCAGGGTTCAACTTCTCTTCGTGACCACTTCAATCCTGGGCTTTCCCAGCCTCTCTTTAGAGACTCCAGGTCTCTGTCATACGGTGTCAAGCCTTAGTTGCATCCATGGCCTCTTCATTCTTTGAAAAATCATCCCCTCTTCTTTTTAGAATTTTACTAATCTTTTCAAAAATCTTTTTTTTTTTTTCTGAGACAGGGTTTCTCTGTGTAGACTTTGGCTCTCCTAGACTCACTTGGTAGACCAGGCTGGCCTCAAACTCACAGTGATCCGCCTGCCTCTGCCTCCTGAGTACTGAGATTAAAGGCGTGTACCACCACGCTCAGCTGAACCTCTTTTTTTCTTTGTGATTGGTAACTGTACGCACTCACCCTATAAATACTGTCACCTGACCTATCCTTACAGGGAGGGAGTAGCTGAAGAGATGGTTAGGAGCTAAGACCCAGAGCTCACTTCCCAGCACCTGTCTAGATCTAGCATCCCCCTCTAGCCTCCCAGGGCACCTGCACAGACATGGCAAACATGCACACACACACGAATCACAACTAAATAAAATTGGAAACCTGAGTGTTATAATGAGACAAATCAAAATTTGTAATGAGTTACCACTACAAATAAGTCGCCCAAAGGGTGAAGATAATAAGAAATTCTATGTTGCACAAATGCAGATGTACAAAAAGGACGTATTTCCTGAGAAAGTTCTGAGTTTTTATGTACGTACACAAGTCTCCCATAAGAGCTCAACATAGTGCTAACACTCTGTTGTTGAGCCCATTTTGCAATAAAGTGGCATAAAATGAACTAGAACTCTCTCTAAATCTTTATATAATTCATACTTCTAGCACTAGAAATGATGTGAAGACTAAATATCTAACAGCAAATTGTAAAAAAAAAAAAAACCACTTAAAAGGGGTGGGGCACTAAAATTAAACAAAAAACTAAAAAGAAAAACATACAAAGAAGTATACTGCAGCAAGTGACTGGGGCAATGGAATGGAGGTAAACCACAGAAGGAGGTGGCCAACTTCCACAGGCACTAACTATATTGTCAAGCCCTCTACCACTTGGATTCTCTCTCCTCAGAGAATATATCCACACCCGTCTTGTACATGCTGCTATTCTTTTTCCGATCATTCTAGGATTTGAAACCATGGCCATTCTCATTAGATTTCCCTGTCCTCTCATCTGGACCACACTAGTGTTACACTGGCTCTGTAGAAGTGGGGTTCATAGGTACTCATAGGCACTCCTCAAAGCTGCTGGAACAGTGTCGTTGATCACGCAGTGACATGACAGGGTCTTCTTATCCTGCTATGCATGCAATTATTCTCAAACCAATCAGCAACTGCATGGGTTCTTCAGACAAATAGGACTTTAATTTATTAAGTACTTCTGGAATTTCATGAGCTAGATGGCATTCCAATACAGATAAATGGTGCATTTTAAAATAGCCACTGCCATATTATTTGGCCAATCCATCAAAAACGTCCATCGAATGTACTGGGTCAAATGGAGTTTCATCGGTAGCAATCTTAAATGCACCTTCAGAAGCCTCAGCCACATCCCACTTCCCATCTATCCTTGTGGTTTGGGGCTTCAATTGAGACCCATTTTCTTCTGCAAGTCAATGACTACAGCCCTTCACTTTCCCAGTCATTAATACATAAATGAGAAGATGAGCTCTAAACTCTCAGTTCACACAAGGTATGAGTTGTAGATTCTTGATTTAAGAACACAACAAAACACTGGACAGTTTTGAAAACATCATCAACTAGACAAATAAGTATGCGCTGGTCTCTCTAGGGTAGACTGGGTGGTTAAATGCAAGCAGTTGATCGTCCTTGACTATCAAACAACAACAGGGTTTGGCTTAGCAGACCCCTTGGCTTGTCCACTTCTTGTCACTCTCTGTGCAAGAGCAGTCTCAAAGGCGAGCACAGCACAGTGCACACTGCCTTGACAGCAGTCCCAATCACACAAACTCGGTTTCTACCTTTTTTATCGTCTCAGAAAGAGCCTCGCCCCGGGCCCAGGCTAGCCTGCAGAAGGTCAGGGTGATCCTGAGCTCGGTGATTCTCCTGCTTCGGCTCTCCAAGCACTGAGATCATCAGTACGAGCTACTGTTCCTTACTGGCTTGTATCTTCTTGGTGGCATTTTCTTCTCTAAGAGAGCTCCAATTTTTATAATCTTGTCAGGGTTCTAACATTCAGGATTTTAATCTTTTGGGACTACAATCCTTAAGATTTTCTTGTCTTTCAATTTTTCAGTATTTACAGTTTATTGTGTTTATGTGCTCAGATTCTCATCAAGTAACTCTTCTACATGTATACCCTATATGAATGCAATACAAAGTTGCACACAAATGTTTCCGGTGGCATTGTTCAAAAGAAGCGCTGTGGGGGGCTGAAGAGATGGCTCAGCATTAAGAATGCTTCCTGCTCTTGCAGTGGAGCAAGGCTTGGCTCCCAGCTCCCACTCGGTGGTTCACAATTACCTATAACTCTAGACCCACTGCCCTCTTCTGCCCTCCCAGGGCTCCTACATGCATATGGTGCATAAAAACTCAGGCATGCTCATGTACATACAGATAAATAAATCTTAATTTAAAATAGTGGAAATAAGCCAACAGTCTAATAACAGATGAACGAAAGTGTTCTATCTATACAAGAGAGCATCATTCAGCTATAAAGGGAATAATGCAGCGGAGGCTGGAGAGAACAGCTCAGTCAGTAAGGTGTTTGCCAAGCAAGCAAGAGTACTTGAGTTTAAGCCTCAGAACTCACACAAAAAGCCAAGTGTAGAGGTGTACACTCAGCCCAGGGCTAGGGAGACAGAGAATGGACAGGCCCTGGGCTTCCTGGCTTCACCTAGGTGTCGAGCTCCAAGCTAAGATTCCCTGTCTCAAAGAGCGTGGACAGCTCCTGAGGAACAACACTGGAGGTTGTCATTTGGCCTCCAGACACACACACACACACACACACACACACAGGCATGCACGCACACATGCGCACGCGCGCACACACACACACACACACACACACACACACACGGAGGGGGAGGAAAAGTACTGGTACATACTCCAATATGGAAGAATGTAAAAAAAACATACTAATAAAAGAAGCCTGTAAAAGTGGCCATATATTCTAATGTCATTAAAGTGTCCAGAACAGGCTGACCTATAGAAACAGAATGCACATTATAGTTAGCACTAGGAAATGCACAGATTGAAACTGACAGCTAAAGGCTATAGCACTTCTATCTGCAAATGCTTGAAGACAGACTGTGATGATGGTTGTAATAACTTTGTCAAGTGTCATGGTAACAGAAATACCTGACAGACACAACTTCAGGAAGGAAAAGCTTGCTGCGCTCCCATCACAGGGAAGGAATGGCAGAGCTCACGGCAGTGGGGTGTGCAGTGGAGGATCCTCATATGGTAGTAGATCAAGAAGCAATGTGTACGGCTGGAACTAGAACTGAGTGCCACCTTCAAGGCTCACCCCAAGGGGCATCATACTTCCACCAGTTTGGCTTATCTTCCTAAAGGCTCCATTCCCTTCAAAATGGTATCTGAAGTTGGGAGCTCTGTATTCAAAACATAGCCCTTGGCCTGGCCTGTTGGCGTACACCTTTAATCCCAGCACCCGGTAGGCAAAGGCACAGAGATTGCTGTGAGTTTCAGGCCAGCCTGGCTACATAATGAGTTCAGGCTAGCCAGGATTGCCTAGTGAGACCTTGCCTTAACCAAAAACAAACAACCCTCCATGAGCCTGTGGGACATTTCCAATTCAAGTTATAACAGCACCCAAAGTGAGTACAAAGCTTAGGTTACTAGGTAGAGACACTTTATACCTTAACTGGTTCATAAGCATAAGCCCACCACATTTGTTTTGACACCCTTAGAAGTAAGGAAAATTAAAAACCGTGTGTCTAGTAAACTATGGCTGAATAACCCACTTGCTCAGAAGACAGTCATGCAGATGGATCACCTAACAAGTACAAGAATACATTACCTGGTGTCATCAGTGCTGCCTTAGTTTGTGTAAATACACAAACTGATATGCATACAATTACAAAATTATCTAATGACATATTTCTTACATTGTGACCCTGTTGTTACCAAGATATAAGTGTAACTCACTGTTCAGGTCTGGAGTAGAGGAGGCATTACTGTGACAGGTAATCTCCAACCAAGCACCACTCAGCTAGGATCCTGTCCTATCACTACAGTCACAAAACTGAATTAATCCTACATTATACAGGAGTTACATACATATATTTGAAAAGAAAAGTGACATGCGCTTAGAATTACACGTGGAACTGTGGCCAGTATAGCACAAATCCATGAAGGTAATATATTCACAGTTAATTCAGAAATATAAATAGCAAATCTTCAATTCTTTGCCATTCTTACTACTATCAAACTTATTCAGGTAGATTTAATAAAATACTTAAAAGACATTATAATTTTATAGCTTAAAATTTTCAAAGTAGATAGGTTCCAAACCTTCAAAAAGTTCCAGAAACCTTTCATTTATAATTCTTATCAAAGCATGCCGTAAGTGTCCCCAAAGAAGGACACTTGGGAAGATGTAACTGTACTTGACAGCAGCAATTACATGTAAATTTGAAGATTAAAGTGTAAGTGCAATGACTATTCTGCCATTTTCTGTTACTACCAAGAGTCAGCTGGGAGAAAATCCATAGCAAACTTCACCAGCAATGCAGGAACTGCAACCTAAGAAGGCACATGAAAAGTGTGAGCAAGCTAGCTATAAGCTTGTAACACACAACAGTCCTTTGCTGAAACACTTGGCAAAGCAGGAAATAGGTACAACTAATACATAATGATAAACGATATTTCTACTTCATGTTAATTAAAAATACTAGAAAAAAATCACAAAGTGAATGTGACTAACTGCTATTCTTCAGTGAGACCAACTAAATAATACTTAATATTACACTATAGCAAAGGCTGACTCAGCATTCACATATAACAGTCAACATAAGACCTTTAAACAAATAGAACTTGTTGGGTTTTGGTGACTTTTGCTTTGTTTTGGTCCTGTGTCATGTTAAGATGGAGAAAGAACATGAGGTTGCGTGGGTAGGGAGGGAAGAAGAGCATCTGGGGAGGGGGGAAGAATATGATCCAAATACACTGTCTGAAATTCTCAAAAAAGAAATAAACACAAACTAAATAAAGAACATTAGAAACCTAGCATCAATAAGAAGAAACAATACTTCCACCCCCTAAAAACAATGATAACAGTCTAAACATATGTCTGTGGCCCCACTCCCCCGGATGGTCAGCACGGTAGAACAGTTGAGCAACCAAAAGAAGCCTGGAAGAACGCTCTGGTACACCTGAAAGAAGGGCTTTCATGGAAAAGAAATTCTTGGGTCCAAAGGCAGTGACAGAAAGACCTGAACCTCCACAGGCCCAACCACTTACTGATGCCAGAGTCCCTTACCAAGTAGAGAGAGTATGTTTGTGCACCACCTGTGTACCTGAGCCAGAAGAGGGTGTAGGGTTTCCTGAAACTGAAGTTACACATGGTTGACCCGTCCTGTGGTTCTGGGAGATGAAAAAGTGCTCTTAACCACTGAGCCATCTCCCCAGCCCCACATTGATAATCTCTGTCGGGGAGGTGGGGCAGTTGAGACAGAGTTTCTCAGTGTAGCCCTGGCTCTCCTGGAACTAGCTCCATAGACCAGACTGGACTCGAACTCATGGAGATCTGCCTGTCTCTGCCTCCCGAGTGCTGGGATTAAAGGCGTATGCCACCACTGCCCAGCTACACATTGCTAATTTTAAACCATGGTCAATTATTTAGTATTTCTGTACGTTTTCTATAAGCACAACTTACTGTTTCATTACTAGCCTTTTCTTCCAACTACAGTCATAAAATTTGTTGCAAGTGCTTGCAAGTAAACAACAGTTCATAAAGGTAGAGACTGACTATTCAATCCCAGTAGCTAAGGAGGTGCACTCAAATGAGCTGGGACTCACAACTCCCAAGCAACTGATGACACACTAATGATGGTGGCCATGGGCAAAGGAAGACTAGAGCTCTATGACTACCTATCTCCAGCATAGAAGTCAAGTCTGCTTACTACGAACAAGGGTGCCATTATTAGCTGTTAGCATGTTTAGTAAGTGTCCTCGCATGTTTCAGTCACTTGTTTAAACATCATACAGAGGAGCCTGGCAGCTTCACTGCCAAAATACAGGCACTGCCAAGTTCCTCAAATAGAGAAGAAAAATCAAAGTTGATTTGTTGTTTATCCATAATTCTTACAAAATAACCCCCTTTCCGAGCTCTCTTATATTAAATGAGGACTGCTGATACAGGGTGCAGACACTGCACAATCCAGGGGTATTTATACACCACTATCCAATTTCACAAAGGGGAAATCGAATACA
Organism: Acomys russatus; assembly: GCF_903995435.1. Lineage (NCBI taxonomy): Eukaryota > Metazoa > Chordata > Mammalia > Rodentia > Muridae > Acomys > Acomys russatus. The sequence continues at coordinate 52,075,821 of NC_067142.1, read as the reverse complement.
CATGACATGATATTAAGAAGACATTTAAAGCTGGAAAAATGGTGTGTCTTTAATTAAGATACTATTTGAAGATGAAGGCACAACTCAAAATATTCATGTTTTACTTCTTCTACTTATATTCAATTCCAAAGTAATAAGACAAAAACATAAAACTGGAATGTATGTAGATACAGTGCATTTGAGAGGAACGTCTTGGGGCTATTTATGATCATATTTCCTTAAAATATTTTATAAGTAATCTGGCAGTTGGTACATAATGCTTTTTCAATGAAAGCTTAACACTGTCTCAATGCCTGCTAGTATTCTTGACTTGTTGAAAAAGAAATTAAGAATATATTACTAGAATATTAAAAAATTTTAAACTTTATTATGAAAACAAGTATAATAAGTCTGCATAAAATGTCTCTTATTAAGTTTACCAGGTCCAGCAAGACTGCCCAGTAGTTGCTGCCAAGCCTGACAAAACCCACATGGTAGAATGAGAGAACCCTCAGAAGCTGACCTCTGACCTCCACATGTGCATTCATAAACATGAGCATGCGTGCACACACACAATGAAAGATAAGAAACTGATACAATTAAGAGTCTGTGTGGATGGAGTGCTCACTGACTGGATTATGAGCATCAAAACTAACAACAATTCCTAATTGGCTCAGGAAGCTTTCTGCTCCTCAGTGACTCATTTGTTCCTTAGTGGTTGTAATCAAAATTATTTACGTTTTACTATTAAAAGGCAAAAACTGGAACACTCATATCAATGATAATTTAGAACACAAATCAGCATAAAGAAGTAACGAGCCTCAAAGAATAGGGGAAACTTGCCATCCATTTTATAGGTATTCTTTACTCCTGACCCCATCTAATTACTTGTGGTCTTAAGCTACTCATTTATAAGTTGGCTAAAGTAACCAGTAAATACTCCTTTGGGGCACATCATTTGTAATACTGATTTATTGAACGGCTGCCTCCCAGTATAGAGGTCTGACCCTGTGTTTATAATTAGGCTGCATAATGTGAAAGCAGAGTGATGGTTCACCTTCTTGCTTTATGAAATGGTATGAACATACAAAATGATGCAATTTAATTAAATAAAGAATGTGGGTTTCCTCCATGCAGTTTGAAAACACTATTTTTAGCGCCATCATAACATATGCCCTAAGCTTGGTAGCCATGCTTCTGCACACAACATCGGGAACAGATGCTACAATTCATTGTATATATGCACTTCCCCATTTAGTAAATAACTCAACAGATGCCTGCTGCCTGCTAACTGGGAACATATCAGAAGCCAGAAAGCTATGTTTTCTCATGGAGCTTAAAGTCTAAAGGAAATGAGAGGCAAGTAAATAGTCATTTACAATTAAGCAGGTAAAAATTACATAAAGAAAAATATGTGCTATATAGTTTTAAGACTAAATTTCATCCTTTTTCTTCTATATCCTACAAAGTAATATTCTCGTATGTCATTTCCGTCCTTTGCTGTGAATCAGCCTGTCTCACAGTTTGCATAGATTCAACCATGGCAAAGTTCTGACCTAGTGATCTGGTGTCATGTTCACAGTGGTTCTCAGTACCCACTGTGAGTAGTCAATAATTATTAACCACTAATGAAAAGTCACAAATGACTAATAGAAAACATGAGCCTGTATTTCTTCCTAGACAAATAATGCATTACTTGATGAGTCCAAGTCATCAATCAATAACTGAAACTATAAAATTTGGCCACTGACTGCTAGGAATTCATCCTGAAGAAATAATTAGATAAGTGTGCAAAATTATAAGTAGAAAGATGTTTATTACAACATTACATATACGGGGGGAAAGAAAGAGAGGGGGGAGGAAGAGGAGAGCAGAGGAGAGGAGAGAAGAGGAGAAGAGAGGAGAGCAGAGGAGAGGAGAGGAGAAGAGAGGAGCGGAGAGGAGAGGAGAAGAGAGGAGAGAAAAGGAGAGGAGAGGAGAGGAGAAGAGAGGAGAGAAAAGGAGAAGAGAGGAGAGGAGAAGAGAGGAGAGAAAAGGAGAGGAGAGGAGAGGAGAGGAGAGGAGAGGAGAGAAAAGGAGAAGAGAGGAGAGGAGAAGAGAGGAGAGAAAAGGAGAGGAGAGGAGAGGAGAGGAGAGGAGAGGAGAGGAGAGGAGACAGAAGCTAAGTACCCAAAGAATACAAGCAGGGCTTGGTCAAACAACAGAACACCATGTAAGCATTAGGAACCATATGTATGAAGAAAAATCAAATAAAATCCGATCTATCTGTGCATGTGAATTTGAAAATTTTCAAAATCTGAACACAAAAATGTTAATGGTTTTCTATAGAATGTGTGATGGAGCTGGGTGGAGGATATCTGGTGGTGCAGTGCATGCTCAGCACAAGCACGGCCTCGGGTTTGAGTCCTAACACACAGAAACTAAACACCAGAACCCTTTTCACCCACCAAAGACAACGCAATCTGGCTATTTCAGGTACACATGCATGCAGGCACGTGCGCGCGCGCGCGCACACACACACACACACACACACACACACACACAGTTTAAAAGCTGCATAAACTAAGCGCCCTAGCATCATGGCTTCTCAGCCTTTTGCTAAGACCACGTATAAGCACACTAGTATGTTTTTGGTTTCATAAACACTTGTTCTTCATTTTAAATAATTATCTCACTGTCTCTTATTTAAATAATTTTCCACTGTTTTATTGGATATTCAATGTGAAAAAATTAATCTACAACAAATATATAAGGTAAAAAGTAAAACAAAAACCCTCTTTCATTACTTTTCCCCAGTTCAACATGATCCCTCTCAAATAGCGTGCCTGTGCCCACATGTGAGAACACACACCTAATAGATTTAAAGGCTTAATTTCTAAGATGACAACAAATTAAATATACTGGCCTGCCTTTTATAGGAAACATACCATGCAGTCAACTTTCTGTGGGACACTTCGTATCATCGAGTGTCCCACTGAGCAGTATGCTGGTATTTCCCTGTTGATGGCCTACATTGCTTAGTAATGCAAACAATCCTGCCACATACATCCATATCTACATCCCTTCTAGAACTTGCGGATACTCTTATTTGGTTTCAAAGGATAACCATTAGCTTCTGTCTGGGATTCCTAAGGAACTGACCCTGAGGCAAAGCTTCCAAAATGAGCAATTCTTGGGATGTAAAATCCCAATATATGAATGCTGAGAAGGAAAAGAAAATGAGGCCCCAAAGAAGAAACACAAATACAAGTACTGTGGACAGAGCTGGCTGCACAATCTAGGCCTCGCAGGCTATGTGCCATCATAACCTGGAACTGCAACAAGGTAAGAAAACAAACAAACAAACAAAAAAAAAAAAAAAAAAAAAAAAAAAAAAGAAGGGAAAAAGCAATTACTTGTCAAATCTTTCCTGCCTTCTGCCTCTCCTTGGTCAAATCTGCCCCCCTGAAGCTCTAGGCTTGCTATCTAATCCTTAGTAGTCACTGAAGGCTAAAGTATCAGCCATAGCTCCTGTCACTGTCATCTGAGACTTGGAGGAGTCACAGGAGGTCCTGGTGAAGGTGTCCCTCACATCAAAGGAGGCCAAGTAGGCAGGCAGTTGAAAGAGGCAGAAAGAACAGCATCCTAGAAGGTTCTACTAAACTGAGTGACAGGTCTGTTTCTTCTTACTCTGCCAACAGCTTTCTAGTGCCGTCTGGCAAAGGAGAAGCCGCACACACTGCTTTAGCCCACATCTTGACTGTTAGTGAGGTTGGGCATCTTTTCCTGCCTCTGGCACTTGTTGTTTATTATAAATTTCAGGTGCGCTTTTCTTACTTTTCTATCACAGGTCTATAATTAAATGACAAGAACCTGCGACACTACGTCTGTCCTATTTCCCAAATTACTTAAGGCTGCCTATAAATCAGACATTTAAAGCAAGCAGTCAGCCTGAACATAGCACCATAGTTATAGTTGATAGTTACACAGCAGAAGGAGACCTGGCAAAAACATGGCAACTAACTTACCCCCAGGTTCCAGAATCGAATTGTGAAGGTCAGGAAATTATTAGCATGTAAGAAAGAGCTGGATTTTCACATAGTTGCCCTACATCGTCGAGTTTGGATAGTAAGTATGCTTCCCTGATAAACAGACTGCACCTGCCTGCCAGCCTCCTCTGAGCCACTCCAGGGGTATTCCTTAGAGTCTGATCCAAGTTTCTTTTATCACTGTATGATTCTGACCACAGACAACCACCTTTATCAACATAAAAGCTTTTTTCCTTACAAGGATGGGCACTGGGAAATTCAGACCCCATGCATTTATAATAATATGTATTTGTAAAAACATCTTTTTTTCTCCAATTATGTTTTCTCCCCCTTTCAAGAACCAACCTGATTATCCTTTAGATTTAATTTCCACATTGGCCCTACTTCTCAGTCCACGCACCTGATTCTCCTCATCCTGTCTTGGCCATTCTCCAAAACAGAAGTCTCACAAGTACATTACAGCGTTGACTGTCGAGCTCTCAAACAGTGGGGGCTAGAGAGATGGCTCGGTGGTTAGGGACACATACTGCAATGACCTAAGTCAGTTTGCAGCACCCACATCGAGCGGTTCACAATCACCTGTAGCTCTAGCTCCAGAGGGTCCAACGCCTTTAATCTCCAGGGGCTCCTGAACTCACATGCACACATCACCATGCCCCACAATTTAAAATACAAAGAAGTATTTAAAAATTAAAAATCAAGACAAATACCAGAAAGTTTCAATCCATATGCAATTTAAAATAAATAAAACTGCATTGTCCCCAGAAAAGGGATACTCTACAGTGTACCTAAAAACAATATTCTGACAATATCTTAAATAATTCTATAATAATATTTTAAACACATATTTCAACTTGGTTAATAAAATAGAATTCACTCACCTGATATAATTAATCTGGAGAAAAACTATTTTCCAAATAAAGGAATGTGACTTAGATTCTATAAGAATCAAGGTTTGCTACTGAACAGCCATAAAAAGGAGATATATTAACTTTCCTTCTTAATAATTCTCCTACAATTTCAAATTGGTCATTTATATTCAAAAGTGCCCACCGAATGCTATAGTATCACTGATATCCCTGGCAACACGAGCATTGAATCTCACTTTTTTTTTTTTTTTTCATTATTGGTGTTTTGCCTGCACATATGTCGGTGTAGGGTGTCAGAGTCCTTGGGACTGGAGTTACAGACAGTTGTGAGCTGCCATATTGGTGCTGGGAATTGGAACCCATGTCTTCTAGAAGAACAGCCGGTGCTCTTAACTGCTGAGCCATCTCTCCAGCCCCGAATCTCACTTATTTTTTATAGCATATTTATTAATAAAATTTTGCCTCTACCTTATACTTGAATTGAATCTACAGTTTATAGACTGTTTTCTCTATATCTAATTTTAGTGAGTTATAATCTCCTATCTCAACTTTACAACACGCCAATGCACAGCTCACCTCCAACAGCAAGCATGTCAATACTGGAAATAAGACTTTGGCAATAAACAATAACAGAAACATAAAGAAATTAACCTATTATGCCTTTTCTCTCTTGCCCTAAAGCAAATCCACACTGGCTCACTTCCCCAATTTGAGCTTTTAAAAATGCATACTAAATTTCCCTATATAGTATTTCAATCAATTGCCTAAGCTCAGACTATAATGTCATAAATAAAGTACTTGATCATAAATTTCTCAACAGACATAAAATCAAAGACACCCAATACCTACAAATTAAGTAAGGAAAAAAAAAAATCCCACAACTGAAGACTGAAAAGAAGTTAACATATCAAGTTCCAGCTGGTCAGTCAGTTGGCCACTCTATTCTGAACAGATTCGATCTTCAAGCACCACACTGGATTGAGATTACAAACATGTACCAAAATCAGCAAGGTCTAGTTTTTTCATTTTATGTTTTCTTATAAATTATGAAGCTATGTGAAAAAAAGTCAATCACCTTTCAAATGTCTAACACAAAGGTACAACTTAGAATAGCAATGACATGGGCTATTTAAATACAGGACACTGTCTGAGATGAGGGCGATCTGTAAAACAGCACACTCTGACGCTTAGGTGTTCACATATATACATATTATAACATTGTAAATGCGTCGAAGATCCCAAGCCTCCCATGACTCTCTATCTACATCACTAACAAGAAACTCAAAAAATTTTAAAGCCCTAAAAAAACTAGCAAGTCATTTTTTAGTGTTTTCATACAAGAAAGAGCTAATCTACATTTTATCACACTATAAAGTATATTTAAGAGAACACATGAAATTAAGTTGAATTGACTTTTTGCAAGGTATGATTAAGTGGTATTTAAACCAAATGCCACTGTGTCAAGATGGATAAAAATACTTAACTGCTCTATTTATTTTGTCAAAATAAATCAGTGTCTTAAAAGTGTTATTTGAAGCTGGGGGTTGTGCTGCACGCCTGCAGTCCTGTCACCTGGGAGGCAGAAGCAGGAGGATCACAGCTTTAAGGCCAGCAGGAGCTATACAGCAGCACCATGTCTCAAAAGAAGAAAAAAGTGCTGTTTGAATGAAAGTACAGTCTACAATCTCCAAATTTCAAAACTTATTGCAGTAACTTTTTAATAAAACTTAAGTAGAAACTGTCAACTTGTGTATCTACTGTTCTGTTCATTCTGTGGTTGATATTTCAGGCAAATTAACTTTTCCACTAGGCACAAGGTAATGAATAAAAAGACTTTAGATATTATCCAAGCTTAAAGATGATCAAACAAAAAGCAAGTGTACTTGATAACAGCAAAGTGCTCAAGACACACATTCTCTGTCTCGGCAGAAGTTCATGTATTTCCTCAAAAACATCTCTGTCACACATGTATCGTGCACATCTGTAAACACAGAACATGTTTACATTTCCAATTACTAAAGCTATGCATCTACTGATTTTTGACACGCTGCAGGTGCTGACCCAAGAAATTCCACAATATCCTTTAAGTTATGTTCTCTTGGCATCATCTGGGTACACAGTGTGTTGATTCTGCCATTTGTGCTTGGGTGACACTTAGCAAAAACGAGTGTATAGAGAAAAAGAAGCATATCACACTGGCGGTCAAAAATGAAGCCAAGAACAAGGACAGCTGCCTCCTGCCTGGGACAAGCTGCTGAAGCCCCCTGTCAACAACGCCCGGACTCTGACCGAAACACAAGTCAGGTGTTGGTCTAGAGAGAAACTTCCTCACTTTAAATTCTCCATGGAAACCACTACAAACATAAAGATAAAGGTAGAGGGTGTGTGTGTGTGTGTGTGTGTGTGTGTGTGTGTGTGTGTGTGTGAGATCAGTTGAAAAAAATCATAAAACCTAATTCAGCTTTACAAAGTCATAAGCTAACAGCAAAGCTTGAATGGTAAGATTTGATGATGATTCTACACTAATCAGCAGACATGGTAAAAAAGACACTAAAAACTGAGTAATTTGGTATCTTGAGCTTACTGGGGAAAATCTCATTAAAAAGCACATGATGAATTCTTTAAAGTTTTTAGAAGATGGCCAGTAATAGAGGCTGGCACTTTTGCAGGCACAAGAAGGTGGCTCTGTGAGTTCCAGGCCAGCCTGGTCTACATCACGAGCTTCAAGACAACCAGGGCTACATAGTGAGATCCTGTCTCTAAAAAACAAAAAGAAAATAAAACAAAAATTTAGAGGATGACATATAGTTAATCACTATTGTTATAAAATTCCAAGGGGATTCCAGCATCAGTTTACACTCCTACAGCCTGAAGAGGCTCAGTAACTCTTAAATAAATTCATTCCCAAAGGTAAATTTAACATAGCTACCCTCACTTTTATAACACAATTAGATATATATTTTTAAAAACAAACAAACTGAAGCACTTATAAGCAAAGAAATCTAGCAGCGTACCAAAGAGTAAACAGCAGAGAACTCAGCAAGATAAAACATATACAAAAGAAATGCTCAATGGAATATACAAAATGATATGTACAAAAAACAGGATTAAAAATAAAAAAAATGATTTATTTAGTGTACAAACATTAGACATTTGAAATATTCAGTCCCTCAATATATAAAATGCTGAATCAAATTTGACAGGGGAGAGGTACAGGGAAGGAAATTAACCTCCAAGCCTCTCCAAATAGATTTATAACACCAAGCTGAAAGAGTCCCAAACGTTAAGAACTAAAGCAGTTTTAAAACTTTAAGCAGTGGCCACCAACGTATTTAGAATGTAGTGTTAGTAGCAGAGATGCAGCTTTGCTACTTCAGGTTTTAAAATGCATCTCTGTAATAGCCAGTATTGGATGATGCATAGCAAGGAGTAAAAATAAAGGAGATCAAACATATTCACATATATGCACACGTATGCACACACAGAGAAGACACAAACCAGAACAGCAGTTCTACACTCACTTGCTTAATACACTTTGAAATGTATTTACACTAAAAATTGCTGTACGTACAACTGTTAGTACATTACAGACACATGTACTCTGAGCCATCCTTATACTTAATATGGTTAAGATTATGAAACTGTAACATTTAATCCATGTTGAAATTTCACAGTGTAAATCTAAATACAAGGGTAACACTGCTAAATACGTCAAAGACCACATACTGATTCTGAGATTATAGAGATTTTGGCATAAGAACAGAAAATAAAGATAACACAGTATTCCTATTGCTTTATGATTCCTAATTTATGACCCTGCTGTGATTCCCTTACATTCACTGGTAAATAAATACAAAGAGACACAATACTGTGCTGTCGAGGTAAAGCATGCAGCTGTAAACTAACTGGGACCTGATCTGCAGCACAGGTCTCTTTTGAAACGTACGAAAGGAGATGTATGTGAGACCAGCTTCAAATACCAATGACAGCTGTAGGAAATAAATCAGACCAAATGTCTCAGGATTCTTAAAAAGCAGAATATAAAACACATATAACACAAAGCTAGAAAATCTTGAACGTCAAATAATGCAGTACGAGAAAAATAACCCAAAAGGCTAGGTAAGCAAGCCTGGTCTGGGGCCTTGCCTTTGTGCCTGTTTGTACAGGGGACATACTTCATCTCCAGGCTAACCAGCCAGGCTTCTGAAGCCTGTCAGCAAGGACTAATACCCTTCAGGAGGGTCAAAAGGGCTAGCTGAGACTAACCCTGGACTTCCCTTAAATCATACATAAGATAAGGCTATTTGAGCATAGGATATATAATAAAATTATTCATTCATCAAATTTATAGTATATAACTCCATTAACTTTTGTGTTACTATGTTTTGAAAATAAATGTGAAATTAAAAATTACTATATAATAGACAGACATGGTGGTGCACACCTTTAATCCCAGCACTCAGGGGGCAGAATTCCAGGCTAGCCTGGTCTACATAGTGAGCTTCAGGACAGCTGGAGGTACACAGAGAAGCCCTCCCTTGAAAAGCAAAACACAAAATGTATGTGTTATAAAAGCATGCAGAAAAAATAATACTAAAAGCATGTAGAGCAAGATGTTGTCTATGTGTCATGGCTACATAATTAAGTAGTCACTGTACTTGAAGGAATAGCAAGGTGACAGGAGTCATCACTAGGATCAGAATGTAGTTCCAAAGCAGCCGAGGGTCATGAGTGCCCGCATGAACACTAGATGTCTATCCCAAGCTAAACTACATGAGCTTACTGCAGTAAAAGGGAGCTGTCACTTAAAGACGGGATGTGTGTAGGTTCTGACCTTTTCCAAACCTACTTTATTTGGGGTTAATTCTTACACCTCCCTTCCAACGAACCTACCCTAGATAGGAGAGAAAAGAGGTTAATGGGAACAGGAGAAGTAGACTTTTTTTAAAAACTCAGTTCCTGGGAGCAATTCCCCTGGCATAGTCGGCAGGATTTCAGCAGACCAGCAATTCAAGTAAAGTTGCTGCTGGAACCAGGAGCCCTGAAGTGTTCTCTGGAGTGGTCTAGGAGCCTCTCAAAGTGGAGGGATGAACAGCCAACCAATACCAAGACCCAAAAAGCCCCGCCTTCTGTTTTGGGCTCATATATGTATCTCCTCTCAGAGTCTGCACTAAGATCTGTTTCAGCTGGCAAAAACCCAGCCCCCGCACAAGGTGGTTCATCTTCTAGTGGATAAACATCACCTGTTCTGTCACAAGTCTGTTTCCCATCCCACACTTGAGATCAAAACAAAAACATGTTTACGTCCACTACAGATGTGAGCCCTTAAAGTCATTAACAAGTTTTGTTTGAGCGATGCCACTAAATTTGTTTTAAAAGAAGAAAACAAACATGCAAATACAGACTAACAAATTGCCTGTCTTCAACTGGCAAACAGGACAGGAAAACTCTGGAGCTCGGATAACTACATGCACAAAAGGGTATGAAAACACCCGATGGAGTGTCAGGTGTGTGCTTCTCGCCAGTTGCCCTGAAGTTCTAACCAAAAGGTTTCACTTTTTTGAGCCAGGGTTCCAGTGGATTAACCTGGTAATACACAGAGAAAAGACAAAATTGCAAGGATTCTATAGCTCCTAAAAACTGTTTAATCCTTTAAAAGGCAATATAGTAGACCATTCTATTTTTACTAATACAGCATGCTTTTCTGTATCAAAAAATTACCTATATATGGAGACCAATAAATTTGATCTAAAATAAATTGATTTCTGTCCCTAATATAACAGAACATGCTCTAATAAAGTATGCTATTAGAATAATGCTTTTGTAGTAGAAAAAATAATTTCTCTATAACTTTTTATAATTTCTAATTAAAATATTCTGGTTACCTTTTAACTAATATAAACTAAAAATCATTTCTTAAATTAAGCAAAAATTATTCTTACATTATTTGAGACTTTAACATCAGAATTCAGTTAGTTTACTTAAATGTACAATTGTTTTACTTATACAGTCCTAGTCTACTGCACAAGCAATGTGAAGAGTCCATTTTACAATGAGCAATGAGTTGTGCAGAATACTAGCTTTCTCCAAACTTTCAAATAAATTAGATTACCAGAAAATTTGTGTTGCTTAATTTTCTTAACTTACATGAACTATATATCAAAACAAAACCTTTTCTTACTTTGTAGTTTTCATCCGATCCAAGACTATATAACATTTTTAATACAGAGATAATAACATGTTAGTTTTAAAAACTATCATCTTGATCCTTCATTCAAATTATTTTTTAATTACATCTTAAAATTTTAATTTCTAACAGCTACTTTGTATGTCTACAAGAGAAACAAATACACAAAATAAGTATAAGTATGTATTTCACAGAAAAGGCAGGGTAATGTCAGCTGTCAAACAGTGCCCTCTATGGGACAGTTTTTAAATTAAACTGAATTAAATATTCAACACACTATATATAGTCCTGCCAACAAATCTTGGGTTTTGCTGCACCTGTTCCTAAAGCAGAATTATTCTACTCCTTAAGACTTCGTTTTTGGTGCTGGGGAAGGACCCAGGCCTCATGCATGCTCGGGCAGCTGCTTCACCACAGAGCTACACCTCAGCCCTCTTCTCACATTTGCATCCGGTACCACACAACTGCTAGGAGAGTCCAGTTCAGCTTAAGTTACTAATGCACAGCTTCTGTTTCTGGTACTATGATGCCACATAGCCTAAATTCTGACATGTTTACAGTACAACGGAAGAGAAAGTAAGTTCAATTCTAAGCGGTAAGTACAACAGAAGAAACCATTCACATTTTGCATTTCAGGAGGATTTAAGGCGAAAGGAGAATGTTGTTCCTGAAGGTTAAAACAAACTGAATTGACTATTTTATTGTTTATTTGTTTTTGTTTTGTTTTTCAAGACAGGGTCTCTCTGTGTAGCCCTGGATGCCCTGGACTCCTCTGTGGACCAGGCTGGCCTCAAACTTACAAAGATCCTACTGCCTCTGCCTTCCAAATGCTGGGTTAAAGGCGTGCGCCACCACGCCTGGCTTCTAAGTCTTGAAGCTAAGAATACAAATCTAGTAAAGAGAGAACTGAATACTGAAAAGAATGAGATGTGGGCAGGAGGTATTAACAACTCTGCACTATGCTTCAAATTAATTTGGGGCACAAAAACAGATGCTGGGGCTCTGCCCAGTACATCTGAGTAAACCTGGAGTGCAGCAGAATGTGTGTGTTCTTAAAGCACCCTACAAAGGGTTTTGATCAGCAGCTGCCCCCACCTTTCAAGAGCTAGGGTGAGAGACATCTGATTCAATGCCTGGGTTTTTAATGAGTGATTCACAGACACAGGACAAACAGACGATGCTGTCCACACAAGATGAGCAGCAGCAGGCTCTGTGACGCTTTTACTTGGCTACTGGACAAAAAAGAAGAGACTGCTATTGTCCCATCTTCCAAGATAACATACAGGTAAAATAAAATGATCTAAGGGTCACCAGGTCAGGGAGGAAAAGAGAAATGACCTTATCAATGATAGCCTGAGGAAATTTCAGTTTTGGTTTTGCTTTTTAAGAGAAAAGGAATAATTAGTGAAAACCAAGGTGTCAACAAGAGCACTGAAACACACAAAAAGCCCTGGTAACTTCCAGAATAAAATCTTCATCTTATTTCCTATGAGCTTTGCACCCTCTGGTGGTCATCAGAAGTTTGACTACGGGTGACTAGAAAGACAGTGCCAGATGAAAAATCGCAAAACTGCCAACAACTGTCTGGATGTCCCACTCATAGAACAGACAAACAACTGTTCAAATTATACCTTTTTATCTGCTCGAAATGTTTTCAATTGTTAAGTATTTCTGGATACACTAAACCTTACCAGTCTTTGGAACTCTAATTATGTTACTATTTGCAGATGCTCACTGGTCATGGTACTTGTTTCTTTCTGAAAGTATGTTACACCATACACAGGGATCGCTCACCCCCATCCCCCTCATGCCCTCCCAATCCCACCGACATTAGTGTCTGAGTGTCCAGGGGCAGCTCTTCAGAATTGCATGTGGAACCATACTTCTAAAGAACAGGACTTCATGTATGAGTGTATGTTGTAAGGGACTTTTTTTTTAAAAGATATATTTATTTACAATATTGTGTCTGCATGTACAACTGCATGCCAGAAGAGGGTACCAGATCTCATTATAGATGGTTATGAGCTATCACGTGGTTGTTGTGAACTGAACTCAGGACCCTGGAAGAGCAGTCAATGTTCTTAACCTCTGAGCCATTTCTCCAGCCTGCAAGGAACTTGCTATGGTTTCATTTTACACTCCCACATTTTTCATATTTTTGTTCCATATATTTTATGCCTGTATTAATTTTATTCAGGTATTGCTTGCTGGACAATGTAAAAGAAAATCTCTAGTTTTTATGAGCTTATGATTGGAGTATGCTCACTGTAGAAATATTTCCCTTTTCATTCAGAGTAAAAGCCATAATCCTGACAATAAACTACCAAGTACCACTCCACTTTATTTTCTAGTTCTCTGCTCCTTGTTCCCTCCCCCATTTAGCCCTGGCAGGCTGTGCACCAGTCTGAGCACACCACCTATGACAGTGCCATAACTTGTATTTATCTAGTCCCTCTACAGTCTGTGGAATGTTCTTCCACATGTATGGTTCACTTTTTCCCTTCCTTAATATGCAAGGTCACCTTTTCAGTGAGCCTTCCCTGATCAGCATATTTAAGTTATTCCTGCCTCGTGTGGACCCTATGCTTTCTCCCCTGCTTTCTGTCCATAGTACTGATCACCTTCTAAAGCACTGTAATATCTGCTTGGTTATCTTATTACTTACCCTTGCATAGTAAAAGCTCCTCCAAGCAGAGACTGTTCAGCTAGCTTACCAGCTGCTATATCCTGATTCCCATGAACTATAGCTTATATACAATAAAGTACAACTAATGCATAATAATTCTTTAACAGATGTTAAGGGAAAAATAGTTATTATATTTTATAGGATGAAGGATTGTCTAATTTTAGAATTGAAAATAAAAAATAAAACCAATTAAGGCTTTAAAAAAACAATCTACTTGAGGATTATCAATACAAGAATTGCAAAATACATAAAGCAAATTACAATCTTTTTAAAAGACCTGGGTGTAGTGGCGCATGCCTTCAGTCCCACCATTCAGAGAGGCAGAGGCAGGTGGAGCTCTGTGAGTTCAAAGCCAGCCTGGTCTACAAAGAGAGTACAGGACACCAAGGCTCTGTTACACAGAAAAACCCTGTCTCAAAAAACAAAACAAAAAAATCTTTCAAAAAAAATCTTTATAGTTGATTCAACATAGTAGTACTCTTTTACATACACATTAGGATAAATTTTAACTAATATCCAAAATATGTGATTTTGTATTTTAACCAGTGAAAACTGGAGAGAGTTCAAATTTAACCACATTTTTCATAAGTACTTGAAACCTTTGTACAGAACTGAAGAGAACCAGCAGCCATCATACTATTCACTACTGAACAAGGAACTGTTGCAATTAGAAAAGCCTAAAGTAATATGACAAATGAATACATTGCAAAATTCTAAATCAGGTCATGGTAAAAAATGTAGCAAATAACTGGAAAGGGCATTGCTAAAGTAAATGAAAAATTTGAATATGCACTACAGGTTCTACAGTAAGAATAGATCAATATTAAAATTTCTAATCTTTATAGAAGCTTCCTAAAATATATACATAAGCATAAAACAAATTAAAATTCCTGATTTGGATCATTAAGGTATAGTTATAAAAGACAAGGTATTTGTTCTTATAAAATAAATACTCAAGTATTTAGGGTAAATAAATATGATATCTCCAATTTATATTGAATAATTAACACCAAGTCCAGCCTTGTCTACAAAGTAGTCCAGGATAGCCAAGGCTATACAGAAAAATCCTGTCTTAAAAAAAAATGGTTTTTTTTTTTTTTTTTTTCAAAATAAAATAACAACCCCCTCTATACTAAATTCTTCTAGACATTCTCTGTAAGTATCCTAGTAAGGTAGGGTCCATGTAACATCATCCAATGCCCCTAATATCCACAGTCATTTTCCCCATGCAATTCTGTAGAATTTATGCATTGTTTTATATTATTTGAATATAAATCTTAATGTGTTTTATCATCCCTACATGCGTTAAACTACATAATGGCAGAAATGTCATATTTTTCTTGTATCTCTATCAACAAGTATCTCAAACTTACTAGAAAATGCTCATTAAAATATCAAAGAGGAGTGTAGACTCCATGGTGAAGAGCACTTGACCCAGTCAGTTCTGTGCACCCACCAGGTGGCTCACTAGCAACTACAACACCATTTCTAGGGAAACTATCACCCTCTTATGGACTCCACGGGCACTGCACTCACATGGTGCACATACATACATACATACATGCAGACAAAACGTACATGCCTATAAGAGAAATAAACCCAAATATATATATATTTTTTTCCCTGTTGACAGGGTTTCTCTGTGTAGCCCTGGCTACCTTCCCAAGTGTTGTATTTTATGTATGTATGTATGTATGTATGTATGTATGTATGTATGTGTGTGTCTATTGTGTGGGTGTGTGCAGGTGCCTATGGAAGCCAGAGGAGTTGGATCCCTTGAAGCTGTAGTTCCAGGTGGTCATGAGCTACCTGATATGGATGCCGGGAATTGAACTCTGATCCTCTGGAAGAGCAGTGGATGCTCTTAACCACTGGGCTATCTCTCTAGCCACCCCCCAATTTTCTTTTTTTTTGGTGGTGCACACCTTTAATGACAGGACTCAAGAGGCAAAGGCAGACATATTTCCGTGAGTTCAAGACTAGATGGTTTACCTAGCAAGTTTTAGGACATCCAAGGCTACAGAAAGAGATTTTGTCTCAAACAAGCAAATAAAAGCTAAGAAGTTTGGACTACCCCCTCCCCCCAATTTTTTAACTGAAAGAAGTTTTCTTTTTCCCAAGATGATGATCTCCAGATAAGCTCCAAAATCTGAGATAAATTCAGTTCCTATAAGATTAAATTATATTTCTACTCTACTACTCAGATAAGGTCTCTGGACCAGTTGCGGGCTATGTTAATATATAAGTAGTCATTTTCACAGATAAATATTACAATTACCTTATAGTCTTTTGGTTAAATGAAGCTTAAGACATGCTACTTAAACAAAGCTCAGTTAGACATTGCTCGGGAGAAGGTATAGTGTGCCTTAGTAAGCCTTACCTGAGGATTCCATCCTGGATCCAGCTTTTTAACTGCTGCGATATATTCCTGCATTGCTTGGCTGGGGCTCGAGTCACCAAGGGCTTTCCATGCTTCCCTGCAGCACACAATAGCCAAAGTGGCCTTCATTAGTGATGCAAATAGCACCAACAGCAGGGCTTTAACCAGGGTCTCACCCGTGAAGCCCAGCTGACCTTAAACTCTCAACATCACATTCAGCTCGCATATTTATAGATATGTACATACATGTAGCTCATTCAGCTGAGGACATGAAGATAACAAACCGCGAGGAGAAACACCCCATTATGCTTGTACATTGATAGACAAGAATAACGCTTATTACTCTATCTCAGGGGCCTTTTGGAACAGACACCTTGCTTACCTATTCAATTTTGAAATATCACAAATTATGGTAAACTACAATTTAACCATTCTCCCTAAATCCAGTGTTCACCCCTAATGAGACTATATCATCACAGACTAGTGGAGCATTTCCCATCTTACAAACCAACTATTCAGGTTCCGAGGACAGTCTGGTCGGTTTATCCCAGTCAGTCCTTTCCCCTTTTAACCACCAGGTTTCTCTACCCACTAATCTACTATAAAGAAAGCCCGGCCCTGCTCTTCACTACTCTCCTGCTCCAAGGAAGAGAGCAAGCTCTTTCTGTTTCTAAATTTTTTATTGACAGTTACTTATAACTCCTCACCTCTAAATCTGTGTTTATATCAAACTTAGGAATCATATCAATTCTATAGCACAGAGACAATCTATCCAAATGCCCTTGACTGTCATAACAATGTCCTGCATGGCTTCTGTTCCCAGAGCCACACGCAGCACTGAGTCTCGTTTCTCTTTCTCTTTCTCTTCCATGGTGCTAGCATTCTTAAGAGCCAAAAGCAATTATTTCACAAAATACCACTCAGTTTGTATTTGTCTAATTATTTTCTCACCTAAATAGTATTCTTGTCAAAATAATTAATCATGATTAAAATTAGATTAAAAATTTTGGCAAGAGTAATATATGTAAGTGGCATGTTGCCTATAATGAGTCACAGTAGGGACACATAATGTCAGTCTGTCCCATGGCTAATGTGCAGACAAGTTGGTAAGAACAGTATCTGACATTTTCTGCTTTACTAATTAGTAAGAGTGCCTATGAAATACAAACTTTAGGGGGCAGAGAAAATATAAAAACTTGTTAATAATCACTTTTTTTTAAAAAAGGAGAACCAGGGAATGCATAAGGAAAAATAACAGTGAAGTGATAAAATGTCACAAAAGAAGCCAGAAGCCAGGCAGTGGTGGCACACGCCTGTAATCCCAGCACTTGGGAGGCAGAGGCAGGTGGATCTCTATGAGTTCGAGGCCAGCCTGGTCTACAAAGTGAGTCCAGGACAGCCAAGGCTACACAGAGAAACTTTGCCTCAAAAAAAAAAAAAAAATTATGGTGAGTGGCAGAAGTGACTCATGTTTAGGCTCAAGCTTCCCCCCTCCTCACAGCTAGCAGTTTGGCAGTTGGACGACTGTCCAGAGGAGCACATTTTGTGCAGGGCAGTGACAGAATATATGGCCAAATCTATGCTTTAGCTTTCTCTCTACAACCATATTTCATTCTTTAAAAACAAACAAACAAATAAAAAAACAAAAAAACCTCCTCCCTGGGACAGGATGGTTCAGTGGTTAGGAACACTTGGTGCTTTTGCAGAGGACAGAGGTTCATTTCCCAGCACCCACATGGCAGCTGACAACCATCTGTACCTTCAGTTCTAGGCAATCCAAACCCTTCTTCGGATCTCCATGGGCACCAGGTACATGTGTACACACATAAATGCCAGCAAAACATCCATGCACATAAAATAAATAAATCTGAAAACAAATAACAACAACAAAATCCTCTATCCCAAGAGACCTTTAATATAAGAAATAACTAGCTTAAATGCAGGAAGGTGTCCCTGAGCTAAGTTACAGGCCTGCAGAAGTCACGTGACTTAGACTCCAGTTGACCGTGATGATATTGGTAATATAACAAGTGATGATGGACAGCTGTAACTGTACGTTTAAAGCCATGCTTAAATCTGGGTTTCAGAACGGCAGCCGTGACTGAGATGAGGGACTGTCTTCTTCACACGCTGACTAGACAGCAATAAATAACGCCATCTCAACAGCAATTTCACCCCGAGGCTCATGCGCAAGAACCTCTCCTTCTGTAACTGTGTTCTCTACTGTTTAACAAGTTCTCTTTTTTCACTTAAGTCTGGTAAGAAAAAAAATGTGACAGAATCGTTGAATTATGGGTCAAAAATGTACTCAGAGTAGAGTGAACCTGTGTCTAGTTTTGGATTTTTTTTTCTCCATGATTCTTCCAAAAATAAAAATATGGCAAGCACTTCTTTCCTGTGGGGCAGAGGGTTAGGCAAGCTTGCAATGAGGGCTTATCTTGTTCTTCTCCCTTCCTTTCTCTGGCTTTCTCTCAAAGACACCTCTGTGTGCGCAGCAGTCCCCTAGAGGCTACATGTAAGGAAACAATCTTGAGCGAAAGGCTGGCACCCAACCTAAGCACTGCCACTGCCGGTAGCGGCTGTTTAAGCTATACTACACATGGCAAAGGGGGTTTGTCGCCTTTGGGGGGCTGTGCAGTGCCCCCAGAGTGAATCAGGAGGTTCTACAGTTCTGAGGAAAAAGGAATGGGGACAAAGATAACAAAGAGCCCCCTCGCTCGCAGGATGCGCCTCGGCTATGAACTGCCCATACACTAACTGCAGTGCCAACCGATCCTTCAGACTTAGTTCAAAGCAGATTCTTTTAATCCCTCTCCCAACTGCCTGTCATTAGCAGCCAACATCAGAGAGATTAATATAAAAAATAATTCTTTAATCTGATAACCCCTTTCTAATTCCTAAACCCCTAAGTCATTTCCGACAACCTTACTAAAGATTCCAAGAACTTTTCTTACCATTTTTGCTTTCCTTCAAAATCAAAGAAGTTTGGTTTAGGAATATTGCAATTTCCAACTTTGACCTAAAAGACAAAAGGGGAAAATATTAAGAATTTATTTTATTTTTCTAAGGAACATCTGAGAACTTTTTCTTTTCAAATGTATTACACATATTTAGTAACTATAGACTAGAAAACATTTGAAGATATATATATATATACACACACACCTATATATATAGGATAATAAAATCTAACATTCTTTGCAAAAGCATATACATATATATATACATATATATATATATATTGAAAATCCCAGCAGCACTAAGTGTGGTGGTATAACCACAGGAGCAGGTGGGTTTCTGTGCATTCAGAGGGTGAGTTCAAGGCTCTCCATGTCTACACAAAGGACTCTAAGCCAGGCAGGGTTACACAGTAAGACCTTGTCTAAATTAACTAATAAAACAAAAACACCACACAAGCAGCCTCGCGTTCTGCATAGCATAACTACTAAATAATACTGTAACACAGGAAATGGATGGTAAATAACTGCGTTTCTAAACTAGTATAAATAAACTAATTATGAGACAAATAACAAAATTATAGCCTTTACTGCCATTAAAATACAATTTTATAAGTTTTAACTTATTACTCTGGGTGATGCGTATATACGGGGCAGAGGGCCACTCCATGGAGGAAGTTCTCTCTTCCCACCTTTACGTGGGTTCTAGGATGGAGGCTGAGCTTACGCAGAACGTGCTTTGCGTGCGCAATCATCTTACCCACCCCATAATAGAATTCTGTAAAGGTAATTAACAAAGTTTACTTTTTCAGTTCAGTTTTTCAGAATTCATATGTTGAGGCTTATTTTCATGCTTCTACTAGCATTTTCTCGCTCCTCAAATCCAGGACAAACTGTACTAAAAATGTACTATTTTAAAAGTACCATACTAACCCAGGCACTGTGGCGCATGCCTTTAATCTCAGCAATTGGAATGCAGAGGCAGGTGGATCTGTGAGTTCAAGGCTAGTCTGGTCTATAGAATAAGTTCCAGGACAGCAGGGCTACACAGTGAAACCTGTCTTTAAAGAAAAAATAAAAGAAGGAAGGAAGGAAGGAAGGGGAAAAAAACTAACTAAATAAATAATGAAAGTGTCACACTGAATAAATTTAGATGTCAAAAGCTGGGGGGGTGGGGGGAAATCAGAGTACACAGCGAGAACCTTTCTCAAAATAAAATAAAATAAAATAAAAGCACCACACTAGATATATTCAGATGTCAAAAGCCGGAAAGAAAGAAAAGTAAAGTTCAGAGTCTCAACAACAATTCAAATGCTACCCGTGTGGCCAATACTTCTGCTATTGTTTTAAGCTAGGGTCTCATGTAGTCTTTAACTTCTACTTCTCCAGGCTGAGATTACAGGTGCACGCCACTACACCTGACTCTACACCACTTTTAAGACTAAAATGACATTTGTAGCTAAATTATAGATTGTTTTCGTTATAATTGTGCAAAAAATGAAATTCGTACAGGAATTCAGCTCTTGATTACCACTGCCAGAAATAATCCCCAATATAAACACTTAACATCCTCACCTGTGGGCTGAAGAGATGGCTCAGCAGTTAGGAATGCTTGCTGCTGCACTGCAGGACCTGAGCTCAGTCCCCAGCACCCACATCAGGCAGCTCATAACTGCCTCTGACCACCACCAGCTGTAGGGGAATCTACCCTCCAAGGGTACCTGCACACAGGCAGTATACACTCACAGAGACACCACACACATAAATAACAAATAAACCTTAAAAAGTGCCACCCAATCAACTCCTTAGCGATTAATCACATAGACCCCTTGCTCTTACTAAAATGCACACTTCTACGGGAGCAGCTCTGTTGTAACTAGACGGAGAAGAAGCGTTTGTTGGATAATCAGCAATCATCCTGTGAGGCCATTTCAAACCCACCCTATACCTGAGGGTACAGAAACCCAAGAGATTGATCCTCAACTCACACATTAACAAATCTTGGATTCATCGTCAGGATTTATCCGGGCCCGTTTGACTCCTTCACTGTCTCATCTGTCTTACACGTTACAGAGAATCTAGGCTTCAGTTCTGACATCTCTAAACCACATCAACTGCTGGACCCTGCTACAAATACAACGGGAGACAAACTACAGACTACAGTACGTGCGGCCATGCAACTTCTGCCTAGTTTCTGGGACTGGATGCATTATGGAAATTAAAATATGTTGCTTAAATTCAAAGGAGTGGGGGGCTGGAGAGCTAGCCCCAGGGTTATGAGCACCCACCACTATTGCAGAAGATCAATTGCCAGGACCCACATGGCAACTTACATCCATCTGATAACATCTTCTAGCCTTGGCAGGCACCAGGCACACCTACTCAAACGGAAATTTCTTAAGAAGTGAGATGTTGGGGCAACCAGCAAGACAGGGTAAAAGCACTTGCCGTTCAGGCATGACAACCTGAGTTCAATCTCTGGACACCATGGTAGAGGGAGACAGCTAACTGAAGCTGTCCTCTCATCTCCAATTAGACTGTAGCTTGCAAGTGCCCACGCTGATACACATATCACACACACACACATGGCAAATAAAATTAAGCAAGCAAAAAACAAAAAGGCTCGTCATCTCTTTTGCTTTGCCTGAGCTAGAACAAGCATACTGTGTTCGTGAGCCTCTCTGGCCATGGAAGCAGAACTTGACACAGGAGTTCTCAAATGTTGTAGTCATGTGAGTCCTTTGAATTCTTAGGATTAAATACTCCAAAGCTTTAGTATGTGTGGAGTTCATCTGTCATAATATATAGACTAGGAATTAGATTTTGGACTGGCGTAGGGGGTATTACTCAGTGATTAAGTAATTGCCCTACAAGTGCAATGACTAGAGTTCAGATACCCAGAAGCGAATTAAGTGCCTGGTAGGCATAGCAACTCGCTTCTATTGCAGAAGGAGACAGGATCCCAGAGGCAAGAGTTCTTAACCACCAGGCTAGCTCTCCAGCATTTCCACCCCCTTGGTTTTTAAGCAAGATATTTTATTATAATTTTCATATACATCCAATCCTAGAAGCTAGGCAGAAGATGCATGGCCTCATGTACTATAGTCTGTATAGTCTGTCTCTTTTTATATTTGCAGCAGAGTGCAGCAGTTGATGTGATTTGAGAGATGCCAGACTGGCTGGCTACGCAGGTGAGCTACCTCAGTAACTCTAAGGTCAGTGAGAGATGCTGCCTCAGTGAATACGGTGGAGAAGAATCGAGGAAGACTCCCAGTATCAACCTCCATCCTCTACCTTACACACACACACGCACACATGCACGCACGCGCACACACACGAATACAAAATAAATTAGATCTTTAAAATATTTATTAATTTCTTTGGAAATAAAGCTAGCACATGCAAATATAACAAAATGTTATGAAAAATGACTACATTCTAAACTAAAAAAGAAAACAAAGGAGAAAAACGGCTTGTCTGGCATAGTTGCACTGTCATGCATCTGTGACCAATCTCTTTCACTGTATGCTGGTTGGATGGAGCCCGTGAAGCAATTTCAGTCTCACAGGGAAACTGTTAGAAACCATTATTTGTATAGTACTCCCAGTAACTGTGGGCATTCCTTGTTACTACCCAAGCCTCAATAAATGTAGTTTCTTGAGAACAGTGATGGTGCAGAATCTGAATGTACTATGTGCCTTTTACACAACTATAGTGAAAACCACTCCTCTGGTTTTCACTTTGTATGGAACTTTTGCTTACACTGACTTTTAACATTACTACGAAATATTTAGATTCTAGATAACTGAGTCATTCTGCATTTCCAAATGTTGACATATTGCACTATACATTAGTGAAATTTCACTCAATATTGTCACCACTTATCTCATGAAAGGTATTTTGTAAGCACTGGAGCGTTGTCAAGCTCATGGTGGCAGACCCTGCTTTTCCCAAACTTCTACTTTTCATTTGACAACTCAAACATTATCACTGCCAACAAATATTTACAGCTGTCTTCCAGGCTCACTTCATTTTCAAGGAACTATCTGCCAAACACCCATATCTAAACAGACTTTATAGTTTTTGTTAAGTGAAAACGAAGTCCCATGGAAAAAGGACATAGTTTGCTTTGTAACTCAATTATAGTTGTGATTGTCCTCAGTTTCCTCAAAATAGGCAATATAGTCAGGTATGTAGCAGAAGTGACTGTGTGTTCCTCCCATTACACAATTTTTCATTTGTTTGTTGAAGACAGAATTTCATTGTGTTGCTCCCCACTGGCTTGGAACTTGCTGTGTTGACCAGGCTGGTCTTGCACTCATAGAGATCACCTTGCCTTTGCCTCCCCAGAGCACTAGGATTAAAGGCATGTGCCATCATACCTGGCATCACACAAAATGTTGAATAAGACTTAATACAGCGATCTCACTCAGGCCACATCATTATTAGCCTGTGTTTATAACAATCAGCAGTCCTCAAAAGCAGGCTCACCTCCATTCAAGTTGAAGAATACAGGACAGGTCAGGACGATGGCTCTGTGTATAAAGGTGTTTGCCACCAACCCTGACACCTAAATTGAATCCCTGGGACCCAGATAGTAAAAGAAGACAACCAACTTCTGCACAGTGTCTCTGATCTCCACTCATATATGTGCACATACACAAAACAAATTTAAAAATATAACTAGAAATACAGGAGGGGCTTCACAACTAAAAAAAAGAGCTCAGGAGAAATATACTAAAAAGCATTTGGTAACTATACCAAAAAGCATTTTTTTCTAAATTCTAACAAAAGAGGCTAATATCCAGAACTTCATTTCTTTCAACGTTCCAAAGAGCTGGGCTTTTTCTGAGCTGCTGTTTAACTCATCATTGACTTTTCCTTGAGTAATCCCGTAAGTCCCTTGAGGGCGGTCTCATGTTGTTCCTTCATCTTTGCATTCTCTATAGACAGGACACCCTATGTTCTGCAGAACTGTGTCTGTTGATTGTGATAAAGCAAATGTTTCTCCTTCTTGAATGATAAATTAGTGTTACATTTATTTATTTATTTTCAGTTTTTTGAGACAGGGTTTCTCTGTGTAGCCCTGGCTGTCCTGGACTCACTTTGTAGACCACAGTGGCCTCAAACTCATTAAGATCTGCCTGTCTCCACCTCCCAAGAGTACTGGGATTAAAGGCATGAGCCACCATGCCTGGCCCTATCTTACATTTGTAACTCATACATTTCCTTACTTTTCAGTAAAGTTCAATCTTAAGAGTCAGAAACTAGGAGAGGAGAGATTGCTCAGAGGTCCTGAGTTCAATTCCCAGTAACCATATGGTGGCTCACAACCATCTATAACATGATCTAATGTCCTCTTCTGGCATGCAGGTGTACACATAGGCAGAGCAATGTATACATAATAAATAAATAAATAAATAAATAAATAAATAAATAAATAAAAAGGTCTTGTCACTAAGTATGGGGGCGGGGCGGGAGAGGTGGCTCAGAGGTTAAGAGCACTGACTGCTCTTCCAGAGGTCCTGAGTTCAAGTCTCAGCAACCACATGGTGGCTCACAACCATCTATAACATGATCTAATGTCCTCTTCTGGCATGCAGGTGTACATGCAGGCAGAGCACTGTATACATAACAATAAATAAATATTTTTTAAAAACTTTTAAAAAAAAGTGTGTGGGGGTGTGCAAAAAAAAAAAAAACAGTCAGAAACTACATTTTAATTCTGATAATAACCATCTAACTTTCTAAGCTGCCTACACCCCTGGGTTTTGCGTTACTTGTAAAAGAAAGTGATTCAGGAAGTGAGTCCAGAGTTCATCACCAGACCCTCCATGTTGCCAAAATGGAGCCCTTAAAAAAAGGGGGGGGGCCAGGGGGCAATGTATATTACAGGACCAAATTTAGCCAAAAACATGTCAATTATAGAGTTTCTAAAAATCATAATAGCAATTTTGTATCTTGCATTTTATATATAGTAACGTTCTCTTAAATCTCAAATTTATTATTAGCGTTACCATATTTCCTATCACATGTCCCTTTGGCAACAGCGAATGACAACTTTTATTCAACCTCATTTTGTAAGGGTTCAGAGAACAGAAACATCGTCATTCGGTGTCTAGCTACATAAATATCATTCCTAGAATAGCGCAGCTATTTTCTGTGTCTGGAGTGATGCTATTTTCCAGCGTCCAAAAGAAAATTGAAAACACACACTCACAAACTTCATTACCC
Organism: Acomys russatus; assembly: GCF_903995435.1. Taxonomy (NCBI): domain Eukaryota; kingdom Metazoa; phylum Chordata; class Mammalia; order Rodentia; family Muridae; genus Acomys; species Acomys russatus. Next base: position 52,050,501 of record NC_067142.1, on the reverse strand, counting down.
TCGACCATTAGGCACGCAGATCTGCTGTTAAGTTTCTGGAGGGAGAAGCCCGTGTCCTCTCATCCATCTTTTACCTGCTTGTACCTGGCATACAGGTACAGGAGCTGCTCCCTGCTGGCCACCTGAATCAGGCCTTGGACGTGGGCAGCAGCCTTCTCAAACTGCTGGGCCAGGCTCCGGGACGCCTCGGTCTGGGGGAATTCCATCTCACCGGAGTTGTCCCCGGAGCTTAGTTCCCCACCACTGTCGCCCGTGGTGGCCCCTGCGGGTAGGAACGGTGTGGCCATGTCCAGCCGCTGGATGTGGCCTGTCCTCACCGGTGTGACGCGGGCTCCCGGGCCTGGACCACCACTAGTCTGGCTGCGGAGCTCCGGCGGGAGTGGACGCAGCTAGGTAGCTGTCTGGCTTTCTCAGGTGACTCTGTCACTCCGCCTACTCGGGCGCGCAGGACCGCCTCGGTTAAGCCCCGCGGCTCTCCCCAGCGCCCGCCTCCTCCGGCTGCCCTCGGTCGGTCCGAGCGCCTGGGTCGCTCCAACGGCGCGGGGGTCTGGAGGCCGCTGAGCTGGGAGGTGCGGGGGAGGTCGGCGGCGCGCGCCTGGCCACCGGGACCGGAGCTCGGGAGGCGAAGCGCTGGGAGCGAGCTCGGCGGCACTCGAGCCTGGGGCACGCGCCCGTGCCTACGCGGCCCCGCCTGCTCCGCGGCGAGCCCGTGCCCTCCCACGAAAGGGAGTCCCGGGTTAGGGCGGACGTGGTGGTGGTGGTGGTGGTGGGGGGGGGTTGGAGAAACTGTCCTCGGTTAAGGGGGAGTTAGCTTACAGCCTGGTGACATTTCGGAATCACAAACTCCAGAACTGAACCGGATAGGCGCCCCCCGGGGAAAAGGGAAGGAGGCGGCCCGTTCGGTAGTGTAGCTGCTGGAGTGGCGTCGCGGGAAACAGAGAGCTGAGGACGAAGGTTCCGCCTTTTGCTAACCTCAAGTCATTGCTTCCCAGGCCCACTGCTCCCCACCCCCCCCCCCACCCCACCCCACCCGGGTCCCAGGCCCTCTAGAGAGATCTTGGCTCTGTTTTGAATAGCGAGTGTACCGCCTGATGGAGCCTTCACTGGCCCACCGTTTATCTAAATGGTCAAATGACTCCCCCCTCAATGTTTTGTTTTCTATACCTGCTGGACCCTCATTTCCCAGGGTTTTGAGAGAAGGCTTCACCAGACCCCAAGCCCACCTTCCTTTAACAAAGTTCTCGTCTCAGCCTTGGCTGATGTACTTCTTGAAGTGAAACCCAAAGTCCCTATAGCTCTACTGGAAAGGGACAGCTCTTTTCTGTGTCCAGCACACTGTCAAAAAGAAAGACTATAGTCATATACGAACTTTATTACGTCTACCCACTGACCTTACATATTTGCTACCAGTTTTTAGAAAAGGCCCGTTTTGCTGTTCTCTCCTGCAGGGACTTGAGAAACACAGTGTGGGATGTCCCTTAGAGAAACTGCTCTCAGTTTGGGGGCGTCTCACATCAATGAGCATGCATGCATGCGTGTGTGCGTGTGCGTGTGCGTGTGTGTTACTACTACTACTAGTAGCTTCCACCAACCCAAAAGCTAAGAACACCATCAGAAATATTCTTGGGCCTATAGAAAAGTTTCCTCCGTTTCAGTGTTACTGCTTCTCTGATGTGCCCCACCAATGTATTTTAAGCTTGCCTTGTTTTTTTTTTTTTTTTTTTTTTTTAACTTTCTTTGTTCTGTAAAACTATGTATGAAACTGCTTCTACATTGGAACATGGGATTTGAGGTAATCTAAATTTCTGTTCCCCAAGATGTGGTCACTCAAAGCGACTCCAGAATAAACTAGTATTCCCTTTAAGATGAGTGTGGTGGTTTGAATAAGAAAGGTCCCCATAGGCTTTCCACGTCCTTGATGCATGCTTAGTCATCAGGAAGTGACACTGCTTGAGAAGGGCTAAGAGGTGTGGCCTTGCTGGAGTATATGTGGCCTTGTTGGAGGAAGTATGTCACAGGGGATGGGCTTTCAGGTTTCAAAAGCCCAAGCCAGACCAAGTGGCTCTGTCTTCTTGTTTCCTGAAGATCTGAAATGTAGAATTCTCAGCTGTTTCTCCAGCACCATATCTACCTGCTTGAAGCCATGCTTCTGCCGTGATAAAAATGGACTAAACCCCTGAAACTATAAGCAAGGCCCAATTAAATGCTTTCTTTTATAAGAGTTATTGTAAAAAGATTTTTTTTTTTTTTTTTTTTTTTTTTTTTTTTTTTTTTTTTTTTTGCCTGTTTCAATTGTTGTCTGGGAGGTTTACTGTCTCCATCTGGTAACTAGGCCTAGTCGTGGAAGCTTCTAGCCTTCACACAATCTAACCTAGACCTAGACTGTTTTCAGCCTCTGTGACTTAACACTTAATAAGCTCACCCTTTCTTGTTCTTTCTGAGCTCATAACTCGATGGTTCAATTCAGCTGTTCTGGTTCAAACTCTTCTCCCAGATGACTTATTCAATCTGGTTTTTCTCTGGCTTCTGAATTGTTTTGCTTGGCCTCAAACTAACTCCAGTAATCTGCTCTAATCTTTCTGGCTCCTTCTTATTCTTTCATTCAACTTCTCACTGTAAAACTCTCCCAGTAAAACTGCTTCCTTTCTCCTCATTCTCTCTGTTGCTTCCTTAAGTAGCTTCTCTTTCCTCTCTGTTCTCATGAGAGTTGGGTATATCCTATTCTGTCAAATCTTTCTCTGATTCCTTTTTTTTTCTGGCACCCAGTTAGGCATCACTTTCAAATATGGGTGCTTTCTTCTACAAACTACTTTCATTTTTTTGGAATTAAAAGTATGTACCACCATGCTTGGACCTAAGCTTTTCTTTACCTGAAACTTGCTCTATACCAGGCTGGCCTTGAACTCATATCTGCTTGCCTCTGTCTCCTGGATTAAAGACATGTTTGTATTCCAGCCATACCACACAGACCTAAGAAGGTCTTTAGATGTGATCTCTTGCCTCTGTTTTTAATTCAGAACAGCCATATTCTGAATTGAAATTCCTCTACAAGTTGTTGTGATCATGTGTCTCTTCCTAGCAATAGAACACTAAGTAGTATTTTATACTAGTAAGTACTGTAGTAGAGAGAGAAGTTCACCAAAATGCTAAGCCTTCATTTTCCGAAGGAGCAGAGGGGTTCAGCCTTCTTGAAAAAGACTGACACCCAACTAGCTCTCTCTAGTTACTTTATTAAAAAATATACAAGGTTAATGGGGGTGGGGAAAGGTTCCAACTGCTAAAGTTATCTTGTTCTTGCTGCCCGTGAGAGCAGACAACCCACACAAATCTCACTCCCTTTTGATTATGACCAGCCAGGTTTGCTAGAAGTCTCAGGACCAAGGTCAGTATAGCTGCAAGCTCTCACGTAGCACCAACTGCAGATTCTTGAGTGTGACAACATTTCTTCAAGGTTCAAACAGTCTCAAAACAATCTCTCAGCCTCTACCAGTTACCCTAAACATAGCAAAGGCTTTGCTAATTTGGGATCCACCAATAGCCCAGTGACCACTCAGACTCAAGAATCAATTCAAAACAGAAGGTTTACTGAACTTTCACTTCCAAACTGATCGAATGGGGATGCAGCCAGACACGGGAGCCAAGACTGAGACCCAGGGCTGTTCCCCAGACTAGGTTTTATAGGGGGAAAAAAAAAAAACCACACACAAGTACACTTGCAACATTTTGGCTATCTAGATAAAGCAGTGCAGTCTTACCTTTAAGCTGATTGTCTAAGTCCAAGTTCACAGGAGTCTGGGGAGTTTCCAAGACCCGAGGGCCTCATGATGGGGAGCTTCCAAGCTGGAACAAGATGGCTAGGAACATTAGGTCAAATTAAGGTGATGAGCTAAAATGATAGAACAATCGTCAAGCTTGAACACGATGCTGAAACATTTCACTCAAAGCCAGACACAAAGGCTTTATTATACATTTCACTCAAAGCCAGACACAAAGGCTTTACTTCCCATATCACTGCAACTGAGACAATGAGGGATGTGGGTTTTATATCAACAGTTGCTAGTATGCTCTAAATGTAAACACACGCACTAATGCATATTCATGTATCACTGATAGCATAAAACTAAAAAAAAAATAACACTAATAAGCAAAAAGCTAGTACAAAGAGTTACAAAGAATGGTTATTGAGTGGCCATTTGGGGTTAAAACTTTAAACAGAAGTTTGGACAGGATAAGGGAACAATGAGAAACAGAAAGAAGGTAAAAGGTGTAGATCTGAATTTAACAAGCATTCTTTAAGAATAGAGAATGAGGACTGGAGAGATGGCGCAGCGGTTAAGAGCACTGACTGCTCTTCCAGAGATCATGAGTTCAATTCCCAGCAACCACATGGTGGCTCACAACCATCTATAATGTGATCTGATACCCTCCTCTGGCCTGCAGGTGTACATGTAGGCAGAGCTCTGTATACATAATAATAAATAAATAAATCTTTTTAAAAAAAGAATAGAGAATGAATTCTTCCACTATTAGTCCCTCCCCTAAAGGAATAACAAGGGCAAATGCACACATTTAAAACATGTGTGGTGGATCAAATAAAACTGGTTCCTATAGGCCCATAGAGAGTGGCCCTATTAAGAGGTTTGGCCTTGTTGGAGTGGGTGTGGCCTTTTGGAAGAAGTATGTCACTGGGGATGGCCTTTGAGGTTCTGTGGATCTCAGCTACCTTTCCAGCACCATGTTTCCCACCATGATGTTAATAGACTAAACTCTGAACTGTAAACCATCCCCCAATGAAATGTTTTCCTTCATAAGAGTTGCCCTGATCATGATGTCTCTTCACAGCAATAGAAACCCTAACCAAGACAATGTGATAACTGGAAGAAATAAGTAAAATGAAAGAATAGACTTAGGTCTACCTTAGAACAGGAGAGCAGACTTCATTGGTCTGAAATGTTGGCATGCCCAAACACTGTGACTCGGTATCCTAGGAAAGAGAAGAATGCTCTGCAGCATCTGAGAACCAGTTTTTGGAGTGGAGAGAGGGGCATGTGGGAAGAGGAGGTCACCAGGGTGTGAGAGAAGACAGATTGCGCATTTTTGAGACCTTCTGGCTTCAGAGCCAGTAAGGGGATTGACCACTTTCTGGAATTCCATAGGCGGTTGGTTTCTTGACAACTCAGGCCTGTTTTTTTTAAGATTTATTTATTTATTATTTATACAGTATTCTGCCCACATGACAGAAGAGGGCATCAGATCTCATTATAGATAGTTGTGAGCCACCATGTAGTTGCTGGGAATTAAACTCAGGACCTCTGGAAGAACAGACAGTGCTCTTAACCTCTGAGCCATCTCTCCAGCCCCTCAGGCCTGTTTTTATAGCCCTGGTTTTGAGGTAGGGGGTTTCTTTAACGACAATGACTTATTGAGTCTCTTGATGATTGAGAGTCTTTTCTTGCCCCCTGAGACAGAGTTTCTAGCCCCAGCTGTCTTGGAACTCATTCTGTAGACCATGTTGGCCTCAAACTCAGAGATCTGCCTTTCTCCTGAGTGCTGGGAATAAAGTTATGTGCCACCACTGTCCAGCTTCAAGAGTCTTTATAAATATACTTTTTATTTTATTTAATGCATATGAATGTTTTTCCTGCATGTATGCCTGTGTACTGTATGTGTGTCTGGTGTCCACAGGGGCCAGAAGATGTCATCAGATCTCCTGGGACTGGAGTTGTAGATGGTTGTGAGCTGCCGCATGGGTGCTGGGAATCAAACTGGGACCCTAGAACAGAGGCAGTGCTCTTAACTGCTAGTCCAGCCCTCTAGCCCCTGTTTGAGAGTCTTAATCCTTAGTATATATACTATTGCTTCTGTTTTATACATAGAGAAAATGTTAATCAATTGGCCCCAAGCTGCTCGGGTCTTAAGTGGAAGAGCAAAGGAAGGAAAATAAAAGGGAACATTGGATTATGAGCCTCAAAAGTAGACTGAAGGAGAACTATGTAGACTTTTCATAGCTCTGTGTTTCTAAAGACTTAATGAATTAACTGATATTATTTTTTGAGACAGGATCTCACTGTACAGTCCTGGCTGTCCTAGAACTCACAGAGCTCCTCCTGCATTTGTCTCCTGCCTACTGGTGTTACAGGCCTGCCCCACCATGCCTGGCTGGTACTAGATTCATTATCAGGAGTGGAAGCATTACCAACTGCTCATCTGGCAGCCCTGGAGATCAGGTTTTCTCTTCTTTAATTCTTGAAAAGAATATTATCGTTTCTATTTTAATTAATTATATCAATGAATTATATTCACAATGCAGTGAGTTAATAGGTAATTAATGGATTAATAGTAATGTAATTGTTAATATTGTTAAATCAATAAAAATCTTAATGCATTACATTAATAGACTATCTAGTTCCCATTCCTAAAATAAACACAGTCTGGTCTAGATTTTTTCTTTTAAGTATTTGTAGGTTCCATTTGCTAATTTTTCTTGTTTGGTTGGGGTTTTTTGTTTGTTTGTTTGTTTGTTTTGTTTTGTTTTTCAAGACAGGGTTTCACTGTGTAGCCTTGGCTGTCCTGGATTCACTTTGTAGACCAGGCTAGCCTCGAACCCACATCGATCCACCTGTCTCTGCCTCCTGAATGCTGGGTCTAAAGGCATGCACCACTACACCTGCCTGCTAATATTTTCTTCAGTGTCTTTTAAAATCTCTGTTTATAGATGCAGAGACCCACAGCCAAACATTAGGCTGTGCTCAGAGAATCCTGCTGAAGAGGGGGAAAAAGTATTGTAGGAGCCAGAAGGGTCAAGGACACTACAAGAAAATCCACAGAATTGACAAACCTGGACTCATAAGGGCTTACTGAGATTGATTCAGCAACCAGAGAGCCTGTATAGTCCAACCTGGGACCTCTGCATTTATATTACAGTTGTGTGTCTTGGTGTTTTTGTGGGACTCCAAACAGAGAGAGTGGGGCTGTCCTTGACTTTTTTTGCTTGCTTTTGGGACCCTTGTCTTCTTACTGGGTTGCCTCTTCCAGCTTTAATATCAGGGGAAGTACCTAATCGTATTGCACCTTGATATTCCATGTTTGCTTGATATTCCTGGGAGGCCTGCCCTTTTCTGAAGGGAAACAGAGGAGGAGTGGATGGGCAAGGAGTGGGGGAGACACTGAGAGGAGGGGGCAACTACTGTGGTCAGGGTATAGTACAATTTGAAAAATGTGAAAAAAAAACTCTACTTACAGATGCCATTAACATAGTTTTCCTTTGTGCTGAATAGATTGGTTTTGGGTTGTTTTTTTGTTTCTGTTTTTGTTTGGTTTTGGTTTTTTTGTCAACTTGACAGAACCTGGAATCATCTGAGAAGAGAGAACCTCCATTGAGAAAATACCCCCATCAGACGGCCCTATAGGCAAGGAGCGTTTTCTTTCTTTCTTTTTAAAGATTTATTTATTTATTATTTATACAGTAAGTATTCTTCCCATATGTGTGCCTGAAGGCTGGAAGAGGGTACCAGGTCTCATTATAGATGGTTGTGAGCCACCATGTGGTTGCTGGGAATTGAACTCAGGACCTTTGGAAGAACAGACAGTGTTCTTAACCTCTGAGCCATCTCTCAGGCCCAAGGGGCGTTTTTCTTGATTGATGATTGATGTGGAAGGGCCCAGCCCATTGTGGGTACCAGACATGGACAAGTAGTCCTGGGGTGTATAAGAAAGCAAACTGAGGGCTGGAGAGATGGCTGGAAAGCCTAGTGGGGAGAGACCACTAGTGTGGTCACCCGGAGACCTCTCATTCTGCAACTGGTCCACGTTTCTCCAGAAGATAAACAAAAAAACAACAGGAGTGGAAGCAGAGGAATGGGGTAAACTTCTTCACACCAAAAGCAAGCTTTATAGACAGATTTTGATGAAATTCAACAAGAAATTGAAAATGAAACAGAAAGAATTTCAGGAAATAATAAGGGAGTAAGGCCTGAGCCAATCCATCTTAAGGTTTTCTCACCCAACATTGTCAATCTGACACTTGTGGATTTACCAGGAATGACCAAAGTACCTGTAGGTGCTCAGCCCGAGGATATTGAGCTTCAAGTCAGAGAGCTTAGTCTTCAGTTCGTCAGCAATCCCAATTCCATCATCCTTGCCGTCACTGCTGCAAATACAGACATGGCAACCTCAGAGGCACTCAAGATCTCCAGGGAGGTGGGTCCAGACGGGCACAGAACTCCAGCTGTAATCACCAAACTTGATCTCACAGATGCTGGGACTGACGCCACGGATATATTGATGAGAAGGAAGGGTTATTCCAGTCAAGCTTGGAATAATTGGAGTAGTTAACAGGAGCCAGCTAGATGCTAACAATACGAAGAGTGTGACTGACTCAATCCGTGATGAATATGCTTTTCTTCAGGAGAAATACCCATCTCTGGGCAACAGAAATGGAACGAAGTATCGTGCTAGGCCACTGAACAGGTTGCTTATGCGTCACATCAGAGCTAAAAACAAGGATAAATGTTTTAGCTGCTCAGTATCAGTCCCTTCTAAATAGCTATGGTGATCCTGTGTATGATAAAAGTGCGACTTTACTCCAGCTTATTACCAAGTTTGCCACAGAGCATTGTAACACTATTGAAGGAACAGCGAAGTATATCGAAACTTCTGAGCTATGCGGTGGTACTAGGATTTGTTATATTTTCCATGAGACTTTCGGGCGAACTTTAGAATCTGTTGACCCACTAGGTGGCCTTAACACTGTTGACATTTCGACTGCCATTAGAAATGCTACTGGCCTGGCCCTCGTCCTGCGTTATTTGTGCCTGAGATTTCATTTGAGTTACTGGTCAAACGGCAAATAAAGCGTGGAGAGGAGCCCAGCCTCCGCTGTGTGGGAGCTGGTCCACAAGAAAAGGCAGAGGATCATCCAGCACTGTAGCAACTACAGTACACAGGAATTGTTACGGTTCCCTAAACTTCATGATGCCATGGTTGAAGTAGTGACTTTTCTTCGGAAATGGTTTCCTGTTACAAATGAAATGGCACATGATTTAGTGGCAATTGAACTAGCGTATATCAAGACAAAACATCCCGACTTTGCTGATGCTTGTGGGCTAATGAGCAATAATACAGAGGAACAAAGAAGAAACAGGCTAGCACGAGAGCTACCTTCAGCTGTATCACAAGATAAGTTAATTCAGGACAACAGAAGAGAAACTAAAAATGTTGCGTCTGGAGGTGGTGGGATTGGAGATGCTGCTCAGGAACCAGCAACAGGCAACTGGAGAGGAGTGCTGAAAACTTCAAAAGCTGAAGAATTACTTGCTGGAGGAAAATCAAAGCCAATTCCAATTATGCCAGCAAGTCCACAAAAAGGCCATGCTGTAATCTGCTGGATATGCCAGTTCCAGGTGCACGAAAGCTGTCTGCCCGTGAACAGCGAGATTGCGAGGTTGCTGAAAGACTCATCAAATCGTATTTTCTAATTGTCAGAAAGAATATTCAAGATAGTGTCCCAAAGGCAGTAATGCACTTTTTGGTTAATCATGTGAAAGATACTCTTCAGAGTGAATTTGTGGGGCAGCTGTATAAATCATCCTTATTAGATGACCTTCTGACTGAGTCTGAGGACATGGCACAGCGCAGGAAAGAAGCAGCTGATATGCTAAAGGCATTACAAGGAGCCAGTCAAATTATTGCTGAAATCTGAGAAACTCATCTTTGGTGAACAGAACTGTTCAACACCCAGACTTTGTTGACTTGAACCTGCTGGCTACTTACTGCCTACCTGAGTAGTTTATTTATGAACTCTTGTGTATTGCTGTGTGTGAGTTTGCTCATGTGAAGACTGACTATAAGCTGAAAAGTACACTCTGCATTATGAAACAGATCACATGTTTAATTCACATTTTTCATGTTCCCTATGTACATGTATATCAAGTCTGTGCGTTTCAAACTTACAAGAACAATTGACATTCTACGTGTACAGAGCAGTTTGCCTGCGCATATGATGGCTCATGTAACCTTTTCAGTCTTAAAGCTGCAGCTGTGGTCCTCCAAAAAGAAACTCCAGGACATTTCATGACTATAATGCATGCACTATTTATATAGACTGGCCTGGCTTTAGAAGATGGGGCTTGACAGGTTCCTCACATAATCAATGTATCCATCCACGTATCCTCACAAAACAAAACAAAACTCTATAACTTTTGCTGTCTTGAGTAATGTATAAGATCTAAAAGACTCATAAAAACATAGGAACAGATGTGTAGTGAATGGCTCCTGTGTCTACACTCCCCTAGTGTGTTAGAAATTAAAATGTGCTTTTGATTCATAATGAAAGAAAGAAAGAAAGAAAGAAAGAAAGAAAGAAAGAAAGAAAGAAAGAAAGCAAACTGAGCAGTTCAGGAGAGCGACCCATGACCTCTGCACTCTGTCATGACCTCTGCTTGCTTCAGTCTCTACCTCGAGGCTCCTGACTTGAGTTCCTGCCTGGATATTCCCTCATGATGGACAACAAGCTATAAGACAAAGTGAACCCTTTCCGCCCGAGTTGCTTTCGGTATGTGTTTATACCACAGCAATAGAGAGCAAACCAAAACAGTGATCTAGGACTTTCTACCTTCAGAATTGTGAGAAATGAATCTGCTTAATCTTTTAGTGTAACATCGATGGAGATAATATTAGAGGGTTCATGTTGGAAATCTACATTATCATAATTAAGTACATATATGCAAAATAAATAAATGTTTAAAAAAGTAATAGCTAGGCTGCAGAGATGGTTCAGTGGTTAAGAGCACTTTTGTTCTTGCAGAGGATCCAGATTTGATTCTGAGCACCCACGTGGTAGTTCAGAAACATTCCAGTCCTGGGAAATCTGATACCCTCTTCTGACCTCCATGGGTGCTAAATAGGTACATGATGCATATACATATATGCAGAGAAAACACTTAAAGTAAATTGACTAAATCTACATTGAATTTCTTTTTTGTTTATTTGTTTTTTGAGACAGGATTTCTTGTAGGCATCACCTTTTCCAAACCTACTTTATTTGGGGTTCTTTAATGCATATTCCTCCCTTCCAACCCAGAAAGAAAAGAGGTTTATGGGAACAGGAGAAGTAGACCTTTTTGAATTCAGTTCCTGGGAGCAATTCCCCTGGTGTAGTCAGCAGGATTTCAGCAGATCAGCAATTTCACCAAAGTTGCTGCTGGAACTTGGAACAGCAGTTGGAACCTGGAGGCCCGAAGCCTTCCCTGGAGCAGTCCTCTCTTAGAGCGTCTCGAAGTGGAGTGATGAACAGCCAAACAATACCAAGACCCAAAAAGCCCCAGGCTCCTGTTGTGGGCTTGTGTATATATATATCTCCTCTCAGAGTCTGTACTAGGATGTGTTTCAGCTGGCAAAAACCAAGCCCCACCCCCGCGAAGTGGGTCAACTTCTAAGTGGATAAACATCACCTGTTCTCTCACAAATCAGTTCCCCATCGCACACTTGGGATCGAAACAAAAACATATTTATAGCCACTACAGTTTCTTGTGTAGCCTTGGCTGTCCTAGAACTTACCCTGTAGACCAGACTGGCCTCGAACTCACAGAGATCCACCTGACTCTGCCTCCTGTGTTCTGGGATCAAAGGCATGTGCCACCACCACCTGGCTACTTTTAATTTCTTAAGTAAAAAACAAACAAAGTGGGCATGGTAGCACACACTTTTAATCCCAGCACTCGGGAGGCAGAGGCAGGCAGATTGATGTGAGTTCAAGGCCAGCCTGGTCTACAAAGCAAGTCCAGGATAGCCAAGGCTACACAGACAAACCCTGTCTTGAAAAACCAAAAAACAAAACAAAACAAAAAACCTGAAAATAGTAGCCTTGTAGAATGCAGTAAAATTTGTAAATCTTTTTCTGTCTTCTGGGTAAGTATAAGTATTTTGAGAAATTAACCACACAGAGGTTTCCTCCACTGCTGGTGAGAGTGTAAATTGTTCTAATTAGTATAACAATGATTGGCATTATCCCCAAAAGTTTACATTAAACGTATTGCATTTGTACTCCTAACCAGCTGGAATGCATCCACCAATTCACTGAAGACACAGACAAGAATGTCTGTAGCAGTGCTCTTCCGACCAACAACTGGCAGCTGCCAAACGTCATCCCATCTACCGGACAGGTGGACGGTGGTGTGTTCTCATGATAAAATACACTCGACAATGAACACGTTCTGCAACGTTAACGAACCTCATAAGCATCAAGCTGCATTCAGAAAGCCTGACCCAAAAGCATAGTTACTGCATGCTTTCATTTATTATATGATCAAAACCAGGCAAAAGTGATCTGTGATGTTAAAAATCCAACAGTGAATAGCCTTGAGGTCAACAACCTGAAAGGCACAGAAATGGGATGTGGTGGCTTGAAGGAGAAGGGCTCTCGTAGGCTCTTAGGTTGGACTGCGAGGTCCCCGGTCGGTGGAACTGTCTGTGAAGGATTGTGGTGTGTGGCCATGTTGGAGGAGGTGTGTTACCAGGGTTGAGTTTTGAGGTTTCGAAACCCTGATCCCGTTTCCACTGCGCTCTCTCTGCCTCTTGCTTGGGGATCAAGATGTGAGCTCTCTGCTGTTCCTGCTGCCAAGCTGTGCCTTATAGGCTGTTGTCCAGCCAGTCCAACAGTGGCCGTCAAGAGCCCAGTAGCTGTTCAGCCTACAAGGACGATGTCTCACCTGCTCTTCGGTACACATCCAACTCCTGAAGAAGTAGGCTCTAATGTCAGTGAAGGAATGGACTCGCCAGCAAGAACAGGAGCAAGCAGGCAAAGAGCAAGCGCTTCCTTCTTCCTGTCCTGTATATAGGCTGCCACCAGAAGGCGTGGCCCAGATTTTTAGATTGATTTCTTTTCCCCCTACCTCAAAAGATCTGGATTTCGGATAGGCCTTCCCGCTGTAAGTGATTTAGTAAGAGAAGTCCCTCATGGCTGTGTCCATCCACTTGGGCTTTAGTCAATTCCAGATGTAGTCAAGTTGACAACCAGGAGCAGCCGTCACAAAGGCCTTTGCTCTGCTGTCACAGACTTGAACGCTCTGAAACTGTAAGCTCCATTAAAGGCCTTCTTTTTATAAGTTGCCTTGGTCATGGGGTTTTATCACAGCAACTAAGACAGGAGCATTCTGAACATGGGTGGCATCCTGCCTCTTGAGTGGAGATCGTGTTAGGGGTGTCCATTGTCTGAAAACCGACGTGAGCATCCTATACTTTTCTGGTACATCATATTTGAAATTTTGAAAATAAGCAGGAGATGAAGGGCACCTGGTGAGCAGGTCAGTCTCTAAAATGCTTGCCATGCAAACACAAGGACCTGAGAGTTTGATTCACAAGAACCCACATCAAAAAGCTGGGCATGATGCCATGGGCTTGAAATTCCAATGCCAGAGAAGGAGAGAGAGGGGGAGTGTGGGCCTCACTGGCCAGCCAGGCTTGCCTACTCTATAAGAAAGCCTGGTTCAAAAAACAAAGCTGTAGGGCCTCCTAAGGAACCTTTGAAGTTGGTCCTCTAGTCTGCACACATGTATACGCATGCACACATGCACATGCACACACACACACACACACACACAGCCACATGAACATGTACCTGTCTGGATATACCAAAAACCAAAAATCCTTTTGAAATATAAACCTAGGGATATTATAGGTGGGCCCAATCCCCAGTACTGCAAAAAGAAAAAAAGAAAGCCAGGGAATAGAAAAAGTGTGAGAGAGCCAAGCAAATGAAAAGTGTGGGAGAGGAAGAAGGAGGGGAAAAGAAGCGAGAGAGTGGGGAAGGAGGAAGGAAGGAATTCTTTTTGTTGTTGTTGTTCTGTTTCTTTGTTTCTCGAGATAAGGTTTCTCTGTGTAGCTTTGGCTGTCCTGGATTTGCTTTGTAGACCAGGCTGGCCTTGAACTCACAGAGATCCACCTGCCTCTGCCTTACCAAGTGCTGGGATTATGGGCATGAGCCACTACACCCAGCTGGAAAGAATTCTTGACTTTAGAGGCTGGCCTGGCACAGTTACTCCATGTTTGCTGTGTAGAAAGAAGCTAATAAATAAATAAATAAATAAATAAATAAATAAATAAATAAAATAAACGCACTTGAGGCAAGTCATTCAGAAGCCACGGTAGCACAAGGCAAAGCTAAGCTCTTCCCTACATTTGTCAAAGCACAGACAAAAACAAAGTCACTCTGCCTAGTACAAAACACTAAGCCCCTTTCTCTTGGTCAAAATGAGTAACTATTAGCTCTTTAAAATGTATGGCCTTATTTTCATGTGACTCCCTTCTCCCGAGAGATTAGCTTGAAATGCGCAGTCATAGAAATGCCCTAGTCTTCGGGAGTGGGCTGGAATTCACAGGCCTCCTGCCGCCATCTTCCTGGCGTGGGAACTACAGGTGCGGCATGCCTAGAAAGAATGTTTTATTTACTAGTTATGTCTCAGTTCATTTTCTCCTTCCTCCTTTTTTTTTTCCTCCCCTAATGCCAGGAATTAAATCCAGGCCCTTCAGTCTGCTACAATGCCAACTCTGTTTCCTGGAAAAGGTATGTGTTTGTATAAACCTCAAAAAACAAGGAGGCCAAAAGAAAATATAATTTTTCCAGCTAAAACTTAACAATTGCATTGTCACAAAAACACTGCAAAGTCAAAAACAACAATTCAAAACACTAGTTTCTGGGGGCTTCAGTGGAGGAGACAGAGGAGCAGGCAGAAGTGTATGACCTCAGCCAGCCAGCCTGTGACTACTGTCATTCTGTATGTACGTGTGCATGCAAACAATGAGACTTTCTTTTTTTTTTTAGTTTTTTGAGACAGGGTTTCTCTGTGTAGCCCTGGCTGTCTTAGAACTCATTTTGTAGACCAGGCTGGCCTGGAACTCACAGAGATCGGCCTGCCTCTGCCTCCCTAGTCTTGGGATTACAGGGGTGCACCACCACATCCGATTTACAATGAGAGATTTTTGCAAGTAAAATAAATGGTGACTTGATATACCTAAGAATGATAAATTGTAAAAAACAAAGCTAAATCTTTAAACTGGACCTTTCTTGAAGTGATTCTGAGGAGTGCTGTTAACCTTGCCAGAAGATTTGAATGTGCGTTTTCATTTTCCAGTGTTTTTGCGTTCACTATAAGCCATAGTTCTTTTTTATGATCTTGACAGAAGCCCAAAGAGAAACAGGTCAGAACTATGGAAAGTGTTTCCAACACCACACCCTGAACTGATCAAAAAATACGAATGAGGGAAAGTCAGATCTGTTTTAGTGGGACCAAGTCAGGACAGCAATTAAAATATCTTCATTGTCGTAAAAGCGTCTGGACTAGCTGGGACTGGTAGAGAGCTTGCCTGGGAGTGCAAAGCCCTGGGGCTTCGATCCCCAGCCCTGCATAAATCAGGTGTGGTGGCACATGCCTTTAAGTGAGCACGTGGGATATTTATGCAGAAGGATCAGAAATTCCTGGTCATCCTCAGCTGTGCATCAAGTCTGAGGCCAGCCTGGACTACATGAGACGGCGTCTAAAGAAAAAATGTAATTGGAACCAGGAGTGGTGGCACATGCCTTTAGTCCCAGCACTAGAGAGGCAAAGACAGGTGGATCTCTGAATTCGAGGCTAGCCTGGTCTACATTGTAAGCTCCAGGACATCCAGAACTACATGGAGAGACCCTGTCTCAAAAAAAAAAAAAAAAAAAAAGAAAGAAAAAAAAAAAAGAAAAGAAAAGAAAAGAAAGAAAGATGTAATATTTAGTACAATTCAGGTTTTGTGAACTATTAAGAATATTTTTGTGCTGGATGGCGGTGGCACACAACTTTAAACTTTAATCCTAGCACTCGGGAGGCAGAGGCAGATGGATCCCTGTGAGTTCGAGGCCAACCTGGTCTACAATTTGAGTCCAGGACAGCCAAGGCTACATAGAGAAACCTTGTCTTGAAAAACAAACAAACAAACAAAACAAACAAACACAAAAGCACACCAAAAAAAGAATATTTTTGTATTATTGTCAAAATATATATGGGTTCATTTTAAAAATACAATCGTTTAGTTTTTACTCCATTTCACACACTACCTCCTTTCTGTCCTGGAACTCACTCTGTATACCAGGCTGGCCTCGAACCCACAGAGATCCGCCTGCCTCTGCCTCCAGAGTCCTGGGATTAAAGGTGTGCACCACCACCACCACCACCTAGCCGGTTCTGGACCCTTTTAGCCCTTACCTCCTTACTGTCTCCCTGCATACAGAATCCTGCTGCACGCCTTTAGTCCCAGCACTCGGGAGGCAGAGGGAGGCGGATCACTGTGAGTTCGAGGCCAGCCTGGTCTACAAAGTGAGTCCAGGACAGTCAAGGCTACACAGAGAAACCCTGTCTCAAAAAACCATTAAAAAAAAAAAATCCTGCTACTGAGTTTAAAGAGTTGGATTAAAGGCCTTGATTTCCTGGATGATGGCCTAGGTAAATACAGCCAACTTGATTTAGTGATGTAAAAATATGACCCTTTAGGTCTCTGTTCAAGTATCCCATTAGTCAAAACTTCCTTGACCACCCTATTAAAAAAAAAAAAAAAAAAAACCGCAGCCCTCTCTCACATGTTCTTTTCCACTTCTTCAGCTCTGGCAGCCATCTGCTCTCCTTAAATTCTGTGAGGGAAAGGAACTTTTATTACTGTTGCTGTATTCCCCACAGCTGGTGCAAAGTTAAGTCTTTTATTAAATCAATAAATGAGTAAATACATATAATGACATGACCATCATTCATGGTCATCATTCTTTAAGTGTTTACAGATAGTAAATGAATAATAAGGGCCATAAAATGTTACCTTTATTACCACTGCAAGCGGCGCCAAGAAGGGCACACTAGGTCCAGACTCAGCAAGGGGAATCACGATAGAGAAAAATAGCAAGCGAACTTGCTTTGCCTCATAAGAGTCAAATGTTTATTTGTTTTTCTCTCTTACACAGTATAAATAGTGAAGCATATGTCCACTTCTCCCAGCAAGAAAAACTCCCCTGCTAAAGGCTGCATAGGGTTTTTGTTGGGGGTTGGGTTGTTTGTTTGTTTGCTTGTTTGTTTTTGTTTGGTTTGGTTGGTTGTTTTTTTTGTTTTGTTTTGGTTTTTTTTTTTTTTTTTTGCAAATACTTAAAGCTGTTATAGACCTATAACTTAGCCTTACTAAATCAAGGTAGCAGCATTTACTTAGGACATAATATAGGACACAATGGGCTTTAAGTCCAACTCTTTACGCACAGCAGCAGGACTGTAGGTATAGACAATAAGACGGTATTATCTAATTTGCACCATCTTGGAGTTTGTCTGAACACCTTCAAATGGTTGGCAGAATATTGCTACGTCCTCAAAACAGGAGTCCTGAGCCTTGATCTTGGAGTCTGTGAAAAGTGTAAAATGAACAAAACTTGTGATTATTAAAACAAAAAACAAACAAACAAACAAACAAAACCCACATTTCTTAAATCTCTACAGCGGTTCGATTTCCTGCTAAAAATTAAGACTAGGGCCTGAAGAAATGGCATAAGCATTAGAAGCACTAACAGCTCTTCCATGTGACAACTCGCAACAGTCTGTAATTCCAGTCTTAGAAGTTCCGACGCCCGCTTCCGGCCTCCACTAGCACCAGGCAAGCATGTGATGCACAAACATACATGAGGGGCACAAACACCCATGCACATACCATAAATAAATCCAAAAAGAAAACCTCAAGTGAGGTGGTAGTTTAGATTGGAAAAGGCTGGACCGCCTCTCTTGTTGAGCCCTTTACTTTCCAGAAGCCGATTCATTTCCCTTTAAATACCAAACGGTTTGCCTGCAGCCCTGAATTTGAGTGGCCATGTTGCTCCACCAAGATCTTCTATATCGTCTGAGCCTTTTTCATTAACTCACACCCTCCGCTCAGAAGTCATTACACGGGACAGGAGCTGTTTTCAACGGGAAGAAGAGAATACTGAGCCATTTACAGGTAGGTACCTTGGGAGGAAAGCTCTTTGGCTGGATGTGGGAAACTGAGGCAGGAGGATGGAGATTTTGAAACCAGCCTGGACTACATGTAGAGACTGTCTCAAGATAAACAAGCAGGGCTGGAGAGGTGGCTCAGAGGTTAAGAGCACTGACTGCTCTGCCAGAGGTCCTGAGTTCAATTCCCAGCAACCACATGGTGGCTCACAACCATCTAGAATGAGATCTGGTGCCCTCTTCTGGCCTGCGGGTGTACATGCAGACAGAGCATTGTATACATAATAATAAATAAATAAATCTTTAAAAAAAAAAGAATAAACAAGCAGCCAGGTGTTGATGGTGAACTCAGGAGGCAGAAGCAGGCAGATCTCTGAATTCGAGGCCAGACTGGTCTACAGAGTGAGTTCCAGCCAGGTCTACATAGGGAAACCCTGTGTCCAAAAAAAAATCATCATCATCATCTAAACAAAGTAAAGCTCATTGAACTTAAAACCAAAAAACTGAAAATTTTCTTATCTATTTCTATAATCGTTTCAAGATTTGGGTTACAAAGAGAAAAGATACAAGAAAATAAACATATGCCATCATAAAATATAACATTATAGAACTTACAGAAACAGAGTCAGCTCTGAGTCTGTTGCTTCTCTGGGTTGTTGGTGATTCCGTATACTGCTGGGCATGGTGGCACATGTTTATATAATACTAGAACTTTGGCGGCTGAGGCAGGAATATTTTAAGTTCTTGGTAATCCTGAGCTACATAATGAGAGTATGTTTCAAAAAAAAAAAAAAGTAAAGCAAAAATAGTAACCAAATATTCTATATATGCATTATCTTGGTGGGCACAGGTGAGTGCAAGTGTAGTACACATATTGACTAGAAGATGGCAGCATAGAGCTATATTTGTGTTCTGTCACTGGGAAGTGCCCACTGGATTATCTTGCTTAGACTAACGTCATATGACACCGTGAATGACCCAATTATTGATGTAATTCTATCATTATTTTAAATAGCAACTCCATCCTGATTTTGTTACTTTTTATACGTAAACACCTAAGAACTGTGTATGAAGAACACAGGCTGTGGTTAGCTTAAAAAAATGTTCTCAGAACCCCAAACCCCACTTCTTACTCTGAGTGGTGCAGTAACAAAGAGAGGTCAGTCATACAGTGTGGACAGAGGTAAACTTATGCCTGAACTACATAAGTCTTCTTAATTATTTTTGCTTCAGACATTCTTTAACGTTGCTGTTGTTATATTGGTTTGATATTTTTGAGACAGGGCCTCTCTATGAAACCCTGAAGTTTCTATGTAGACAAGGATGGCCTTGAACTCAGAGATCCGCCTGGCTCTGCTCCTGAGTGTTGGACACTCTTACCTTTGTGAATTAGCAATTCTACCATTTTCCAAGTACTTGTGCCTCACTTTCTTCTCCCATTTTGGGGACTATTAAATTTAAAACTGATATTCTAAAGTACACAAAAATAAGATGTTTAGCATGCTTATTAGAAGTTATATAAAACAGACACTAGTATATAGTATATACTAAACATTGACATTTTTGTAGGGTAATTTTTTTTTAAGTTTGAGCTTATTAACATATCCTTTCTTGGGCTAGAGAGATGGCTCAGTGGTTAAGAGCACTGGATACAGTTTGAGAAGACTCGAATTCGATTCCAAGCACCCACGTGGCAGCTCACAATTGTCTGTAACTCCAATCCCTAAGGAAGGGATCTGATGCCGTATTGTGGCCTTCAAAGGCACCAGATGTGCCCATAATGCACAGACACACATGCAGGCAAAACACTCATATACATACCGATGAAGAAGAGATTCCCTTTCTTTGTTAATATTGATGGCCACCGATGAGCATCATCTTGGAGGAAGCTATGGCTTTGATTGCTTTTGTAGAGTTTCTTCTTGAAAGAAGTGACAGGAGCAGGGCGTGGTGGTGCAAGCCTTTAATCCCAACATTTGTATAGTTTACAGGTTTTCAGAGTCATATTTAATGCATTCAAATAACTTACTATTAAGATGGACACGGTGGCAAAAACGCCTGTAATCCCAGAAGTCAGGAAGGCAAAGTCAGGCAGATCTCTGAGTTTGAGGCCAGCCTTGTCTACAGAGCAAGTTCTAGGACAGCCAGGTTTATACAGAGAAACCCTGTCGTAAGACCCCCTCCATTATATCTCTTCAAATATTAAATAACCATGTACATCTGTAAGCATTAATAAGAATAAGCTCCTTCCCTTTCTTATCCATTAAGTGAATCAAGAACATAGTAAGGTTTTTTGGTTGTTGTTGTTTGAGGTTTTGTTTGGTTGTTGGTTTGGTGTTTTTGGGACAGAGTTTGTTTGCTTGTTTTTGTTTTTGTTTTTGTTTGTTTTTTGTTTTGGTAGAGCTTTGGCTGGCCTGGACTCCCTTTATAGACAAAGCTAGTCTTGAATTCACAGAGAGCTGCCTGCCTCTACCTCTCTGACTGCTGAGATTATAGGCCTGTGTGCCACCACATCCAGTTTAATAGTGAACTATTTGAATGCATTAAATATGGCTCTGAAAAAACCTGTAAACTATATAATTGCTGATTTTAACATGGTTGACTTTATGAAAACTTTTTCTTCCAAATTTTTCATTATAAATTTCTTAACCATTGTGTATTACAGGGTTTTTCAAATGCATAGAAAAAATAGCCTAATAATGAATTATCAGCTAAAGATGGTCTCCAGAATTCAGGAACTGTCCAATTCCTGCCCTGTTGCTTTGTGTTTACAGAAGCTTTTGATGAGCCGTTTGAAAACAAGCTGCAGGTATCAGGGTTCTTCCGCCGTGACTAGTACAGTGCTCACATTTTAAAAGAATACGTTCATAAGGCCCCCAATCTTCTTTTAGTTTTTAAAAATTTTTATTATTTTTATTTATTTGGTGTGTGTGTGTGTGTGTGTGTGTGTGTGCGCGCGCGCGCGCGCGCGTGCGTGCGGTTCAAGACAGGGTTTTCCTGTGTAGCCTTGGCTGTTCTGGACTCCCTTTGTAGACCAGGGTGGTCTCGAACTCACAGAGATCCGCCTACTTCTGCCTCTCACGTGCTGGGATTGCAGCATGTGCCACCATGCTAGGTTGGCCCCCAATTTTTTAAACTAGTGTGTTTTGAAAATGATTCAAAGAACTATTCTTTCATATAAAATATAAAAACAACAACAACAACAACAACAACAACAAAAAACCAAAAAAGAGGTATAGCCGTGGTATTTCATCCTAAACAGGCAGGCTGTCATTTCTGTCCTTTCGAGCAGCCATTTAGCCTTCATGTGCTGCGTTCGTCTTCTGTGAGTCACGCTTTTACAACAGTGAATATTACTAATCACGGATCTCCACCACTCTGTAGACAGAAAGCAGGCATGCTTTTTTGCTTTTAAATAGTAAGGCCTGTTCCATCCTGCGTTTCAGTGCAATGAATGCTTCATGCAGAAACAAGACAGAGGATGAGGGGGCTGGGGAAAGATGTTATTCACAGACCTAAACAGTGACTGGAGGGTTCTGGTTAGCCTTTTTGCTAACTTGATATAAACTAGTCATCTAGGAAGAGGGGGCCATCAGATTGGCCTATAAGCAAAGTCTGTGGGACACTTTCTGGATTAATGATTGATGTGGGAGTGCCAAGGCGACTGTGGGCGGTGCCACTCAGGAACAAGTGATTCTGGGTTATATAAGAAAGCAGGCTGAGAGCAAGCCATGGAGACCCAAGCCAGTAAGCACGACTCCCCTCGGCCTCTGCTTCCGTTCTTTCCGCGAGTTGACTATAAACTGAAAGCTGAAATAAACCCTGTCTCCCCAAGTCACTTTGGGTCATGGTGTTTATCCCAAATGAAAGGAAAGCAAATGAATGCATCGGACAAGACTCCCACATGAAGGGGGGGGGGGTGAGCTGTTACGTAACTCAGAATTGTTGTGGCCACAGGACTTCAGAAACGAAGCAAGTGGATGAGGTGTGGAAGTGGAGAAAAACTTCCAGGGCTTCCTGGCAGTTGGGTTTGAGCTCCTGGATTTGAATACAAAATACCAAAAGGGAAAGAAGGGACCGCGCAGGTGAGTGAGGCCGTGTGAGAGCTGCTTTGTGGTTCCCTTGCATGGCCGTGGTTTGGGGCACGTGGAGTGGATCAGGAAGCAGGGGGCACAAAGCAGGCAGGAGACCGTGATAAGGCTGTGGAAAAGGAAACCTCAAGTGTCCCAAGAGTGAAAGAACGATCTGCCCTTCCATTTGTACCCCACCTTTCTGAGGGGGGGTTGGGAGTTTATGGAAGGCACTGAGGAACTGTGGGCAGAAGAAGAGTATCAGTGAGCATCCTGAACTAGGTCACAGTTATCCAAAGTATCTAATACAGTGGATCTCAACCTTCCTCAAGCTGGTGACCTCCAACCATGAAATTATTTCACTGGTACTTTATAACCGTAATTTTGTTACTGTTAGTAATCATAATGTAAACATCTGATATGGGGGGGCATGACTCACAGGTTGAGAACCGCTGATCTGATACAATTAAACATTGATGTAAATGTACCCCAGGAGCTTCCTACTAAAATCTTTACAATTCATCTGGAGCCTTACTCCAGCCTCCTGACTGATCTACCCTGGCAGGTACACACCCGAGCAAATCTCCTATGGCCTATACCTCCCATTTACCTGGGAACTCTGTCTCGGAACATATTAGGTTGTAGGTAAGTAAGTTATTAAAATTTTACTGCTGATACCAATTGAGACACAACAGGTTGTTTGTGACATTAACAAAAAGCCCCTCCAAACTTCAGTGACTTAACTTCACACGCCTTTGCTTTTCCCTCCTTACTCTGTTGTGCAGTTAATCTCTTGTTCTCTTGCAGATCAGTCTCTGGCAGGAGTCATCTTGGCATCTGCATCCATAATCTCTAAAGCAACAACAAAGGGAATGAACAAACTGGGTGCTGGTACAGTCACCTGGTCAGGGTGGCACGGATCACTTGTGCACACATCTCATGAGCCCCCATGATGGATTCGGTCATTCAGAGTTTCTAACAAGGGGTGGGGTGGGGCGGGGTGGACAAAGAGCAGCCCTGTTGTGTTCGTGGAAGGGGAAGAAAACAAGGCTGTGGACATCTCTCATGACAGTCTCACTCTCTCCTTCTTCAAAAGCACTCAAGAGACACTCAATTTCTCAAGGGACACTCCCTCACAGGACAGTCACTTGCTGAGCTGCAAGTGCGTGGCCGCGCTACCACGCAGGATTTTATAGGAGTGGAACATGATTTCTGCCAGGACAGCATAGTTCAGAGAGCACCTGTAGTTTATGGAAAACGGGAACTGGGGTGACTGCGTGAGTCACACACCGGCAGGACGTCTTTCCCACGTCCCAACAAGTGTGCTGCCCAGAGTAGCGGGAGAGAGAGGCTCACTTCCAAGTCCCCACACTTGTCCAGGCCTGGTTCTTGCTCTCCTCGGTTCAAGGGAGACACAGCTGTGAATTTCCCAGTGTCTCTTGAACTTCAGCTACTGGCCAGGGACTGATCAGGGTGTTGTACTGTCACTTCAGGGTTTTCTGTTTTCATTACAAGAATAACAAGTGTGCCTTAGCAGCCTGGAGGATTCGGTTACCTGACACCACAGAGGGCACGGCCTTGACACAGGAAGACTTTGCACAGGCTTGCCACCCTCCCGGGCAGAAGTCCACTCACTTTCCATTTTGCAAATGACTTCCTGTTTTGCTGTTGCAACGTTGCCACTTGTGTCTATAATTTCTCTGTTTTCTAAACACTCCTCCTTGGTGATAAGGAACACCACGGCTGAGCACCAGGGGTCCCTTCACTTTGGGTTGTTTCTCAGGATGGTAAGTGGTCACAGCTCTGCATCCCTACTGTGTGGGATTCATCGTTTGGCATGGTCCTCAGTACGTATTATCAAATGAATGAACAAGGAAACGGGACTGGACAGGCTCCCCTGTGTGATGCTTCTCTGTCTTACTGCTGTGGTTCAAACCTGAACTGTCCCCCACAGGTCCCTCCAAGCTGGAAGCCCTGCTTTAAGGGGTTGTGAAACCTTAATGACGTAGGACCTGGCATATGGAAGTAGGTCATGAGCTTTGAAGGTTATACTTGATTCTAGTTCTAGCCTATATTCTCCACTTCTTGGTTAGAGCCATGTGAACAAGCCATTGCTTACACACACACACACACACACACACACACACACACACACACACACCACAGACCTCTGCTTTGTCTTTCCTGCCACAGCGGACTGTCTGTGACCTTCTGAAACTTCGAGCCAATAGAATCTCTCTCCCCTGACAGTTGTTTGGTCAAAGCAGTGAGAATAATAACTAACGCACTTAGTTCTGATGGATGGCAGAAGCCTCTAAGGCAGTAGGCTGGAATGAGAGGCCCAAAGCCGCCCGTCATTTAGACTAAGTAGAGGAGCCTATAGGGTCATTTTCCAGTTAGTTTATTATCAGATTCTTACATCTCCTACCCATCCCTACTCACAGCCCTCTTTCCAGCTAAGTTTTGCTGTTGGCTGTTTTCAGGGTGGACAGACTCCTCGACATGAGTTGAACTGTAACTCTTTAAAAAAAGATAAGCTGAAGTCCTAGTACTTTGGAGTGTGGCCTTTCCTGGGAAGTGGGGGTCAGTGTAGATGTTAAAATGAAGTCAGTCTGCATTAGAGTGGGCCCTAATATAAGCATGGTTAGGTTCCTTTTAAGAAAATTTCCATGAGGAGAGCGATGTATAAAAGACTAGAGCATCGGTCATTGGAGGAGCCAGCTAGAGAACGCTGAAGACTGCTAGCAAACCACCAGAGGCCAGAAGAGACAAAAGAGGCGTTCCTCACACAGGCTATAAGGAATCGCAGCTCCACCTACACTTTGTAGCTGCTGGGACTGTGAGGTAATGCATCTCTTCCCTCCTGTCCCTCATGTTCTGCTTCCTCTATCTGGCCCACCCCCAGGGTTCCTCAGAAAACTCCATCGGGATACACTGGGTGTGTCTCTTCTTGGGATAAATTCAATTCAAAGTATTAGGCTGGCCGGTTCCTTCTGCCTTCCACTGCACCTGTGCCGGCTATGAGGCAGGACGGATAAACAGGCGGGGGATTCTGAAGGGACTGACACACAGAGATCAATGGCTAACTATAAAAATTAAAATGAGCCCTAAAGAAGAATCATGCAGGACATGCGACCCAATAAGAAAACAAGAAAAGGGAGCCCAGAGTGGAAAGCAGGAAGCGTGAGGGCCTGGGAAGGGCTACACCCAGGTTAGCAGAGATCATTTCTGGGCTCCCCGGCAAACGAACTTCCTCCACACATTCATGAGACATCAGCAAACAAGCCGGGTGCAATGGGAGCAACTGATAATTAAAGCCAGGGCCTACAGTGGGCTAGTAGTTGCCCTTGATTCCAAAGAAGGACGGAAGGAACACGAGGGAAAGGTTATGTCAAGAAGAATGACGTCACAAAGAAAAGCTTCGAGTAAAGCTGAAAGAGCAAGTCTATCAGAATGAGCCTAGACAAAAAGAAAGTGAAAGAAAGAATGGGAAGAGAAAGAAAGGAGGGAGGGAGGCAGGCAAGAAAAAGATCTTCCTCAGGGGCCTGTTATTTTCTCATGGCCTTTGGTTTCCATCGATTAACGGATAAATTATGCATGACCGTCTCCCCCCCTCCCCCCCAGAGCTTGGACCCTGCAGGGAGAAATGATGGATGTTCTGAGTGACCCGTGTAATTTGTTTGGGTTCAAAACAATTGTCTCAGCCTGTTGCTTAAATTGCTTTCACCATCTCTACCATCAGCTGTAGGGCTGAGCCTGGCTAGAGAAAGGAGTGACTGTAGAGATTTCAGCACATAACTCTAGTGTAGCGCCTGCCACTGGGAGCCTCAGCCATCTTTATTAAAGAAAAGCAGTGAGTAGCAGCAGTCAATTCAATAATGTTCAGCTGAAGAGAAACCAGACACACGTGTGGTCCCCAGGAGATGGGAGGGGAGGAAAGAGGTGGGCTTGAGGAGGGAACGGAACAAAAAGGCAAGGCCTGGACTGAGCCCACCAGTTCTGCTGGCCCTTCTATGAGGAAGGCTGGGGTAGGCAACAACAGCTGATCTGTCCTCACAGACCCCAGACCCCGGAGTGAACAGAAGAGCGAGGCAGGGAAGGACAGGCGAGCAAGCACGGCCACCAGACAACCACCACAGGCTCTGAGCTCCGGCAGTTAGGCCTCCAGACTTTGAGGGCAGGAAGAACACTTTGCCACGCACAATAGTATTTGAGTGATAATTTGTTGGCAGTTATATTCCTTTTCTGGCTTTTCTAAACATAAACTTAATGGTTTCCACATCTCTTCAGTTCCTAGAGTTTCACAGGTGGTTTTTTTTGTTTGTTTGTTTTTGTTTTTTCTGTTCTTTTTTCTTTTCGTTGTTGTTGTCGTTGTTGTTTTCCCAGTGCTGTAAGTTTGAGGCAGAGAAAAGCTGGGGCTCTGTCCAAAGGAGTACTGAGGTCCCTTCCATCATAGATGGGCATTGAGGTGAGGCATCAGAATTAGGGAGGAAGAAGAGTAGAAAGAGGATAAGGAGACCGAAGGGGAACAGATATTCACAAGTGAATGAATGGGAAATGGCCTGAAGGATTTTCTAGGAACTCCAGACTGTTTTAGGACACTTGCGGGGCTTATGTAAGAGGTAGGAAAAGGTACAGGGCAACTGTTCCGTTCTCGCCATTGGCAGAAAGGCTTGTCTTTGAGAAGGGATCACAGGCACAGGGAGACCAGCAGTACCAACTGACACGAGCTCTGCTGAGAAGAACAGCAGTCTGGATGTGAGCATGGGCCCCACTCCAGGGCCCGGGCGCAGGAAGACTGTGTGGGTGAGGGCCGCCCCTAACGGGAGGCAAGAGTGAGGCAGCAGCAGCAGCAGCAGCAGCGGCTGGGCCTCAACTTAGTGAATGACTTCTCTGGTTAGTGTTTGGGTAGCCGGACAGGTAGAGTAATTGAAGCCCCAGGCACAAGAATATGTGCAACACCTTAGAAACTGTCCGTCTGGAACCAAATCACTTTTTTTAGTGTTAACTTACATCCCACCTGTATCTGAGGCTAGGGACCTGAGGTTCCTCCTGTCACAGGGAGGAAGATCAGTACACAGAGCTACCGATGACAGTGTGGCTGGCCTTACAAACTACCGGGTACAGACTAATTAGAATGTGCTACACAAACTCCAGGTGAGTCACCTAATGCACTCAGAAGCGATAAACTCCTACTGGGCAGAGAGCCCAAGGCAGCCTTTCTGTCAATTTCTAGCCCTGGGTTGATTAGCTCAGTAACTAACAGCGTTCTGAGTTCTGAGATTCGCACCGCCCACCCCCACCCCCACCCCCTACACGACCTGTTGTGAATGTGAGGAGCTCTGTTTCTCTTCAGAGGCCTCTTGCCTTTTCTGGTCTCTCTCGCAGTTCACTGTCTGTGGTGGATCCTCCACTCCGGGCTTTCAAATCCTGCTTCCGGCTCCATCTCTTTCCTCCCACTTGAGACACAGGCAAAGCACAGCCGTTGCCTGTCTCCTCTCTGTCGTAAAGCAGCGCTAACACAAAGCAGTTGTACATAGCAGACTTTCCCAAAGATGTTGTGGCTAATGAGAACAGACAGAGCTATTATTGCCTAGAGCAGGAAGTAATTTCAAATTTAACATCAGATGTTATTGTTCCTAGAAATGCGTCGGCCATTCCTTCTGTGAAGAATTTCTGCCCGTGTGTGTCCCTCCTTGGCATCCCCAGGGCGCTCTGGAGCCAAAGCTGTCTAAAGGGGGATCAAGAAACAGCCCATCTGTCTATATGGATGGAGCCACTATTTATTAAGAGCCAAAGACTGTACTAGCCATGCATGGTACCTTACTTACTAGTCTGTGCACTTCCTCTCGGGAGTCATTCTTTGTGTGAAATTCCCTAGGGGAGGTTTTTTGTTTTTGTGTTGGTGTTGTTTTGGTTTGTTCTTTGTTTTTTGTCTGCACTTGGGGAAACTGAGTCTCCCGAGCACAGAGTTGGGATCCGCTCCTTCTACTCCAAGCCCATGCTTCTAATTGCTATGCCGCTGCCCTGTGCCGCCCCGTATACTCCTTAGATCATCAGAATTCAGATCTATGACTTACCCCTTAACTCAGCAAAGCTTTCTGTAGAGTCAGGCAAAAAATTCCCCTAACATTTTCTCCCATGCAATTGAATCCTTTGCTCTGGCAACCCCCCACCTCCCCACCCCCACCCCCTGAGAGGACTTTCATGTCAGCTCTGATCTCCTTCCCAGAGGCGGCTCACTGACTCTTCTAGATAACATTTCGGCTGTCTCTGTCCCTGCTCCCCTTGCTCCTGCTCTGTCAGCTCACCTAAGGAAGGGGGCTCGGTTCACACAGGGCACTAGAATCTGTTTGTTCTGCTCCCCTTTTGAAGCAGGTGAGCCCATAAGGCAACAGCTGGGTCTCTCTGGTCTTTCTCCCACAGATGGGGGCAGGGAGGGCTTCCCCAAGCTGAAGCTGTATTTTCTTCCTCTTATCTCCTCGGCCGTCTCAAAGCTGGATTTGGCATTCCATTAAGCCAAGACAGTCTGCCTTTCCTGAGTCCTCATAATTCTAAATTATGTCCTTGCCATTGGCTGGGATAATAGCCCCAGATAAGAGGGAACAGACATTCAAGAGTGCTGTGGTCCTTTTACACGACCTTGCCTCTGACAGACGCTAACAAGAACCCAGTTTCTGCATAAACCTGAGGGAAGAAATGACAAGCTCGCTGCCCTAAGGAACACACAGTCCTTTCTCCGAGCACCAAGAGATGATGAGTCACAAGCCAGTGAGCAGAGTTTAGG
Source organism: Acomys russatus (assembly GCF_903995435.1). Classification (NCBI taxonomy): domain Eukaryota; kingdom Metazoa; phylum Chordata; class Mammalia; order Rodentia; family Muridae; genus Acomys; species Acomys russatus. The sequence continues at coordinate 52,021,666 of NC_067142.1, read as the reverse complement.
ACGTGGGGGTGGGGTATCTGTTTGCTGTGAGGCACACCATCAGGCCTTTTTTAAGAAGAGAAAAAGCTATGCTGACAGTGATGGGATTGCCGTGACAGAGTATGAAAGATAATTATCAAAAGCAGACAGGCAAAGTCAAGCTGTGTTTGCTGAGCAGAAGATAAAGGGTCCAGGCAGTCCGAGGAGGAGAGGGGCGGACCTGAGAGAGGACTGAGTCTAAATGATGAAGGCCTGTGGCCACATTCCTATAGTACAGTGGGGGAGGGTGAGCAGGTCCCAAGTAGAGTCTAACAGAAACAAAGGTGGGGGTGGGGGAATGTGAGAGACGTGTTCAAGGGCCAGTGAGTCACCCACTTGGCTTTCTATGCCCTCAACAGTTGCCACGTAATAGCAGGCATGTAACAGGTTATCGTTTCTTCTTTTAAAGACCTCAAAAATAAGAAAGAGACCCACATTCTCCATTTGGAAAATTCCTTTGTGATGTCAGCACTCGCAGACTGAGCAGGTGATAATCCCTGAAGCCCAGGGTGAACTGAACCCAGACAAAGTTCTTGCCCTCACTTGCTGGAAACTCCATTTATTTAATGCTGTAGTTGGGGATTCTGGTTTAGGGAAACCTAAAAATAACCTGGTTAAAACTTGCTTTAATTAGTAAGCATCGGTGATGATTTTGACATTCTCATAGCGGATCACAATTTTTTTTTCCACTGTCTTGGTTACTTTAAAGCTATCTGGAGCCAGGAAATGTCTGTCTGCAGGAACTAATCCTGGTCACATTACTACGCAAGTGTCCCGGCGGGCTCACACCAGCCGTTGCTATGGTGGGTGGGTGTGTGTGTGTGTGTGTGTGTGTGTGTTTTAGGGGGTACTACCGAGGATTAGAGCAGTCCTGATGAGTTCCAACAGTCTCTTCAAACTTCCAGGTGTGTTGTTCACAGAAGTTGGGGTGCAAACTCTTCTTCCCAGACAGTACTGCAGCAGCCTTGCCTCCAAGACAGATGTAGGGAGACTCTGGTCATTTTTGCTAAAGACGTGTCACTTTTCCAAGACTTTTTTATTGAGGAATACTCTCTGCTTCTAACTCAAACTAGAAAGAATCACTTTTTTTTTAAAAACTTACTATCGTTGTTTTAAAAGTCATTTTAAAGCAATCTGTCTTTCCTATTGGTCACTATATATCTCCAGTGATGTCAGAAAATCAATTATTTCTGACACCACGGTTTTAACAGAAAGAAAGAAAGAAAGAAAGAAAGAAAGAAAGAAAGAAAGAAAAAGAAAGACTTGTCAGGAACAACTTCTTGGGACACTGTGTTCTCTTAGTCATCAGCACATGCTGGGAAAAACTCAGCTAAACTTCTCATGGGTACACTAAAGTAGCTCTCCTTTGTTGCCCTCCCCCCCCCACCCCCCACCCCCCCCCCGCTGCACATCCCGTCCCACCCCGCCCCCCACCCTGAGCAAAACTAAGGCAAGCAAAACCTACCCATAAAAGAGTATCAAGGGTAATACCTTGTTTTCCACAACAGAGCACAGCAGTGAGCAAACTGGACTACAGGGGGCTATGAGGCCTTGAGCAGGGCAGCTAATACAGCTCTACAGTTTTATTTGGAAAAAGGGTGAGAAACACCCATTGTGCTTTGGCGCATGGTGCCCAGATGAAAAGAAATCTGTCTAAAGGGGCTTAATAAACCCCAGGGCTTTATCTGGAACACTTAAAGAAACCACAGAGGTGACTATTTAGGGGGACATAAGAAAGGTGCAAAGCTTCGTTGTACATGGGTGTGCATGGCACGTGTGTGTTTGTACAGGTCATATATGATCTCCAGTATATGTTTTCACCTTTAAAAGGATTACTCATTCGTTATTAGTGTGTGCATGTGTTATATGTCTCGGGGAGGAAGTGTGTGGAGGTGAGAGGACAACTTTGTGAAGTCATTTTCCTCCCTCCATCTTTACACACCTTTACGTAGGTTCTAGGAATTGAACTCAGGTTGTCAGGTTCTCATCACCATCATCATCATCATCATCACCACCATCATCATCATCATCATCACCATCATCATCATCATCATCATCATCATCATCATCATCACCATCATCATCACCACCATCATCATCATCATCATCACCATCATCATCATCATCACCACCACCATCATCATCATCATCATCATCATCATCATCACCACCACCACCATCATCATCATCATCACCACCACCACCATCATCATCACCATCATCATCATCATCATTATCACCACCATCATCATTATTATTAATTTGGGGTTTTTTTTTTTTTGAGACAAGGACTCATTACGTAGTCCTTGATGTCCTAGAACTCACTATGTAAACCAGGCTAGCCTTGAACTCACAGAGATCTACTTGGCTCTGCCTCGTAAGTGCCGGGATTAAAGGTGTGCTCCACTATACCCAGTTTTTTGTTTTTTGGTTTTTCTGACAGAATCTAGGCATGGAAGTTAGGTTTTCATGCTTGTCAGGCAAATGCTTCATCTCTCTAACCTCAGAGCCTCTCCTGAAAATGCACTTTAGTATCTGCCATTTTATGTGATTTAAATCCAACAATTAGCAGATCATTAATTAATACCCCCAAGAAGATACTGTTCTCCTGTTATTTTGTCTTCCAAATGAGCCGTTTATCTTTGTACTTGTCACTTAGGATTCTCTTCATGGAAGGAAAGGATTTGGAAGACCTGGAAGGAAATGGTAGCATTTTTCTAAGCGTCTTCTGTCCAGAGACAAAGGCTTTCTCTTATACCTCATACGGCAGTTGAGTTGACAAAATATAGGAGGTACAAAAGAAGGAGAATAGACAGTGGGAGCAACTGACCTGCAGAACCTAGGAGTCAACTGATTGGAACGCTTTGAGAATTATAGTCAGATAAGTGGGGTCCTTCTGGGGTGAACAAAATGCATTAAGACTCCACGGTCCCAAGGAGGTACAGTGGACAGCTGCCCAGCCCCCTCCCATAGCTCTGCTCCCCTTTGAAGCCTGATCAATAAGGATGCCACAGAGCACTTTCCTAAGAAGGCCATGATCTGTTACTCAGGAAAAAGAGGAAGCCCTTCAAGGCAAGTCAATACCCCGATCTCGCAACGACTGGCTTTGCTGCCTGCAGTATGGTGTGCTCAAAATACCCAATAGCTTGTGGTCCCCATCTGGACCTTATTCTCAAACTGTCTGATTTCTGACTCATTTCCATGGGAGGCAAAAATCATTACAATAGTTGATGCTAACAGGCTGGAAACTAGGCCCCTAATTTTGCCAAATGAAATATTATTTCTTCCATGCCTTTCCATATTATCAGTGTTTGCCTTTGCTTATTTGGAAAAACAAAAAACAGTTCAGCTCAGTCAGTCCTGACAATTGGATATGACAGCTGCCACTGTCTTGTGGGATCCTATTTGATGCCTTCTTTTATTTACAAGACAAATGAATCCCAGAATTTCCCTTTCACCTGAGCATTTTTGAAGAACTGCCATGTAGCAGTGTAGAAGCAGATGGGTAGTGCCTGATCAGAGCACCACTCTACCCACCATTCTCCACGCTAACTACAGAGCCCGCCTCTACTTCCTGAATTCTGAGGTCCTGTTCTTTCTTTATCATCGTTAGCTAGACTGTTTCTTTGTTGTTTGTTTTCCTATGAAATAAGTGGAGAAGGAAGTTTTTATCTAAGTGGAATTTTGACCAACAAGGAGTGGAGTTGTAATACATTTCTACATCTTCCTTGGGACAATAGATTACTATGTGTCACAAGTAAACGGGGGGATAAAACTCAATAGGAAGAGAGCATTAACTGACAATATTTATTAAAAAGCTTCCAAATCAGAGAAGTCATCCCACCACCACTAGAGATGAGCAAGTATGTGGTGGGGAGATGGGAGAGAAAGAGAAGCAGAGTGGTTTGTGCACTAGGAAGAGAGGCAGAACTGGATATCCCAGGGTGGTGAGGAACAGCCTGTACTGCCACCTGAGGCTATGATGATGTCCCAGCCCATGCTGCCATGGAGGGTCATGTCTGGGTTCACGGCCCTGCAACAGCAGGGGGTCTGTGTCAATGTCTGTGGCCCATGTTATCACCCAAGACCATGTGTTGATGTTCCTGGTCTGGTTTGGGGCCGTGTTGGTGTCTGAGGGCTGCACAGAGCTAGCCCTACCCCTCGCCTGGGCAGTGCGGGAGAGCTGGCCCTGATGGTGTGAGCTCGGGAGAGCTGCCAGGCTGACTAACTCAACTACCACCCAGGCCCAGATCCAGGGCTTTGAGCTGGCCCACCCCAACATCTACCCCATCTATGAGCTGCTGGAGCATGTGAAGAGGCCAGTCCTGCAGGACTAAAGCTACAGAATCTCCATGACATAGGGTCACAACAGGATGTCCAAGAGGAGTCCTGGTGAGGATCCAGTGTTGATGGTATAGCAAGAGCCAGAGGCCTCAAACCAGAGCAATGATTCATTGCAATGAACATTTGCAAGTAAAAAATAGGTGGGCAAAAGGGAACACATTTTATATGACGACACCCATAGCTTCCATGGTGAGAAGATTTTTTTTTTTTCATTTGGGGTGGAGGTTGTAAGGAAGGAGGGCAGATATGGAGAGATGGGGAGATGAGTGGGACTGATGTGAAATTCACAAAGAACCAATAAAAAGTTTGGTTTTTTTTTAAATCCAAACTAGAGCTACGCCTCATGGCCCATATCTGTAACCGCCCCCGCTCCAGCACTCAAGAAGATGTATCAAGACAGGACTGAAATACAAGACTCTGTGTCAGCAAACCAAAGACTGGTGATGTGGGTCAGTGACAGTGCTCTTGCTTGGCATTTGATAAGTCTGACACCATGAAGAGGAAAAAATAGTTTCAGAGTCAACTATGTGTATTGCTTCTTATGGAGTATCGCTAACTGCCTCTTTTAAAACTAGTTTCTCAAAGTCCTCTGCCAACCAACCAAGATTGCACAGAAACACATCTCTAAGATATAAGCTTTTATGACCAAATACAATAAAAATACTGCTTTAACAGTTTATTTTATAGATACTTGTCAACTCCAATGAGAGACAAATGAAGTGAACAGTACCTCTATTCCCTAGGAACCTACAACTGGTATTTAAATATGGACCTTGAATTGGATAGTTATCTCAGAAGATAAAAGTGCTCACCTGTGGGACTGCTGGGTGAGGTTGAAATCTGACTTCTCTGGGTAGCCATTTCACACTTGCTCTATGAAGATGGACTCCCCTTCTTGCCAGGGTTCTCACTCCACCTGGTCTGATAACCCCAGATTTTGTAAGGGGTGTCACATAGTCATAGAAGTCATCCCCTCACACATAGGATAGTTAAGTACTGTGTTCCTCCTTCTTGAGACAGGGCCCTGTGTTACTGTATATAAATGAGGGACTGTGCCGCTGTATGTACATTAAGTATCCTGGCACCCTTAGCCCTATTGAATCAGACACATTCACCCTCAAAACCCCGCCCCACTGCCCAAGGGTTATACATAGAGGCTGGGTGGGTTGTGGGGTGGAGGAGGCATGGGGGTGCTTTCCTGTGCTTGTGCTCATCCTCCATCCTTAGCTCATTCTCTCTTGCTTGCCAGTCCTCCACCATGACCATCTGAGCCTCCATTTATTCCAGGGGAACTGGCAGTGGACACCCAGTGGTCAGGCAGCAATGGCAGAACTACCTTTGCAGCCGCTGGGGCCTGCTCAACCACTGCCGAGAGCTCTGACTCCCGGTGAAACACGGCCGGGCCTCCATCTTACCCTGCTTGCCAGTGGGTTTCAGGAAGTCACCTGCTACTGCTGCTGCACTTGGCACAGTGGCTCAAACAAAGAGCTGCATGTAACACTTGTGGAGTTCCTGAGTCTCCACTGCCTTTTGAGACTTGCAGTCTCATCCCAAAATGAGTGAACTGTAACACCCCCCCCCTAGAAAGGCTGAGAAACTGGCTTAGTGCCCAAGCCAAGAGCCTCACTCCTGAGCACGCTAATCTGCCCCTGAGCAAGAAACAGGACCTTGGGACATTTGACCTCCATGTCTGTCCCTTCTTGTCCGGAGCAAGCAGCACCTGGACTGACCCGCTGGGCCCCACAACCGTCAGACACAGAGCGACTCTCACCATCAACACAGGACCTGAATTCCATCCCCAGATTCCACATGGTAGGAGAAAGCCAACTCCCAAGACATATCCTCTGGCCTTCAAAAGTGCACTGTGCTATGTACACACACACACACACACACACACACACACACACACACACACACACACGTAAAAAGTAAATACAGTAGACGGACTAGGGCGTCGATTCAGTAGGTAAAGTGCTTGCTTTGCAAGCATGAGGACCTGAGTTTTGACCCTCCAAAACTCACATTTCACAAGTCAGGCATAGTGACACACACCTGTAACACCAGCAATGGATAGAGTCAGAGGCAGGGAATCCTGAAGGCTCTCTCTGGCTTTTATACACACAGAAAAGCACATACATACAATACAAAGAGAGAAGGGAGGAAGGAAGGAAGGAAAGAAAGAAAAGATTGCAAATGACCCAGATACATGTTTAAAATTCACTAGAGAAAGTGTTTTTTTTTAAAGATTTATTTATTGATTATGTATACAGTGTTCTTGCCTGTGTGTACACCTGCACACCAGAGGAGGGTACCAGATCTCATTACAGATGGTGGTGAGCCACCATGTGGTTGCTAGGAATTGAACTCAGGACCTTTGGAAGAGCAGCCAGTGCTCTTAACCTCTGAGCCAAAGCGGTCTTATGGAGCCAGAAAAAAAGATGGTGGCATGGAGTGGCACACATGGAGGGGAGAAGTGGAGCTAGAGTAGGGGGCCGTGGGAGACAAGGGAGCATGTTGTTGCTGAGTAGGGCCAGCCTTCTGCTATTGTGAGGATTTGGCTACCACTGACCTGCCTCACCCCTACAGGCCCTGCCTGCAACATGGAGCCTCTGCCACCGCTGCCGCCATTGCTGCTGCTGCTACCACCACTCTCACTGCTCGCCCTGCTGGAAGGAGGAACATCCTGGGCCTCAGCAATGACCTGAGGGTTGCAAACATGATGGTTTTGCCTAGGGAGCCGCAGGTCAGCTGGCATAGAGGCCAGAGTGGTATACAACAGCCTAGAGCTCATGCAAGTCCTGACCCCAGAAACTGCCCAACTGTACGATAACAACAACAAGCTATCCGAGATGAAGGATGGCTCGTAAGAGGCATGGGAAGCAAGTATGATGGTGGTGCATTGTATACAATTCCCAAATAATTAATAAGACTATTATGTTGGGGAAAAATTAATATTCACTACAAATCCAGGAAATGAATGCGGACAGAGAACTCATGTTCACCTGTGGGACTCGCGAGCATTTTCCCATCACTCAGGAAAGCGGGCATTCTTAATGTTATTAGAGGGCTGTAAGGTGGCATGGCTTCTCAGAGGTGACATCTGGCAACAGGAAGTAAAAGTCTCAGAAGGTTCAGAGCTTCTCTACTGGAATTTCCATAATTAAGAAATAAACATTAGACTTTATAATAGGCAAAAACTGGAGACCATCCAAACGCTCGGCGACGTAGCACTGCCTGAGTTGTTGCATATTCATTAGTAAAACGTGTGCAGAAATCAAACGCCATGTTTTCAAAAAACAAATTTCACAATGTTCACACCATATTGTCGGATGAGCAACAGCTGGCTATGCAACTGTGCCTGGTGAGAGCTCAAAAGACGTACATACATTCATATGTCTCAGGATTGTTGCATATAGAGTAATTAACGGTGGCCGTTTCTGAGTTCCTCTACATCCTCCAAATTCCAAACTGTATTGTGTGAGTTACACGTAGATGTGCATGCTATAGATGTGGCGTGTATGTGTCTGTCTGACTATAAAGTAGCCGAAGCTATATTCTTACGCTATGTGTCACCTTTGTGGTTACTAACAAAAGGGGCTAGTCTTTTTGCATTTGGTGTGTTGAGATAGGGTCTCATAAAACCCAGGCTGACCCTGAACTTGCTATGCAGCTGAGGATGACTTGGAACTCCTGATCTTCCTGCTGACACCTCCTACGTGTTGAGATCATGGATGCGTGCCACCATATCAAGCTCAATCATTCTATTGTTTAAAAAAAGAGAGATACGGAGGCTGACAGGAGGGTTTAGTAGGTAAAGGGGCTTGCTAAAAGGCCTGACAACTTGAGTTAGTACCTGCTTGGGCACGCTGTCCTCTGACCTCACCATGTGTGCGTTATGGCATGGGTGCAGATCACACTAAGGTAAATACAATTTTAAAAAGAGTGAGAAAGACCAAATATTCTGCTCAAGACCTTCCTGTTTAAGACTTTAAACAAGTTATGGTTTCTTTCCTGCCATTGGGATTTTATTTTTATAATTTTTTGCCTTGCTGGAGATTAAACTGAGGATCTCTTATATGCTAGGCAAGTGCTGAACCACCAAGCTACGTCTCTTACCCCAAGTGATGTGTTTTTGATACCTGAATCTTGCTCAACTTGGCCAGATGGTGTAGCACTGTTGTGACAGGGCTAGGCAGTGCAGAGGTCCTTCCGTCTTATATTCTTGCTGAGGCCATTTTAGATTTGGCTATAATTTGATCTTGATGAGAAGCCCTGTGGAAAATTACCCAATTCTATTCTTGGGACCCAAGGTCACGATGCCCCAGCTAACTTATCTAAGCGTTTGCTTGTATAAACCTCCCCCTGTGGCCGACTGCTTATCTTAGCTTCTGTTAAACTGCGTGCCTGTGTGAAGCCTCCCCTGTAACTGCTGAGTGAGATGCCGGAATGTGGTTTTTGCCTTTAAAAACTCCTTATTCTAAACACTAGATACTACACTTGGGTCCCAAATACCCGAGTATTGTCCTAGTTGCTGGAATAGAGACTGAATTGACTATAAACTGTGTCTGAGTGGTCATCTCTGGTGGGCTCCCCATAATACCATGTCTCAAATATCAAGGGAAATTTATATATGATAACACTATTCCAGTGATGAAGAAAATGAACTTAAAGAGACAAAGAGTGCATACCTAGCTAGTCAGTAATTGCGCTGGCATTTAGTTGAACCCGGACAGTCTGGCTTCAAAGCACACCTCCCTCATGTTTGTACACAAAAATATCTTCTCCTTTACAAGAGGAACCTGGAAAGCATATCAGCTTCATCAACTCCATTAAACCAGGTTTGGTGGGCAAAAAAAAAGGAGATGTTACTCTTGGTAAATGAATTTGGCTATGAGTTACCTTGAATTTTGCTCTCATGGCTACTACCTGAAGACACCAATCTCTGGCTTTCTAAGTCCATTAAGTGAACAGCAGAGTTTGGGGTCAAGCTGAAGAGCCTGCCCCAGAGTTGTCATGCTTTTGCCAGCCACTGTATGCCTAAGTCCAAGGCTGGTGAGGGCAGAGAAGACGCTGGGTGTGATTCGGTCTGGCCCTCTGACATCCCGTTGTCTGACCGCCTTGCTCTCTCAGCCACGCTGCCTTCCTGAAACCCTCGTGCACCGTGCTGTATTCCTCCATGTTCAAATGCATCCCACTTCTCCAACTCCTGACTCTAATTTTCCTCCTGACAGATATGTCTCTTTACTATAATAAATCCAGCCCACATCTCAGCATCCTAGAAATTGATTGCATTGTCTAGTGAGGCGTGAGAAATTTGTGCTTGAGGGTAAGGGTCACTGTAAGAACATTTAAATGTTTAAAATGAGACGACAAGAATCACACGCGTTTCCAGAGGAGGCAGTCCTAATGGGTTTCTGAACGCACAAATGACAGCTTGTGTGAAGCTTTTAAAGTGCTTTCCTGCTAACTCTGAACGACCCGCGTTTGTTTTCTTTGAGGTTTTTTAAATGGAATTGCAACATTTCATTGTGCTCACCAGAGCAGTGAACTGAATACAAAGTGTCAGGCTTTAAAAAAGAAAGCCAGCGAACTGGCTGCATGAAATACAATATTATTATTATTATTATTTTGTTTGTTTTTCCTCTATGGCATTTAATGCTCTTATAAGAGATTAAAGTGACCTCTCCTTAGAGCCTGCCTGCCATTCTTCCTTCCTTCCTATCTTCCTACCTTCCTTCCTTCCTTCCTTCAACCCTCCCTCTCTCCGTCCCTGCCTCCCTTCCTGCCTCCCTTCCTGCCTTCCTTCCCCCGCCACCGTTCCCCGCCCCCTTCTTTCTCTGCAGGTCTTGCTACCTGGCAGCCCCCTCCTACCACTTCCCAGGTGTCATGCCCAGGCCGCCACTTGGGGGCAGGCTGGTGCCTCCTTCCTTTCTCATCGCCATTTTCTCTGCCTTCACCCTCACACAGGATTTTGAGGTTGTTGACCTGGTTTTTGGTGCCTTTTGTAACAGAATGCTCATTACTAGTCGCAGCAGTTTCCTAAAAGGAAAACGAAATGCCTCATTCTTAACATATCAATAGTACACCCTGCTGGAGCATCAAGGCTCAGAGGCAGGTAGGCAGTTAAGGCAGCCGCAAAGACCGCAAGTTTTTCAAAAGGACACATTGGGTTGGGAAGAAAAACTCCATGTTTAATACCTCAAATGGTTCTGAAGCAGCAAGTTCTCCGGTTCTTTGGCCAGCGCTCTTTCCTGTAATCGTCCTGAAATAAGATCCAGTCTGTATTCTGAAGGATGGTCACATTTTAATGAAGCTCTCGAAATGACAAATACCAACAAAAATAACTTAATAGAAAAAGGAAATCACATAATCACATTTCTTTTCCGTTTTCAACTCCTGAAATGGCCTCAATATTAAGGAAGGAAAAAAAAATCATAATCCTCTTTCAAAGTTTAATATAAATTCATTTAAACACAGGAAGAAACAGCTTGCTCTTCCATCCTCACTAGGCAATTTAATTAATGGGCAAACAGCCTGATGGTGGATTTTTCTGATACAATGCATGAAATGAATAAGATCCATCTTTGCACATAGCTCTTTGGCATGTCACCCTGGCTGTGTTACAGTAACAGAACCGAGTCATATGGTTCCTGGAAAGTAATTATTTGGCAGAGACCTACCCTTGGATGAGTCCACACAGAGAAAGTACTCAGGTGGCCCTCGCTTGTGCCAGGGCATGGGATGGAAGGCAGAGAGTGTGCGTTGAAGGTATGTGTGATGGTTTAATGTGCCTGAGGAGGGGAGGGAGGCGGTGTTGAGGGAACATAGACCTGCTAGAGCAAGGTTGTATTTCATAACTACTTCCTCTGTTAAACAGTCTGTTTTGACAATTCACTCATTAGCCATTGGATGCACACTGCCTACTGTGTGTCAGCACTGAGCAAAGAGTTTTGCCTAAGAGGAAAACCTTGGTTTTTCGAGACAGGGTTTCTCTGTGTAGCCCTAGCTGTCCTGGAACTCACTCTGTAGACTGGGACAGCTTCAAACTTACAGAGATCCACCTGCCGCTGCCTCCAGAGTGCTGGGATTAAAGGCGTGCACCACCACACCTGGCTAAAAGATAAACTTTTTGAAATTTTTTAAAAAGCTGGGTAGTGGCACATGCCTTTAATCCCTGTACTGGATCTCCATGAGTTCAAGGTCAGCATGGTCTATAGAGTGAGCTCCAGGACAGCCAATTATATACCTGTCTCAGGGAAAAAAATAAAAATAAAAGAATTATTTTTAAAAAAAAAAGGAGGGGCCTATGCCTTTGGTAAGGGTCCATCTCAAATTTGGAAGTTTTCAGGTGTTGTTTTTTTAGAAGTTGCTTAACAAATGTATACGGCACTTATAGCCATCCAATGGGTTTGTCTGGCAACCTTCAAAGCTCCAAGTATATTAAAGTGTTGGAGCCAGGTGTGGTGGTGCACGCCTTTAATCCCAGCACTTGGGAGGCAGAGGCAGGCAGATTTCTGTAAGCTTGAGGCCAGCCTGGTCTACACAAGGGAATCCAGAACAGCCAGGGCTACACAGAGAAACCCTGTCTTGAAAAACAAAAACCAAACCAAAAACATAGCTGGGTGGGGTGGTGCACGCCTTTAATCCCAGCACTAGGGAGGCAGAGGCAGGCAGATCAATGTGAATTCAAGGTCAGTCTGGCCTACAAAGTGAGTCCAGGACAGCCAAGGTAACATTGAGGAAACCCTGTCTTGAAAAACCAAAAAGCACACAAACAAACAAATAGTGTTGGGAAGTAGCTTTTAGATCCCAATTTATTGGCAACATGGTAAAGATTATACAGATAGTGTAAAAGAGATAAGACAGTAGAGGCACTGCTCTTTTTTTGTTCTTGTTTTTTGTTTTTGGCTTTTTCAAGATAGGGTTTCTCTGTGTAGCCTTGGCTGTGCTAGACTCGCTTTGTAGACCAGATTGGCCTCGAACTGCCTCTGCCTCCCGAGTGCTGGCATTAAAGGCATACACCATCACGCCTGGCCAAGGCACTGCTTTTAAAACTCCCTAAGATCACCCTCAATGTTAAGAGTTTGAATCAACTGGAGAAGAGTTCAAGGATTTTCTGGAAGCCTTTCCAGGACTCCTAAAAAGGATTGGGCAGGCGTCAAGCCCCAGCTCAGACTCTGAGTGAATAAAGTTTGCTCTGTTCTCACCTCTGAGCCTTACACCAATAACTACACCTCAGTGTCTCTGCCTAGGTCTAGGCCAAACAAGAACCCCAAACACATGCGGTGATTTATAAATTAACAGAACTGCCCTTCGCACCAGCGTTGTGGATTCCAGGTTCCTGTCCACCGCTGGCTATCAGCATAAACAACTCCTCCATGGAACTTCTGAAGGGTCCTAGGATTTTGTTCTCTAAGAAGACCACGTCCAGGAGACTGAAGATTCTTGCTTGTGCTCACACATCCCATACAAGTCACTAGCATGTGCAGGAAGGAGCTGGTCAGATTCTCAGCTGGCGCTCTGTCTGCCCCTTGCAGCACCCAGCACTCATAGATAGGGTGCCTGGGTGGGTGGGACTCCAGTGAGGAGTCGGATTACTTTTGGCAATCTGCTCTCATTAGGTGAATTTTGTACAATAGAGATCCAGGCTTCCTCACCATCATACAGTGATTGTGGCTGAAGGTCGTCAGACCGGCCACTGGAGGAGGGAAAAGCGACTCTACCAAAGGGTACTTCAGTAGTTACTCCTACGGCCAGCATTGCCCAGTAGCTTTCCATGCAGACCCGGTCTAGGTGTCTATCCAGCTTGACTCATGAGCTTTCAAGGAGCATCCTGCAGGATCAAAGAGTGTAGAACAAGCAGAGCACGCCTCTTTCCCACTCTCCCTAGCCTGACAAGTCTTTGGACTTTATTTATTTTTTTATATGCAAAACAGAGAGGTAGTACTTGTGACTTCTAATGTCCCTTTTAGCTCTAACTTTTTATCTTTGTATATGTGAAAGCCAAAGAAAATATTTCAAGCAGGAGCTAGTGACTCCCCATCCTAGGGAACCAATGCTAAAAGTTTTTTTGAGTAAAAACATCAGGTGGTTGAGGTTTATAAAGAGAAGCCATGGAAAACTGGGCGTGGTTAATCCCAGCACTCAGGAGGAAGAGGTAGGAGGATCCCTGAGTTCAAGGCCAGCCTGGTCTACAAAGCAAGTCCTTGGACAGCCAGGATTGTTACATAGAGAAACCCTGTCTCAAAAAAACTACCCCCCCCCAAAAAACCCAAAACAAAACAAAAAACAAAAAACCCCAAAACAATAACAACAAAAAGAAACAGAGAAGCCATGGACGCTGCATCAGAAAACGCGTATTCTAAGCCACCTACCACAGTGAGGATCTTGAAGGTCCCCAAAGGCTTATGTGTTCAAAGCTTGGCTCCCAGCCCGTAGTCCTATTAGATTATGCTGGAACCTTTAGAAGGCGTGGTCTAATGCAATGAAATTGCATCACTGGGGTGTGCGCTGAGTTCAGTTGGGGTGAGCTGCTTCCTTCACTGTGTGCTTGCCACCTTTATGAACTGTGTTGCCACAGGCCACTGGGCCAAGTGACCATGGGCAGAAGTCCCTGACACTGTGAGCCAAAATAACTATCCCCCCCTTACTCTTCCTCTCTCTCTCCCCTCTCTTCTGTCTCTGTCTGTCTGTCTGTCTGTCTCTCTCTCTCTGGGGTACCCCTCCCCTTTTCATTCTCTCCCCATGCTCACTTAATAAAGCTCACATATTCTAAACAACAACAACAAAACCCAAACCGTAGCCAGGTGTGGTGGCACAGGCCTTTAATCTCAGTACTCGGGAGGCAGGGGCAGGCAGATAGATCACTGTGAATTCAAAGCCAGTCTGGTCTACAAAGCAAGTCTAGGACAGCCAAGGATGCACAGAGAAACCCTGTCTGGAAAAACCAAAACCAAAACCAAAACAAAACAAAAAAACCTTTTCTCTTATTCAAGACAGTTATCAACGATGTTTTGTCATAGTAACAGAAAGGTGACTCACTACCAAAGAAACACTGTATTCTAATTCTAAGTCTCCTGGGTACTTGAAGTAATTGGGGGAGATTCATGATTATGGAGCCGAGTTCAAATGTTGATTTCACTTGTCAGCTGGGTGACTTTGCGCAAGTAACTTTTCTGAATCTGTTACTCCATCAGCAAATGAGAATGAACAACATGCCACTGGACAATAGCTTATGGTTCAGAGACACAGAGCTTAAAATGTGTTGAGCACTTGGCGCACTAAGAGAAAAAAAAAAAAAAATATATATATATATATATATATATATATATATATATATATATATATATATATATATCAGCAGCTTTTCTAAGGTCTTTTAGGGAGGGGGAAGTAATTTATCTTGAGTTCCAGCTTTGTGACAGAAACTTCCATGACTGTATCATTTAATCCATATGAAGCGACTGCTGTTTTCTAAATTTAACCTACAATCTCTTTTCCCAGATGTAAAATGAATATAATAATACCTTTGCTACCTAGCCTGAAGAATTCTTATGAGGATTAAAAGACTCATGCATGAAAGGACTTTGCAAATTGCCAATTTTTTTCTATAAATGTGAACATAATAGCTATTGTCTTAAGAAATACTACGTCCTAACATGAAAAGAATTTCCCATCACCCCACATACGCTTATGCAGATTCCATTTGCCCATTTATTCAGAATATGGTTGCTGCTGAGAGACTTTATAATCAGGGCACCAACATAACTCCTAGGAAGCTAATGTGGATGGTTAAAAAGAGCTGAGCCTCCAGGTGGTGATGACACCCACCTGTAATCCCAGCCCTCAGGAAGGCAGAGGCAGGTGGATCTCTGTGAGTTAGAGGCCAGCCTGGCAGCCTGGTCTACAAAGTGAGTCCAGGACAGCCAAGAGTATACAGAGAAACCTTATCCTGAAAAGGCAAAATAAAACAACAACAAAAACAACAGGAGAGAGAGAGAGAGAGAGAGAGAGAGAGAGAGAGAGAGAGAGAGAGAGAGAGAACCCACTGAGTTGACCTTGTAGTAGAAAGACAAAGGATCAATTTAAGAAGAAAAGATAGAAAGGAGAGTTTTTGTTTTTGTTTTTGTTTTACGATTTTATTTATTTATTTTATGTGTTACACCTGCATGTACACCTGCAGGCCAGAAGAGGGCATCAGATTCCAGTATAGATGGCTGTGAGCCACCATGTGGTTGCTGGGAATTGAACTCAGGACCTTTGGAAGAACAGACAGTGCCCTTATCTGCTGAGCCATCTCTCCAGCCCCAAAAGGAGAGGTTTTTAAAAATAAAATTTGTCTATTTTCATTTTGTGTGTACTTTGCCTCACATATATATGTGCACTACATATGTGCAATGCCAGCCAGGTGTGATGGCGCACACCTTTAATCCCAGCACATGGGAGGTAGAGGCAGGTGGATCACTGTGAGTTTCAGGGCAGCTTGGTCTACAAAAATGAGTCCAGGACAGCCAAGTCTACACAGAGAAACCCTCTCTCGAAAAACCAAAAGAAAAAAAAAAAAAACAGAACAA
This sequence comes from Acomys russatus, assembly GCF_903995435.1. NCBI lineage: Eukaryota > Metazoa > Chordata > Mammalia > Rodentia > Muridae > Acomys > Acomys russatus. The sequence continues at coordinate 52,005,731 of NC_067142.1, read as the reverse complement.
AACATAGGTGCAATGTTTATGAGGCCAAGATAGGATGCTGGCTCCTCAGGAACTAAAAGTTATGGACGTTTGTGAGCCCCCATGTAGATGCTCGAACTGAACCCAGGTCCTTTTAACCATTGAGCTACGATTCCAGTTCCAGGGGAGACATTTTATGCAAAGGAAAAAGGATGAAAATGAAAACAGAAAATAATCTTAAACTGGCCTGGAACTCATGAAAATCCTCCTGCCTCAGCCTCCCAAGTGCTGGGATTACTGGCATGAACCAATACACCCAGCAAAATCAATATCAACAACACAACTCTTTTTGTTTGGTTGGTTTTGGTTTTGGCTTTTTGAGACAGGGTTTCTCTGTGTAGGTCTGGCTGTCCTAGAACTCACTCTGTAGACCAGGTTGGCCATCAGATGATTCACCTGCTTCTGCCTTTGGAGTGCTGGGATTAAAGTTGTGCACCACCATACCTAGCAAGTACTGACTTTTTTAAAGAGAGATTTTATTTATTATGTATACAGTGCTCTGCCTGCAGGCTAGAAGAGGGCACCAGATCTCATTATAGATGGTTGTGAGCCATCATGTGGTTGCCAGGAACTAAACTCAGGACCTTTTGGAAGAGCAGCTGGTGCTCTTAACCTCTGATCCCTCTCTCCAGCCCCACCCCCACCCCTTTTTTTGAGACAGGGTTTCTCTGTGTAGCCTTGGCTGTCTTGGATTCACTTTATAGACCAGGCTGGCCTCGAACTCACAGAGATTCACTTGCCTCTGCCTCCATGAGGGCTGGGATTGCAGGCGTATTCCACTGTGCCCAGCATGTATGCATGTATACATTCCAAGGATGTAGCAAGTGTGTAAATTAAAAGGTTAAGGAATCTGTTTCTAGGTGATGACACTGCTGATCAATACAGGGAACAAACAAGTTATTTAATAAACAAACCAATTACACAGGATGTTAGAAGGCTTCAAGTGCCAAGGGGGAAAATGGTGGAGCAGGTAGGGTGATGTAGAGTGACAGAAGCATGGCTGTAGGTAGCAAATAAGGAACAGAGGGGTCAAATGGGGTTATGTTGAGAAGGTAACATCTATGCAAAGGCTTGCAGAAGGTGTAGGCGTGAGTCAAGCAGATACACAGAGATGAGCATTAGGCAGAATAAACAGGTGGTGAGGAGCCGTTCCCACTCCAACCTGCAGCATTAACACCCAAGGGCTGTTTCACTGATGGGCCCAGCACTGCCTTGTCGGGGCATTCTGCTGTTTCCAAAATTGAAGAGCCTCTGAACTGAAGCAAACATCTAGTTGACTTGTGCCAAGCTTGTACCGGGCTTGTCTGAGACCAACACAGCTGGAGTGAAACAAGTGGGGGGGGGGGGGGGGCGGGGGGGAGGGGCTGGGGGGTAGTAGCAGGTGAGGTGAGGTCCTGAGAGGCTCAGTTGAAGCCTCCCTTGCTAGGTTTTGCATTTGGTACTGATGGTCCACCTATGTTGTAATTTAGGCTCTCACCCGAGGGGGGAAAAGTAGATGGTAACATTAGCTAACCCAGCTTAGGGAACATGACAAGAGGCTCCAATCATAGACTAGAGGAAAGAGTATGTTACAGCGGAGGAGCCAAACACCTCACTATAATTAACTGCTTTATCAGCTGCTTTGAAAACCTATCATTGAGAATTTCCCAAAAGAAAAAGACTTGGGTTTCCCAGTTGAGACTGTTTGGAACCTGGTCGCTGGGATTTCCATAAGCTAAACTATCATTAAACATCCCTACCTTTCAAGGGGGTCATTAGGAGTGCAAGGCCATTGGATTTAAATTTATATTTATTTTGGCTGTGACTCTCTATATAGATTTGTGTCCCTAAAGCAGGGGGAAAAAACGATGATGACATTTCTGATTTTTTTTTTTTCTTATGGTGCTGGGGATTGAACCCAGGGCACAGCACAGGCCAGACAACTAACTACTCTACCACTGAGGCATGCTCCCGGCCCAAAGAACCTTAAAAAAAAAGTATTTTCCCTCTCAAAGATTTAAGTGGGTAGAACAGCTACAGCTGCAATAAATACTTGGTCTGGATGATGGCTCTTTGTTTAATTTTCAGTTATTAAAGTTGTCTTGAGATTCTGCACAGTAAGGAGGTCTGTCTGCACCTTCACTAACTTGGCTGTCTGCAGTCTTCAGCTCTGTGCAGAGTTTTGCATCAGGAGGATGCCCCAGGAAGGTTTCGCAAGGGCAGGTCCTTCGGAAAGAGCTTCTTGAGAGAGCAATGCCTTTAATGTGGATGGGGCCCAGCTGCTCTAAACCAGGGCCCAAGAGGAGAGGGTGCCACCCAAGTGTTATGTCTGGTTTTCTTGATCGTCTTCCAGCTTGGTTCTCAGATATACCCTGGGAAGATATATGCAGGGTTCTAATTTAGGAAGATACCAGATCTCAGATTGCTTCCACACTGTGTTGGTTTCATGGACCAGATTCAGCCCTGGCATTTTCCAGAATCAGTCTTGATTGGTTCCTAGTGTTTTCTTTGCAGTGTCTCAGTATCGAGGGTCCCCTCTGAGCCTTCACCCCAACTTACCTCAAACCACAGAAGTTTCCTGTGCTTAGCCCTATCTTTCACAGTGCCTCTGCCTGGCTTCCATACACAACTCTAGCTGGCCTGTCCCCCTATATGTTTTTTACATTTATATTTATGTGTGTTGATATTTAGGCTGCATGTATGATTATACAGGGTGAGGGTGTTGGATCCTGGCATTACAGACAGTTGTGAGTTGCCACGCAGGTGCTGGGAGCCGAAACCAGGTCCTCTGGAAGAGTGGTTAGTGCTCTCAACTGCTGAGCCATCTCTCCAGCCCTGTCCACTTATGTTTTCAAGGTCAGGTCTACTCATCATTTCAAGGTCAGGCCTGGCAGCACCTTGAGTGTAAGCAGCAGTATTTAACAACACAGGACCACTGTTCGAGCTTTGTACTATGCCTGTGATCCCATCTCAAGGGTCAGAAACCATGACAGGGCATGAATAACACTCCCACTTACTCAGCAGAGCTTTGAGAAAGTCCCTCCAGGCTCCTGCACTCCTGCCAGCCTTCTGCTGCCACCAGCGATGAATCACAGAGCCTGTCACCAGGAATGTGACATTTGGGGACTCTACACATGTGACTTAAGCTAGAGAGTGGGAATGGGAGACAGAATGACACAGACATGTCCAGAACAAAAGATTAAAGAGTCACTTTACTCTTTGCCCATCCTGAAAATTGTAAGAGAAAGAAAGAAAACAAAAATACAAAAAAAGCTCTCTCCTCCAGCCCAGCAAGATGCCCAAGGGAAAGAAAGCCAAGGGGAAGAAGGTGGCCCCGGCCCCCGCTGTGGTGAAGAAACAGGAGGCCAAGAAGGTGGTCAACCCTCTGTTTGAGAAGCAGCCCAAGAACTTCGGCATCGGGCAGGACATCCAGCCCAAAAGAGATCTCACTCACTTTGCTTCGTCAAATGGCCCCACTACATCAGACTGCAGCAGCAGAGGGCCATCCTCTACAAGCGGCTCAAGGTACCTCCTGCCATTAACCAGTTCACCCAGGCCCTGGACCGGCAGACAGCTACCCAGTTGCTTAAGCTAATGCACAAGTACAGGCCAGAGACAAAGCAGGAGAAGAAGATAAGGCTGCTGGCCCGAGCGGAGAAGAAAGCCGTTGGGAAAGAGGACGTCCCGACTAAGAGACCTCCTGTCCTTCGAACAAGGGTCAATACAGTCACTACCTTGGTGGAGAACAAGAAGGCTCAGCTGGTGGTGATTGCCCATGACGTGGACCCCATTGAGCTGATGGTCTTCCTGCCTGCCCTGTGTCAAAAGATGGGGGTCTCCTACTGCATCATCAAGGGAAAGGCCAGGCTGGGGCGGCTGGTCCACAGGAAGACTTGCACCACTGTTGCCTTCACACAGGTTAACTCAGAAGACAAGGGTGCTCTGGCTAAGCTGGTGGAAGCTATCAGGACCAATTACAATGACAGATATGATGAGATCCGTCGCCACTGGGGAGGCAACGTCCTGGGTCCTAAATCTGTGGCTCACATTGCCAAGCTGGAAAAGGCAAAGGCTAACGAACTTGCCACTAAGCTGGGCTAAATGTACACTGCTAAGTTTTCTGTACATAAATATAATTATGAAATTATCTTCAAAAAATAAAAAATAAAAAAACCCAAACCATTATATTTGGCAGTGAAGAAGACAGTTCAGATGGCTGCCTGACAGGCTCACAAAACTCCGTGACTTCCCCACAACCAAAGCAAGCAGCACTTGCCCCTGCTTCCCCAATATGAGTCCCTCTCCCCCCCAAAAAAACCTTAAACCCCCCTAGTTTTGTTATATTTTGAAAATAACATAGTTGTACAAAAGCCCGTTGAACAATGCTTCGTCTATACAATGAGCTAATACGTGCTAGCTGTAATTATTATGTTTATGTCTGGCCTGTGGATAAGACCAGCACCATTTGTCCCCTCAGATTCTAAAACCTTAACACCCACCTCCACATCCGCACACACATTCAACACCAGGTCTCAGCAAATGAACAGCACCAAACCCACCACCACCACCACCCCACCTGAGGCCGCACCCCAGCACTCTAATCAGCCATGGCCACACTATGCTATTTTTTTCTTTTTTTTTCTCCCCAAAATAAAACTACTCAAGGGTGAGAAAATTAATATTAAACCTTAAATGCTAACCAAACATATTGTGGGGAGCTTGTTTGGGTCCTGATTCAGAGAAACCAACTATAAAAGGACACTTTGGAGACAGCCAGGGAAGATTAATTACAGACTGGGCAGACTAGGATGCCAAAATAAGACCGTTCATTTTGTTAGTTGGGATAATGGTGTTGTGGTTGTTCTCTTAAAGGTTAATAATATTTTGAGTGTCAAAGGTGAAATAACGTGATATCTGGGTTTTGCTGTAAGGTATCTCAGCAGATTAAAAATTTTTTAAGCCGGGCAATGGTGGTGCTCGCCTTTAATCCCAGCACTTGGGAGACAGAGGCAGGTGGATTGCTGTGAGTTCGAGGCCAGCCTGTTCTACAAAGCGAGTCCAGGACAGTCAAGGCTAACACAGAGAAACCCTGTCTCGAAAAACAAAAAAAAAAAAAAAAAAAAAATTTTTTTTTTAAAGGAACAGGTGCTTGGCCATATAGTTCAGTGGTAGAGTGCTTGCCTGTGGGCTCAAACTCCAATACAGTCAGAAGAAAAAGAAAAGAAAAGAAAAAAAAAAAAAAAAAAAAGACTAGATCAAATCAATGTGGCACAACTTAATACTGAATGTTGGTGGTAGGGCATATGGTGGCAGTTTATTGTTACTGTCTCTACTGTGGCCTTCATGAACAAGATGGTTTTGATGACCAAAAGATTTAAATAGTGGAAACTCTAGGCTGTGATGGACTGTTCAGAAGAGAGCGAAGGATGCAACGGGGATGACTAAAACCGGGACTAGAGGCAAGAGTCCTAGGGTTGAATGAGGTCTGGGGAGACTGAGTTATGGATCTCTGGAGTCTAAGGGGCTAGAGGAGCGGACTAGCATTGTGGCCAGGACTAGGAAAAGAGGCAGAACACCTTGACATAGGAAACCTACGCCGTTTACAGGTGCCATCTAGGTCCTTGTACTCTGGAATAAGAATGCCCCCCTCCCATAGGCACAGATACATGACTGATTGTTCATCAGGGAGTGGCACTACTTGAGAGGGATAGGGGGCGTGGCCTTGTTGGAGTTAGTGTGTCGCTGGGGGGTCGCTTTGAGGTTTCAAAAGCCCAAACCAGGCCCAGTGTCACCTCCTTCCTGCTGCCTGCAGATCCAGATGTAGAACTCTCAGCTCCTCCTCCAGCACCATGTCTGCCTGCGTGCCACCATGTTCCCCACCATGATGATTAATGGACTAATCTTCTGAAACCATAAGCCAGGCTCAATGAAATTCTTTCTTTTATAAAAGATGTCACAGTCATGGTGTCTCCTCACAGCAATGGAACACTGACTAAGACACTGAAAATGGTACAGCCTCTTTCTACCGGAGTACAGCTAGTCCTTGGCTAGACTGTTCTATTGAAATGGAAAATGTATAAGAGGAAAAGTTAAGACTCCCTTTGCCGCAGTGTCTGCATGCCCTAAAATGACTAGATTCCCTTAACGCTTTTTAGGAACCAGCACACTGGGAATGTTGGAGGCTAGACACAGCCTATCTCTGCTCCTAAAGGATTTCTAGTCCCTCTCTATTTAAAATTCTGTCTAGGGGCTAGAGAGATGACACAGTGATTAAGAGCACTTACTGTTCTTACAGAGGGTCTGTGTTCGGTTCCCAGCATCCACATAGCATCTATAACTCCTATAACTACGTATAACTCCAGTTTTAGGGATCTTCACCATAAAGTGGAAAGAGCTAAAACCACATTGTATTCTCTCTTGCTAGGGAAAATTAGAGACAGATGAGGGTCCTGATAAGTGGGAAGATGAAGACAAACTGATAAGTTATTTGTTTTCTAATGTGGCTGAGCACTATGTCCCTAAACCTAGTGGGCAAATAGGAGTGAGTGGCTAGGACAGCCAAGCCTATGCTCAGACAACACTGATGACTTTGGGATACAGTGCAAGAGGACTTTCATTCATGACTCGACATCCAAAATATTTCTCTCTTGGGACACCCATAGTGATTAAGAACACCACTGGGTGTCATTTCAACCTCCATTTCGGAGTTTTGTTTTTGTTCTTTTTGCTGTTGTTCTTTTGAAACGGGGTCTTACGCATCCCAGGCTGGCTTCAAACTTGCCCAATAGCTGCGGCTGACCTGCAGCTTCTGATTCTCTTGCCTCCATCTCCCAAGCGCTAGGATTACAGGCTCCTTCGCGTGACGCTGTGCATCAAGCCCAGGGCTTCATGCACACTTGGCAAGCACTGTGCAAACTAAGCTAAATGTTCTGAATTTCTGAAATATGCTGGAAGAAGAAGAGAGAACCATGTTTTGGTGGGACATTTAAGAAGTTAGAAAAATAATGACTGAATCTGGCTCCTGGACAAACACACCCTTCTATATAGCAGGGTCTGATGCTAACCAAGATGTCTGGCTTACAAGAAAATGGAGCCTCCTGTAGCTTGTCAATCAGTCTCATTTACTATTTTGTTATCTCCTGAGGTGGGGATGAACCAAGTAACCAAGAAACCAAGAATACTTTTGTGACTTCATCCTTGCCATCGTAAATGTCTATATATGTAAGTATGTAAGTATGCATACATACATATAGATAGATGCATGCAGGGAAAGAGAGAGAGAGAGAGAGAGAGAGAGAGAGAGAGAGAGAGAGACTCCATGATTAAAAACTCAACTTCAAGTCCCCTCCTCCCTCCAGAACTGAGAGGGAGAGGAAGAGAAGAATGAGTTAATAATCAATCAATCATGCTTTACAGTGATATCTCCATATAAATGCCTAAAATATGAGGTTTGAAGAACTGGGCTGGCGAACAATACAGTCAAGTGTAGGAGAGAGGCAGAGCACTAAACTCAGCAGGGACAGGCTCCTACGTCAGCACACTCCCAGGCTTCTCTGTTTTTCATGTGGTTGTAGATTTCTGTCCCTTGATAGATCCTTGGTAATAAAGGGTGATTTACTTGGTAAGCTTTTTTTTTTTTTTTTTAGTTATGTGAGCTAATATGCCAAGTGATCAAATTGAGAGGAGGATTATGGAAGCCTATGACTTGTAACCAAGGCAGACAGAAGCTGTGGGTGATGGGGAACCTACACTTCCAATTGGTGTCTGGAGCAGGGGTGGGGAGGGTGCGGGGGGGGGAGGGTAGTTGCCTAGTAACTGATACTGGGAGAGCTAATGCTAACCTCAGGTGGATAGTATCAGGACTGGGTGAAACTGAAGGTCACCTTGTCAGTAAATGCTTAGGGGAAAATGTCCCATATGCTGGTGTCAGAAACATTATGTGTTGAGTGATAGATAGATAGATAGATAGATATGATCTCTCTTGCATAGCTCATAAAGGAAAAGTTCCCTAGGACGAAACAAGAATTGGAGCTGGAGATACGAGCTGTACCAAGCCCCAAAGGAGCCTCAGAATAGTGACACCGATTGGCTCTGGCAGATGACAAAGACTCACATCACCCTTTCCCAGGTAAGGTGTGCTTATGTCACCCAGAGATGGACAATGCAGGAGAGGAAAGAGATGACCTGTAGTTACCTCTAGACTTGCCATAGGCTGTCACAACTCCTAAGTACCTCTCTGAAGGCCCACAAATGTTTATCCCAGCCCTTTCTATGTGAATGGATGCTTCAGAAAATACCAGTTTCACGAGAGAGAACTGGCTACTCAGAGGTGGAGACAGGGCCCTCGCCACCAACATGTAATTGGCACTTGAAATACTTTAGGATGGAACAAGGAATATGGGAATTCCAAGTAACTTAGTACTTAGGTGCCTTTCAAAGTGACCTTGAGCTGGCGGCAAGAGGTGGCTGTTGGAAGGGTGTGGTTTTATTTTCTCTGGAAGACACTGTGTACTTTACTGGAGGAAGGCCAATCTCCATTCTCACTGCTTTTTATGTGATGACTTGGGTTGAACTTACCTGGGACCGTATTTCTTCCTTACTCTTGAAAATACTCTACAGAAACCAGCAGCCAAGGCGGCTGTTTGGTCTTCCATCCAGCACTGTATCTGTGTGACTCTTTCTCTGCACCCCGCTGCTTCCTTCATCTTCTTTAAATAGGTCACATTACTTCCCACCAGAGGCAAAGGAATGCATTAATAACGGAATTCTGCAGATCAAGTTTAATCGGCAGTTGTCACTGTTACCCACGGTGTGTTTGGAGCCTGCCTGCCCACTGACCTGTCTCTTGAGGCCACACACTGCCAGGCCTTGCTAGTGCTCATAACTGCCTCACTCAGAGCCTTCTGGGTTTTAAAGCCTGCAATACTCCATTCAATTTATGACGTCCCACTATAAAAATGTTGGCAAGCATGCCCCATTCCTATCTTCCTGGCTGTTGATAAAATAGTCTGTTATTCTTGTTGGAAACAATTTTGACTCAAGGGATTTCTCAGCCAGAGGTAAATTCTTTCATTATATCTATGCTGGTGCCATCTGAATTTATATGTTTAAATGTTGTCCTGTCAAAGAGAGCAAACTAGATATGAAATGTGACCTTTGGCCAGGTTATTTATTCTTGGGAGACAGGATGGTTTCTAAGTTGATTGCTTAGTATTTAAAAAAAAAAATCAAACTCTCTTCCTTGCATTTTGCTTTAAGCTACCTTTTTGATACATAATATCAAAAACATTTTAGAGGTCAGTAGTGGGCACATGGATTCTCTGAATCGGACAACAAAGAATAATCAACTAGTTAATATCACATAAGGGGTTTTTATATTAACTACAATAAAAATTCACTTTGACCTTCTGCCATTTGAAACACAGCAAGATAAAACATTAAGAAATGTTTTAAAATAAATAAATAAACAAGAGAGTTGGGTAGCCGGGTGTGGTGTGGCACATGCCTTTAATCCCAGCACTTGGGAGTCAGAGGCATGCGATCTCTGTGAGTTCGAGGCCAGCCTAGTCTTACAAAGTGAGTCCAGGACAGCCAAGACTACACAGAGGAACCCTGTCTTGAAAAACCAAAAAACCAAACCAAAACAAAAAGCAATCCTCCCCCCACCCCAAAAAAAGAAGTAAAACCAACAAGAGTGTAGGGGATATAGTTCAGCTGGTGGCATAGTGCTTACTACTGAAATAAGTGATTGAAGTCTTGGGTTCAATCTCCAGTACTGCATAAACCTAAGTCAAGCATGGTGGGCACAGCACTGGGATACATGAGGTGCTGTCTCCAGAAAAAAAAATATGTATATACATCTAAGTAAATAGATAGGTAGATTGGTAGATGGGTGGATGGATGGATAGAGATAGATAGATAAATAGATAGATAGATAGATAGATAGATAGATAGATAGATAGATGAGACAAAAATTAGGTCTGCACACAGTATATTCTGTGACCATCCCTTTCTATTTACCCAGTACTGTCCAAGCTTTAATACTGAGAGTACCACATCCAGAAAATCCATCCATCTCAGGCGATCAGAAAGATTTGATGAGCCTAACGTGGGCCAGGCACAAATCTCTGGCTGTAGCCAAAATAAATAGGCCATCCAGACTCTACTATCGATGCATATTGCCTTTCTCTATTTCTTGGTGTGTGGATTAAAAAAAGGGTTAAAATACTCAACCTCCTGCTCGCCTTGTAACAAGCTGCTTCAATTCATCACTAGGCAATTTGCAAATGTGAGATGCTATAAAATTACAAATAATAGCTTGGAAGTGATTTTAATGTAGCTAGGAGGCCTAACCTGGCGGACGCCAAGGTCTTGCTGTGTTATTGCTGTGCCGTCTCTGTGAAGAAAATGTAGTCCATTGTGTGAGCGACTTTCCATTTCTCTCGTTCCTGCTAATGCTGGGCCACCTCTCGGGACAACACAGGACAACTTTGGCTCCAATTTTGTTTAACCCAGCTGGACGCAGCCAAATTATGGCCTTCTTTTTAGGTGGAGCATATTTTTGTGGGCTGTGGGAGACCTGTAATTCTTTTTTCCCCCTTTCTTTTTTTCCCCCTCATGCAAAACCATTTATAGCTTTGGGTGATGTAAAATCCGCAGGATGCTTACAACAGTGTCATGAAACCAAAGGTCTTCCCACAGAAGCCAGCTGGGACACGATGGAGCCTGAGCCTCACCCAAGTCCTTGTCCGCTCAGTGTCCACTCCGCCGGCCCCACCCCCGAGCCAGGCATCAAGGGCTTTTCCTTCATTCTTCCCTGCTTCTGGTTCAGAAGAGCTCTCTCGCGCCAGGCAGGCTTTCTTTCTGTGGAGAGAGCTGTTGTTTGCTGCTCTGTGTTCGTGCATCTGTATGCATCTGTCTGTCGGATTTGCTAGCTTCAGAACCGCGCCAAACAGCCTCGTTTTTTTGTGCATGTATCCTCAACTAGAGGCAAAGCAACCCACCCTCCTCACCTCTGCAAATTAGGCTCCGCTCTGCCTTGACCTTTAAGACTTACCTCAGGCAAATCGCACAACTTCCCAGGACTTCTCTTTTCTAATCTGTCAAAAGAAAGAGTTGTGCTAAGTTGGCTCTAGGATTCAATGCCAGAGTGCTAACTAGTGGGGAAATGGGAAAGAAGGTGGTACAGAGACCCGGAAAGGAAAAGTGAGTATGAAAATGCCACGATGAAACCCATCATTATAAAAAAAATTAATTTAAAGAGACCCTCCAAGGGCTGGCCAACAACTGAGCCAACCCTGAGAACAGTAACCATATGAAAGGTAACAGTTGTTTGTCAGGAAGCAAGTCAGAACCTCCATTACATGGAAATCCATTTATAAATAGTGTTTTATCTTATGAACAGAATAACTGTGCTTCTGTAGCTGTCACCAGGAGGCTTAGCACACAGATACTGCAAATGTAGATTCTTGACAATTATTTGACATGGGTTGTCTTTTCTAGAGAGAAGCAAGGAAGCTGGAGTCCTCACTGTTGCCTGGACTACTTTGGCAGTGACCAGTACACACCTGGCCCTTTGGTCTTTAGTTTGGGGGTGCAGAAATACTACTATGACTGAGATCTGATCATTTCTGTGATCAAAAGGATCTTATTTGCATTTCTATGATGACTAACGAGGACGAGCATTTCTTTAAGTGTTTCTCAGCCATTTGATATTCCTCTGTTGAGAATTCTCTGTTAAGTTCCAAGCCCCATTTTGCAATTACACCCATCAGAATGGCTAAGATCAAAAACTCAAATGACACCACATGTTGGTGAGGATGTGGAGAAAGAGGAACACTCCTTCATTGCTGGTGGGAATGCAAACTAGTACAACCACTTTGGAAAGCTATCTGGTGCTTTCTCAGAAAAATGGGAGTAGGGCTTCCCCAAGACCCAGCTATCCCACTCCTTGGAATATACCCAGAAAATGCCCTACCACACAACAGGGACATATGCTCAACCATGTTCATAGCTCCTTTATACATAATAGCCAGAACATGGAAACAGCCTAAGTGTCCCTCAGTAGAAGACTGTACTAAGAAACTGTGGTACATTTACACTATGGAATACTACTCAGCTATTAAAAACAAGGAATTCCCGAAATTTGTGGACAAATGGATTGATCTAGAAATTATCATAATGAGTGAGTTCACCCAGAAGCAAAAAGAGACAAACAGTATATACTCACTTATATTAAAACACTAGTCCAAGGGATACGTACCATGAAAAACTTTACTTACCAAAAAAGTGGGTCAGAAGAGAGGACATTCTATTGAGACTCTAAGGGAGAGTAGCATGGAAGAATGGGGAAATAGTAGGACCCACAGGGTCCTGGAAACCTACAATAAGAACTTTATAACAGGTAGATCTGGATCCTGGGGTCCTCCTCAAACTAAGGCACCAGCCAAGGAGAATATAGGCAGTAAGCTTCGAACCCCTACCAAGACCTAGCCGACGAACATGATATTCTCCACCGCTGAGTGGAGAGTGAGATCTGACTCTCACACGAACTCTGGTGCCCCTTTTCTGACCATGTCCCCTGGATGAGGAGGCCTGGAGGCACTCAGAGGAAGGACAGCAAGTTACCAAGAAGAGACTTGATATTCTAAGAGCATATATAGGGGGAGGAGGTCTCCCTCAATCACAGACATAGGGGAGGGGAGAAGGGGGGAAGTGGGAAGGAGGGAAGAATGGGAGGAAACAGGGGAAGGGCTAACAATCGAGATGTAATATGAATAAATTAATAAAAATTTTTTAAAAAGGATCTTATTGCTGGGTGTAGAGGCTCACAGCTATAATCCTAGCACTCAATACTTTGAGGCTAAGGCTAGCCTGCGCTAAATAGTTAAGTTCCAGATTGGCCTGGGCAACACAGTGGATTCCAGGCCAACATTAGCTACAGAGTTAGATTTTGTTGGTTTTTTTTAATTGAACAAAAAATTAAAAATAAAAGTTCTTATTAACTGAAGCCGACTCCAGAGGAAGACCACTACCCCTGGATGCTTTCATTCCTGCTGTTACGGGTAGGTCTCACCTATCACAATTCCCTTTACTCTAATTAATTTCTTGGCTCGTATGAGGTCTATTTTAGATTCTCTTATCCTAGGGTCCCCAAGGGCATGCACGGTAGTAACAAAGATCTGGAAGCTACTTTGCCATTTAAAAATTCATCTGAACAATTAAAATTCCCCACAGTCTGTTCTCCCCCTGAGCCCTTAAAGAAAGCTATCTCCGTATTCCTATCCTTTTTATTCTTGTTTGTTTGTTTGTTTTGATTTGGTTTTGGTTTTGGTTTTTCAAGACAGGGTTTCTCTGTGTAGCCCTTGCCTGTCCTGGACTCACTTTGTAGACCAGGCTGGCCTCGATCTCACAGTAATCTGCCTGCCTCTGCCTCCCAAGTGCTGGGATTAAAGGCTTGTGCCACCACTGCCCCATATTCCTATCCTTAAGCGGGTCCATTAATGATGATTGTCCCAGGTGTACTCAGGCCAGTCTCTATGTCCTGCTTCCCCCCAGGGACAGCTGCATTTAGAGTCTGATCCTCTAATCCCCCAGACACAAGCACGTTGTGCCTTGCATGGATCTTGTGAGATGGCTCAGTGAGCCAAGCCTGACAGCCTGAGTTCAATCCTTAGGACTCACATTGTCAATGGAGAGCACTGATTCCTTCAAGCTATCCTTTGACCTCCATACCTGATTTGTGGCTCGTGTTTATCTGTGCACATACAGTAAATAAGCAAAATGTAATTTAAATGTGTTAATAGGTTTTAACTAACATACAGTAATCATACATATTTATGATAGAGTATGTGTCATTCCAGTACATGCACATGCACACGTATATAGGGGAATTGGCATATCTGTCATGCCAGATATTTATAATTATTCTCTTAAGCATTTTACTATAGAAAAATACATTGAGAGGATAATTAACACATTTTCAATCCCTATCATTGAATTTCCCTTTAACAATTTATTTGATACCCAACTATATTGAAGTGCAGAACAGATATTAAACATTCTTTTCTATGGTTTCATAAGTTTTGGCGATACATGTAAAGTGAAAAACAGATAGCAGCTGGGATTTAGCACATCACTAGCCTAGTGTATGTAAGGTCCTGGGTTCAAACTCCGGTGCTACAAAGTAG